>NC_031986.2:44482112-44823362 GCF_001858045.2 Oreochromis niloticus
AGATTTGATCAAATGTGCCCTTTTGGTTCTGGATGGAGCAGTGGATCTTTTCCAGACTGAGACACGACATGAGATCAGCCACTGAACATGGGTGGGCGGGGCAGCGGCCTTCCACCTCATCAAAATGTCACACCTAGGTAATATACTTATCATCCTCACCCACTGTACCAAAGAGAGCAAGTAGGGGGTTGAGAGCCAGTTTCAGGCCAGTAGCCTTGTTCAGAGTGCAGAAAACCTCCTCCCAAAAATTTGCCAGGGCAGAGAAAGTCCGAAACATGTGGGTAAGATTGGCATCATCAGACCTGTTATGGCGAGGGTCTAAGCTAGGATACATCTTAGCTAACTTGGATTTAGATAAGTGGGTGGGCTGCCTTTAAACAAAGCCAGACCAGTTCTTTTTATACCAATCAAGATGAAATATAAAGCTGCCTGGCTGTAGCTTTATATTTATCATCCAGCTGCAATATATGAACAAAGTAGTGGGCAACGTACACATTACACCTCCAGGAGCTGCTCGGCCATGAAAGACACATCACGAAGCTCCAAGCATGCAGTTTTTGTGCTGATGTTAATGCATTGGTGGCTTTTACACACTCAGTATGCGCTCTGTAACTTTAAGTGATCGATCACGTGCTGTGGTTCATAAATGCTCCCACTCTGCAATAATCCCACCCACAGCTGATCGTAGAATATCTAAGAGGGAAGACATTTCATCAATATCTTGTTGCACCTCGCTTAAATTCACTGAATGTTTTTTTATTTGTTTTACATAAGAAGACCAATTAAATGATCAGGGGCAGCTCAACCAACTGTGAAGCCCATAAATGGGCCATGTACTCATAGAACAGGAGTTATATCCAGTAACCACCGTTTTCTAGCAGAACAGTTTTAACCCAGTTAAAATGTAATTAGCTTCTGGGTTTTGTCAGCAATTAAACAAAATGTTTAAGATGCAAAAAGGCGTTTTATACACGAGTCCTCACGGTGGCTCTCGTGTCTGCACATGAAAATGATAGAGGGGGGAAAATATTTATGATATGGCCTACAGCTATTTGCCATGCACTGCGTCTGCACATCCTCATGTAAGTAATGGTTTCAGTCTGGCCATCTCTATAAATACTGCCTGCCTCCACCACTCAAGGCAGGGTGACACGGAGTTAGGCCTCCTCGATGGGCCTCAGATCAGTTCAGCAGAACTTCAATCAAAAGCCCGACTCAAACGTGAGACGTTAATTTGCTCCAATCAGGAAGCCCTGATCTCTGGGCTTTTGCTGCATCTGGTTTGTAATTGGGCGTGCTGCTCTAAGGATGATACGAGGGGCTGAGTGGACTGCTGGAGGCTTTGTTGTCTTCTCTTCAGCCTGCCAGTGGAGGTTTATGAGGTTTATAAGTCCAATATCTGCCAGCAGCCCATCACAGCATGGCTGTTACAGCGTGGTATCTGCTTCCCGAGCCACACTCCCTGAGTTATTCCGTATCATTTTCTCCTTTGCTCTCAGAGTCATTGTTTGTTATGAATATAAATATTGGCTGGACAGATGCAAGAGTGTGAGGGAGGAAGCATGAAATTCTAGTGAACCTTCAGGAAGTAATGGGGACCGGCGCACGCAGCTGAATGGTTTCCTTCTGCTTTTGTCACTTTCACTGACTTTAGTGTGAAATAAGACTTGCCTCCCTCAGACTCTATCTCTCTCAGTGGATATCTCAGCACTGACCCGCAGATTATCGATCTAGCTGCTTACACGATATCAGCACGGGGCACTAACCTGATCTCCCCACGCAAACACGAAACATCTGTGCTGCTGACTCTCATAAAGCCAGCTGACCACCTCAGTGGGAAACAGCACTCAGGATAACAGTGAGACTCTGTGCTCTGAAAGAGCTCAAAATCTGCTGGCTTTGAAGCCCTTCTCTCACTCAGCACAGATAACACCCAGGCCCCGGCCAAAACTCACATCCATCTACTTACTGCACACAGGAAATGAAGAAAATGTGATGAAATGAGTGAGGAAAGCAGAGAAAGATGAGGTTCAAACAGTAAAGTCGAAGCTGATCCTTCATGTGAGCCGAGTTAGCTGTCATATCATTTTATATATGACACACTCACCAGCCACCACACTGATTATCTGCAGTATAATATTAATGAAGAAAGGTTTTATCTAACTCTGCGGCTTTACTAAACATGACATACATCCACCAGCCACATTATTAGGCACACCTCGCTAAGACTGGGTTGGCCCTTTTGCCTTCAGCACTGCTTCAATTCTTCACGACACAGATTCAAGAAGCACGCCTCAAAGATTTTGGTCCATATTGATACGATAGCATCACACAGTTGCTGCAGATTTGCTGGCTTCACATCCATGGTCCATGATCCTGTTACACCACATCCCGAAGGTGCTGTACTGGAATGAGATCTGGTGACAGTAAAGTCATTGTTATGTTCAAGAAACCAGTCTGAGATTATTTAACTTTGTGACAAGCTGTGTTATCCTGCTGGAAGCAGCCAGCAGAGGATGGGTGCACTGTGGTCATAAAGGAACGAATATGCTCATCAACAGAGAAAATATCCCCATACCATCACACCACCAGCAGCCAGTTTATGCCAAATTCTGACCCCACCATTTGACTGCCGCAGCAGAAATGGAGATTCATCAGATGAGGCGACCTTGTGCCAACTTTCCGTTCTTTCATTTTTATGAGCCTCAGCTTCCTGTTCCTCGCTGACAAGAGCGGTGCCCACTGTGGTCTTCTGCTTCTGCTGCAGCACATCTGGTTCCATGTTTACATGTTGTGTGTTCAGAGATGCTCTTCTCCATGCCTCGACTATAATGAGTGGTTATTTAACTTACTGTTGGGTTGAAGACGTCTGGCTGTTTTCCTCTGAGGATATTTTCTCTTTTCCCATCATTCTCCACCTTAGTGTGGAAAAATCCCAGCAGATCAGCAGTTTCTGAAATACTCAGACCAGCCCATCTGGCACCAACACCATGCCACATTCAAAGTCACTCAAAACACCTTTTTTTCCTGATGCTCAGTTTCAGCTTTCATGTCTAGAAGCCAAAATTCACTGACATGTGATCTGGATGATTAGAATTTTGCTTTACCGAGCAGTTGAACTGGTGTACCTAATAAAGGGGCCAAGACTTATAATATCTATGAACAGGTTTCTGAATATGCAAATCAATGCTACTTTCCTGGTTTCTCATGCAGTTCCAATACTGCTGACGCATCATGTTTTAGCAAATTTTGGTTGCATGTCGCATTACAGAGGCTAGGACACCAGACAGGTTGACGGGTTAAAGTAAAGGATGTAATGTGTAGTATAAGTTTGAGGTAGGTACTTTCCTGGCAGTTAGGATGAGGGGCTACAAAGGTATTGTTTCCACAAAGAGAGGTGTTAGGGTTAAATGTGTTTGTAATGTCTTTGGGGTTAAAACTGTCTCACACAGTCGATTTTTTTTCAACCCAATATTTCGGTTCAGCTGCCCGTCATTAAGAGCAACAATCTCACATCAGCATTTACACAGATTATTCCCACTCAGCCTCGTGATCCAGTGTGTCACTGATCGTTTTGTCTCAAGGCGAAGCTGCATTTTAAAGTACAATGCAGGGTGATGGTGGTGTTGCTGCTCTCTCCTTATGGCTGAATCCCAGATGAGGATGTGTTGAGGACCTGACAGGAGCCGATTCATCATCCCTCACAGCCCATCCATCACCGGCGGCAGGCAGAGGAGCAGCGCCGGGCCGGGGGAGGGGGGGACCCGGGAATGTCTGTCTGGGGAAGGCTCTGCTCCTAGTACCCCACTGGGTGCTCAGTCCAACATGTGCTTCGGCGAGCCTCCTGTAGCGTAGCGCAGTGATTAGTTCAACCTGTGCAGCATCCACGTGTTGAAGTGATAGATTGGGAAAAACAGAAAATAGGCAGAGGTTACAGAAAATCTATTAATGTCATCACACCGGCAAAAAGAGCTGGTACAATCAGCATCCAGGACGGACTCATTCTTTACTTTCCAAAGCTCCCTAACTTTTGATTTAACAAAACGAAAAGATGTTGAGGCGTTGGAGGAGGCCCCAGGTGGGGAGTTTCTGACCCATCAATGGCAGGTCAAGTCTGTTTTACTATCAAAGCTTTGTTTTATTTCTTTGCTTTTCTGATGTCATGAAACTTTTTATTGCTCCAACATACAAATAAAATACTAGACGTTCACTCAAAGAACTGGAACACAAGACCTGTGAATTCCTTCCACCTGAGCCCCTTAAAACCAGCTGACTATTTTGGTCACGTTTAATGAAGCACTGTAAAATTTTACTATGAAAATTTTCTGACTTACAGGCCCTCAAAGTACAGCGGGATGAATAAAATTGACAGCAGTTTTTAAGCCTTTATAACGTCATACAGGTGACAGCTATGTTACATTTTTAGGGCTGAAAGACACATTTGAGCTCTTTGAAAAAAACACATCTGTAGCCAGACTTCAGGAATGAGTCCGTCTGTGATGTAGCATAACAAAAAAAGCATTGATCCCTCAGATCATCGATCTGTGTTGATGTTCTGATACTTTAATAGAGAAAACTTGGAAAAGTGGTGGAGGTTGATGGCAGTGGTTGGGAAAATGATTGCTAAAGCTCCAGTCACAGAGAGCTACACACCAGTCAGTGCCCCCCTCTGTCAACCACCAGTCGCTAGAGAAAAACATTTATTTCCCAAAAACCTGCTACAATTGTAGGTTGAATGGAATTGACAGACTTGTCTACAAACACTGTCCAGTGAAATTGAAAAGCATGGCACAAACTAGAAATTGAGGGTTTTTTGCCTTTCAAAATAAAAGACAAAGCTTTTACTTTGAAGGGAAACCTTCTCTATTTCTGGTTTGGGTACACTTTTCCAAGTTTTCCTACCACGCAGTTAGCAGTTGGCAAGTGTTTGCTGAATAAACTACAGGCGATGTGGCAACTTTTGGTGCAGCATATTCTTTGCCAACCAGTCAGAGAATTCATGTTTTCCCTTATGGCCTCTCACTTTTTATAGCCAGCCTCAAGTGGCCATTCTAGGAACTGCAGTTTTTGCATTAGCTTCATTTTCCAGGCACAGAGGCTGCTGCTTGACTGAACCACCCTTCTTTAGGGATGGGTATCGTTTAGGTTTTTTCCGATACCGGTGCCAAACCGGTACTTTTGAAACAGTGCCGGTGGTTAAAGGGTGCTCGAACCGGTGCTTAAAGAATGGAGAACACAAACTTTGTCCAAAAACCTCTCATGTTTAGCTGTTTTCCACTTTTTCTTTGGTCATTTTAGCCTTTTTGGCCAGGGTGAAGGGAGCATCTGCCATCAAACAAGAAGACAGCCGCATGTAACTACGATGGTGTTTGCTAGTTCACCTTACATGCATTAATTTAATAACGTGGTTAGCGTACTCAACGTAAATTACACACGAACAACATGAAGCTACTCACGCAGAGAAGAACGGCTGCTGCTGCCATCATCATCCGTCATCATTTCTGCTACGCTGACAGGGCTAGGGGCCAGGACTCTACTCTTCGGGTTCTTGGGGGGATCCGATAACAGGCACCACACCCACAGTAGATGTGCTCGATGTGAGGTCTCGCAGCAAGCTATCAAATACAGTGCATTTCTCGGCTTTTAAAAAACGCTATGTGTCGCCAGGTGTTTCATCAGATTCGAGGTGTTACCTCCTTTGACAGTATCACAGTATCAGCTTAAAGCACTTGTTGCAGGCTGCTGAGTTTGCATCTTTTGCTGTGAAGTACAGCCAGACTTTTGACCGCTTCGCCTTGGGCATTTTTAATCTGTAGCTCTGCTCTAAAAGAACGTACGTACCTGGGCCCGCCTACTATCCTTGGAAAGGTAAAATGATTGGCTAGAATCCAAAGTGTATGACAGCTCGTGAAAAAAAACAGCACCGAAATAAAGCACCGAAATGTGCGCTGCTTTTCAGTCTGGTTACTACCGTTTATGTCAGAACCCATGCCATAATGGCACCGGATACCGGTACCCATCCCTACCCTTCTTATGTATTTATTTAATGGCACCCACCTTCGTGTTTCACTAACGCTTCTCTTTGGTGTTTGTCTGAAGGATAAACAGGTGCAGAAGGTCTTCACATCCCATTAGAATAAAAATGTTTAGTGTCTGACACCAAAGTTAAAAAGCTGGTAGCGTTTGTACATAGGTGTGCATGCGTACTGTACATATACAGGGTTATTTCTATATCTGTGTACAGTATGTGTGCCATACTCTTCCAGCACCTGTCTAGCTGTCCACCGCGTCCTTTCCTTTGATGCTGGCAGTGGTGTGTCATCC
This sequence comes from Oreochromis niloticus, assembly GCF_001858045.2. Taxonomy (NCBI): domain Eukaryota; kingdom Metazoa; phylum Chordata; class Actinopteri; order Cichliformes; family Cichlidae; genus Oreochromis; species Oreochromis niloticus. The sequence goes on from NC_031986.2 coordinate 44,488,437, forward strand.
AGATGTGGCGGCAGGAGAGCAAATAGTTCAGTTAGTCCCTGAGGATTTTTCCCCCTGAGCCCCTCATTCAGGCAGGGCCGCTGGGAAGAGCCATACAGCTTTTTCTCATCTGTTTCCCTGCATGCTCACTCTTCCCTACATGGCACTTTGCTGTACACCTTTACTTCACACTATAACTACCTGCTACCCCTTTATCTCACCTCCCATTTCCTACCTCCTTCTAGTCTTTACCCTTGTCCCTTATATCTCAGTTTATCTTTGCCCTTTCAGATGCCTCTTAAATTCCCAACTGCTGCTGATTTCCCACATCTATAGCTGGATCGCAAATAGAACGAGCGTATTGGTTGAAGGGTACAGAAAAGCCTCTGCGATCTGTCCCAGTGGCTAATCTGCCTCACTTCACTACCTCTCTGTTCATTTGAAGTTTAATTTTAAATGTTTACATCATCACGGAGCTCACTGTGATGACTCACTGTCATGGATAAACTGAGATGCTTAAATTTAACTGAGCCATTGTTGTTGTTCTTGGTTTCACCTGTGTTTTTGCTGCCATGACAAATGAAAACGTCTGTTGGTAAAATGACGAATGAACAAAACAGAAAAAGGTCAAAGTAAACAGAAAGTAAGTGAGGGCATTGGAAACATACACACATATGGCCGCGGAGTCTCTTATAAACTGAGCTACAGATGACCTCCTGCCTGAGAAGTATGGGAAAGAACAGAGTGAGAGGTCTGACAGCGAGCCCTCCGGGCAGCATGCATCACACACAATCCCTCTCTTTAAAGGCTTTCAGCAAGAAGTCCCTGAGCTTTGGGGAACACATGTGTCGATTTTCACTCAAAACAGTTATCAGGCATGCCCCTTTCTGTTTGTGCGTGCGTGCATGTGTGTGTGTGTTGGCCTCTATTCCAGTTACGTTCACTGTAGCTGGCTAACAATAGAGTACAGCTGCAGAGAAGGTGCTTTAACGGTCAGTGAAATGACTGTTGCTGCGAACTGGAGCTGCACCGTGCAGTATGGCAGCCTTTAACTAAATGATGTCCGTCTAATTAAAGCAAGCCTCCGCCATGCTTGAAACAACCCCAACACTCTTAGAGGTTCTGAAAAACATCTTTAAGTTTGTACAAACATGCACAGGAACATACATCGACTGAAAGAGATTTGGCACAGAAGCAGAGAAGATAGACTTTTTTCAAATTTTGTTTGATATTTCAGAGTCATTTTTCTCATGTGCTGCTGCTGCCCTGGGTGAGGAGGCGAGCTCTGGTTTGGTCTGGAAACAGGATGTGGGCTGGAGAACTGGGCATCTGCCACATGCCATGGAGCCTCTGGAGCTTATTTGCATAGGTTATGTGTGTGTGTGTGTATGTGTGTGTGTGTGCGTGCGCGTGTGTGTTCGGTGTGTAGCTGGGTGTCCACTGAAATCCTTGTATGCATGTGCCTGTTCAGTTTTTGCATTTATGCTTGCAAATTTTTGGTTCATGCCTCTGTTCAGTGAAAAGCTTGTGTATAACCAGTGTGTGCGTGCATAAATATGTGTCTGTGCATGCAAGCTTGTTCCCCTCCCACGTTTATTGCGTAGGCTTCTTTTCCTGGCAAAGCACCCTGCATGGCATCCCGGCTGGCACTGTCTTCAGCCCACCCTGCTGCTGCCTGTCTCCTCTGGTCTTTCATCAGCCTCACCTCTTGATCTTTCTGCCCTAACACTGTGCAGTTCAATATCAAACCACGAAGGCAGGAAAAAGCAGAAGCAAGACAAAACAACAATATTTACCCTGACAAGTGAACAAATCTAAATCATGTGTCATATTTATTTTCAGCATTTGCTCAGTCACAAAACATGATAGAAAACTTGGATGTGACCTATAATTAATATGAATTTTCCTCATTTTAGGGATGTATGACTTGATATCTGCTACTTTATGTATTTCTTTGAAAGCAAATACCTTAAATATTTGCTTACTTACTTAAAATAATTGTTATTCTTAATCTCTGTCTCTCTTCCACAGCATGTCTTTATCCTGTCTTCCTTCTCTCTCCCCAACCACAGCACACAGCAGATGGCCCCGCCCCTCCCTGAGCCTGGTTCTGCCGGAGGTTTCTTCCTGTTAAAAGGGAGTTTTTCCTTCCCACTGTCGCCAAAGTGCTTGCTCATAGGGGGTCATATGATTGTTGGGTTTATTCTAGGGTCTACCTTACAATGTAAAGAGCCTTGAGGCGACTGATTTGGCGCTATATAAATAAAATTGAATTGAATTGAATTGAAATTAGAATAATCCTTTAATTGTCCCACAAGGGGAAATTTGGTTGTAACAGCAGCAAAGAAAAAAGCACATATACAAACAGAACAGAAACACACACAGTTTTTACAGAAACAAATATTTACATCATGGACAATAGTTACAAAAACAGAGCACTGTACAGTTATTAAGATTAAAGTACAAATAAACAAACCCAGGTTGTAGTGTGCAGACAGAGCAGGGTACTGGAAGATGTTTAAATGATTAAGAACATTTAGAAAAAGTACAGATTGTGCATTGCACCTGTGCATTAAAATTGTATCTGTGTCACATTTTAGTTAATAAAACATTACTGTGTCTAATACCTTTAGTCTGGCATTACGGCCGTCTCCTTCGTGGACTCTTGAATCCAACGGAAACCCACAAAAGGTGGAGCGCTACGTTCAATTAGAGAGCTTAGAGCTTTTTATTGTCATCGTGCAGTTTCTTGCACAGCGAAATTGGGTAGCTGGACCACAAAGGTGCTAAAATAAGAAGAAGAGAAACCAATATACAAAAAGGCTGAAAAAATAAAAATAAATAAATAAATAGAATAGAATAAAAAGCAGTGTATATGTATACATATGTGAGTGTAACTATATACATGGTGTATGTGTAGGAAACATTGAAACAGACTGGGACCAAAATAATTGCACATGAGCCAAAAATATTGCACAGAACATGGAAAGACTGAGATATTGCACATACGTAGATGATCAACAGCAGTGTCAGAGTGGATGTGTTGGGGAAGTCTTTACACACTCTTAGTTTGCATTAAGAGTTCTGACAGCCCACGGGAAGAAGCTGTTCTTTAGTCTGTTGGTTTTGCACCTGATGGATCTGAGCCTTTTTCCAGAGGGCAGGATGTTGAAGAGGTGGTGGTTAGGATGGAGGTGGTCCTTTATAATTGCCCTGGTAATGGTAATGCAAGCAAGCTTGATTATTATTTAGTTTTTCTGTATTTACATGTTTTGTTTACTGTCTGGCATACAAGCTGTGTGGAAAGCACGAGTCAGTAAAGGAGCTATGAAGGTTACTTGGTGATTCAAAACTGACCGTAAGTGTGAGCATGTCTGCCTGTCTGTGTTATTGCAGTTATTGAGTCAGCAGTGTTGGTGATTTTTACTCACTGTGAGCCTCAGTACTCAGTAGCCCCACTTTAAGTGGTCTGACACTTAATGACTGTGATGTTGTGCTTGCTGAATGCTTCCTCTTTGCAAAAACTATATTCAGGAAGGCAGAAAATTCATGAATGGACTTGTGGCGTCGCAGTGCAGTACCACTCTCAGGGGGCTGCTTCCTTGCTCACTTCTTTTACACCTTGAGGAGCACTGGCCTTCAGCTCATCCATGAGACTTCCCACCTATGTCTGTCTGTGGCGTCCTCTTCTTCGCTTTCCTCGTGGATTCCAGTCAAGTGATCGTTGAGTGACATTTGACTGGGTCGTCCACGTCTGTGCGATCCGCCGATCCTTCTATTGACCTGGACTGCCATAATGTTAGGTTAAGGCTGTGTGCAGGCAGGAGTGGTGGTAAGGAGGACCCAAAGTGCAGACTCACGGAGGCAAAAAGGTGAACTCAAAAACAGCTTTAATGCTGAACTCAAAGTAACAAACTTCCAAAGTGCAAAATAAACTCAGGCAAGCAGACAGAAACACACAGCATAGTAAACGGTAGATCGCGACACTGACTCAAAGAAACACAGGGTTTAAATACACAGAGGGAGCAATCAGGGAATGGGCAACAGGAGGGAAACACAGCTGGGGCAAATCAGGCCTAACGGGACAAGGGGAAGCAAAACCAGATATATTAACATAAGACAGGGACCTTCAAAATAAAACAGGAAACATAACACAGATTGAACTTACAGACACAGACTCACAGGCACGCACTGTAACAGAGGGAACAGAGACATGGGACCAGGGCAGACACAGACACTGACTGGACACGGGGATATAGCAACTAAGGATACACAGAAACGCGAACTAGACAAGGGGATACAGCTGACAGGGGAGACAGAGGAACTAGAGAAGACAGAGACATAAACCATAAGACAGAACTCAAAGAAACCAAAGACTAGAAATTATAAATAATATAATAAACTCAAAAACCCTGGGTCAACGACCCAGGCATCCTAACACATAAGTTCCTACTCTGCCGTTTCGCACGGGTCTGTCAAACCGCCGAACGTGGAGGATCAGTCTGAGAGGCGTGTTAGTGAAGGTCGGTATCCTCAGGGGGTTAAACCACTCCAATTTCCAGCCAATAATGTCATCTTTGCATTAGCAAAAGTTTCTTTAAAGGCCTTAAATCTCCACAAAGAAGAGCTGTGACCTAAGATTGAGTTGGGAGATTGCCACCAACAACAAAATAAACAAAGCCCCGAGATTTTCAGTGAAAAATTACCTTTGGAAAGAACATATCTTGATTTAAGTCACATTGTAAAACAAGAAAACTCGACTGCTTGGCACCGTGTCTCTAGCGCCCTGATATGCACAAATGTTGGTTCATGGCGTAAAAGGAAAACATTACCGTCCAATGACTTTCTTTCTAAAAGAAAACGAGACCTCATCATACAAACAATGTGAAACATTGTGTATATACTGTAACATGGCCATGTGCAGCTAAGTGCTGCAAATCCACTCTGCTTGGTATTTTAGTAAATGTTTGGTTTCAGACTCTGAAAAAGAGATTCTGATCCCGGTCGTTCACCCTGCATCTTTGTTTTATCCTGGCTTAGTCTGCTGGAAACTCTGAATGCTTCACGACAGTTTCAACAAACAAATAAGTCCAGTGGAAAAATATGAAAAACAGAGACGACATCGGCACCTTGGGTTGAGTAACGAGCATCCGTTTGTGCCCTGAAACATGTCGTTTTATGCAGAGACGTTATCGCTTCATGCGTTTGTGCCACGTCTGCTTTCATCCTGTGAAGTTTTTTTCCTCAGAAATCACGATTAATGCTTCTAGTTTTCAGGCTAGATGATAATAAACTGCAGTCAGGCTTTATTTGACTTTGTCTTATAAATATTTGTACATTTTTGCCTTCACCTCAACACAGAGATTTTGTTTTACTTTTACTTTCTTTGAGCCAGTGTTTTCTTCCCTCTGAGTATCTGAAGAAAACGCTGTCCACAGTTTGTCACCGCAGCCAGTCCATTGAGCATAGTTGGCGGCTCTTTGAATCTCTGCCCACGTGCCCTCTGATTTTTACTGAAGACTGTTTCCAAAGTAAGAAAATCAGCTGAGCCAAGACATTTGTAGGCAGGCATAAGAATACAATAATCTTCCTATACTTTTAGCAGAAAGATGGAAACAGAAAAACATCCATCCATCATCTTTACTGCTTATCCATCTTAGGGTCACAGGGGGCTGGATGCTCTCCCAGCTGTCAAAGGGCAAAGTTATAGTAATAATGAGGCTTAAATTGAAATATTTATCCAACCATGATCAAGTTTTCCTGTTTACGAAAAATACCATAAGGCTGAAAGGCCGTTTTGCTGGACTAGACTTAGATGACAACCTAAAACAAAACAAAAAAATGAACCAATGTGATGAGGGTCAAAATAGCATGTGAGCAAAAATTCCCAAACATCTGTCATGCACTTTATTGCCAGAGGTCACTCAGCCATCCAAATCATTGATTTCAGGTGTTTCAGTCACTTCCATGGAGGTGAATGAAGTCAAGCAGCTTGGCATGCAGATATTTTAGCAGAAACTGCTAAAAGTTTCCAGTGCTATAGATGTTTTTTGGTATTTTTGGTCACATGAGGGCAGCAAACAAAGTGATGTATTTGTTAAGTTATAGACTTGACATACTGACCTCGTTAGCAAATGCAGAGAATCATAGGCAGGCTAAGTTTAACCCAGAGAAAGCCTTTATTTTGGCTGAGAAACGTCCACAATGCAAAAGTCCAACAGAAGGTAAACAGAACAGGCTGGGAACACAAAGGGAAGGTCAGCAGATGCTGCAACTTTCATCTGAATGCAAACCTTCTCCATTTGCTTCATGTTTTCCTGTAGCTCACTTAGTAGTTAGCAAGTATTTGCAGACAAACATGAACAACTACATGGAAGAACCACTTCTGTAGCAACCAGTGCTTGTATGACACGTGGTGGACAATGTGCACATCAAGTGATGTCATGTAAGAAACACACACATACTGAGGGCTAATCAGTGTGTGTGTGTGTGATGAGACACAGGAAACAGGGTGAAACCAATCCCTGACAGTGGCTGTGTCCGAATTCAGGGGAAGGATGCTCATAAGGACACTACCTACCTACGTCACAAGGTAGTGTCCTTAGACGGACGGGTAGTCAGGAAGTGAGCGGCTGTGGACAGCCCCCTTTTTTTCTCCATAGAAACTTTATTGAACAAACAATCAGTATCCAACATAACAGATGGGCTGTGGACAGCCTCCTAGCCTTCAACTCCGCCCTTACTTGCGTGGTTTTCCGGAAGCTAGCGCCACAGCGCGAAAACTTTAAAATGGACCCAGAAATGTCGCTCCGTTGTTTGGACAATTTTATTTCTCGAGGAGCTAGAAAAACCTTATCGTCGCCGCCCGCACGTTTTGTACCTTAGGCTCATCAGAGACAATCATATCCAGGTAAAATAATTTCCTTTAATCTACACGCATTTAGGAATTACTTAGCTAATTACACGGATGCCAAAAAAGTGTTCGCCTGCCAAAACTGATTTCCAATGTTTCCGAGTGTAATATGTGTAATATCTTTATGTATGTTGGTAAATAGACTTCGGTGAACATGGTTTACTAAGGGGTTTTATATATACAATAATTACCTGTTGTTCAAGTATCTTTATAACTCTGGTTATAATGTAGGTACAATTGATATATTTGTTGCGCTGTCTGCTGTCCTCTTGACCAGATCACTCTTAAAAAATAAATTTCTAATGCCAATAAGATTTTTTTTTTAACTGGATGAATAAAGGATATATAAAAGTCACTGCCAAAAACTGATTGCAGTTTCTACCTGTTACTGGAATGTTGCTGGTGGCAGGTGACGTGATGTCACTAATGAGGGACACATTTGACATGTTTCACATATTATAGACCAACAAGTTATTCATAGCAGGTTAAATACGAGCAATCAGTTTAGGGCAAAAACCGGAAATCAGTTTTTGGCAGACGATCATTTTTTGGCACAACATCGGTCATTCTCACACATGTACTGTATCATATAAAATATATAAACTAAATATCTTTGAAACGTATAGAATCTAATCTTTTGTTTGTTTGTTTTTTTACATAGCACTTTATCAAACTGTTGTCTGCTACAGAGTTACAAGTATTATACTAATAATATAGCATCCACCATCTCCTGCTTGCATATCTCTGAAAACATCTTAGTGGTGTGGCAGCCATGAGTGAGCCCTGCAAACCCTGTGGATGGACGATGCAGTGGACAGTGGGAGGAAGCATCCTAAAGCTCTCTTTGCAGACCACCCTGTGTGATTCTCCACTCGCCGACCAGAAAAGACGAACCGCAGGTCTCAGTTGCAGCAGCTCATCCATCCACGTCTGATCTTGCTCCGGCAGATTCAGCAACACTGCCAGAGACTTCCTGTAATCTATTACAGTTGTTAAAGAAACGGTCCAGGAACAGGTCACTCAGGTTAATCCTGTGTGAACAACTGTAAATATTGTTTTTCCATCTTTACATACTGTGTATTTGAAATATTCTTGTTTAATTGTTATTGTTATTTACTTTACTGCTATCAAATAAATATCCATGTAATATTGTTCAAAGTTAGCGTTATGTTCATACGTGTTACAAATGTCTGTAAATCAAATTGAGTTCAGTGACAATTACTGTTTGTTTTAATCAATTTATTAATAACATAAAACCTTTAAACTAATGCAACACATATAACAATGTAACAAATTTATTCAAATAAATAAATTTCTCAATACATAACTCATTTGGGAACTAATCTTTCAAGAAGTGAAAACAGTCTGTCCGTCCTCTCCCTGCTCTCCTCTCCTCAGCCTGTCTTTGCTGCCTCATGTCCTCTCTGATGAGGTCTAGCAGCTCATCATCCCCGTCTCTTTTCCTCTTTCTCCCTGTCGTAGGTGGCTGAGCCGCTTCGTCATCGCTGTCGTTTTGGTCACCCACTGCTGCGCTTGGCCCTGGAGTGTCCTCAGGGAGAGAGGAAATTAGGACAGGAGGCGTAATGGAAGGCATCTGTCCTATCACCTCATCCATGAGGGCAAACCAGGGCCAAGTAGCAGCAGTGGGCTTCCCACTGACCCCCTCTCCTGAGCCTGGATACTTGCAATCCTAAAGGCAGAGGAAATCAAAAATGACAGCAGGCAAATAAAAACACCACAACAACTCTTAGTAATTGCACATTTATTAACTTGTGTTCTTGAGAATTATCTTCTTGATAACACACATACGTACTTTGTATTCTTTAAAGTTATCTCATGTCTTCTGGCCTGCAAGGGGGTGACTTTCCCCTGCAGGCCCATCCTCTCCAGAATTGTCCTGATCACACACAACAAATAAGAGAAGAAAGGACACCATGGCAACTATGTTAATCCCTAAGCCCAAAGGTTTTCACAGCAGAACACCAGAGGAACACCGTCTGGACATCACAGCTTCTGTACAGCAGCGGTCCGTGAGTCGTTTGGTACCGGGCCACAGAGTTAAGGCTCCGGTGTGAAATTTATGGTTTTCAGGGGTTTTATCGTTAACTCGGTTTCCCTGAGTCTCTCCCTTGTTGTAGTTGTGTGTCTTATTTTGGAAAAAATATTTACACGTTACCATAGCGACCAGAGAGCATTAAGCGGCAGAGAGGAGGATGTTACTGTCAATATTGGCGCATTTTCAGGAGGACGCTGCTAATAAAGTTACACAATTACACAGTACATTCACGTTTATTATTATATTTACAAAATACCACAGTTTTTGTCTTGGTCGGATCATTTTATGTGGTTGTATTTATCCGCGATACCTTAAAGGCTCCGTGTCTGACATAAACCGGTCTGTGGCGCAAAAAGGTCGGGGACCGCTGCTGTACAGCATGAGGGTTAATAGGACCGTACTCATATGAATATGATGCGTAAATTGATTTATTCTTGTACATCCACGCCGTAGCGGCCCAATTCTTCACCCCAGTGAAGAGGTGATCGTTTTCTCCTCGTTTTAATAAATGAAGCCGTTTGGTCTTTGTTCCCCACAACATATCACCAATTCGAAAAAATCAAAATTAGCTGTATGTAAGCGGCAATACATGAAAAATCGAGGGACCCCCGATACAAGCTGGTTTACGGTTATTTTAAAGAAAAGAAACATGTCTATGCAGATGCCCAAAGCTTAACAAAACGACCGCTATAACAATTTAACTTTTGTACAACCAGATTTTCATATACTTACATTTGAAAGTGTTTTCCTCTCCTGCTGCGACCACCATCGTTATCAGAAACAAATCTCCTCTATGACCCGCAATGAATCCTGGGATATAGTAGGACATGAAGGATACATCAGACCATCCTTAGAATTCAGGGCAAAGTAGGACGGATTTGTCGCCACATTTTGAGTGCTCTTTGAATTCGGACACCCTTCGTCGGGTCGCCGTGACGTCATTGCCTCCAAATATGGCATTGGCGCATCCTTCCCCTGAATTCGGACACAACTAACCCTCAAATTCGCGGAAAAGTAGGACACATTTGTCGCCACATTTTGAGTGCTCTTTGAATTCGGACAGTCCTCGTCGCGTCGCTGTGACGTCATTGCCTCCAAATATGGCATTTTAAGCATCCTTCCCCTGAATTCGGACACAGCCAGTGAGACAAAGGACCTCCAAATTAAAACAGGAAGTAGTTTAACAGGGAAACACAGAGATGACAACAAGAGCACAAACTCATGAGAAAAATCTCTCTTTGTTCTAGCTGCTAAACACTGCGGTCCCCTGTGGTTACTTACTAGTTGGTCAAATATTAATATGAAAATGTGCTGTATCAATGCAGGACTCACCTCATGACGCCTCCTGATGCTGCAGGTCAATTAAAACCTCATTTAAAGCCACCAATCACTACAGAGTAATGTATCTGCCTGAATCTGGTGTAATCTAAAGTTAACATTGATGCACTGAAAGCCAGAAAAACATCAAAACAGCTCAGCATGTTCCTCCCATCATCGTTCAGCAGCCTTGTCTCGGGGTGCCCATGGCCAGCGAGCAGTAGCCATTTACAGCATCGATTGTCGCAGGCCACAGAATGACAAACCGAATCACTGGTGCTCACAGATAAAATACAGACAATACTTCAGTTATGAAATTGTCTCATTTTCATTGTTTCAAGAAGAAAACCCAAAGTGAAGGAGTTCAAGTATCGGGTGTACTTATTTATGAGTGAGGGAAGAGTGCAGGGGGAGATTGACAGACAGATTAAAGCGATGTCAGCAGTTGTTGTACCGGTCTGTTAAGGTAAAGAGAGAGCTGTTGATTTACCTGTTAATCTACGTTCCTGTTGTCACCTATGGCCCCATGTAGTGACACAAAGAATGAGATGGGAGATAGAAGCAGTGGGTGGCTGGGCTCTCCCTTAGATCATTTTGACATCTGACATGTCCTGGATTCCTTCTAGTTGAGGTGTTTTGGGCAAGATTTGCTGGGAGGACACCCAAAGATGACCCAGGATTCAGTGGAGAGATGAGGTCTCTCGACTGGCTTGGGAATACCTTGGTGTTTCCCTGGAAGAGCTGAAGCAGGTGGCTGGGAAGAAGGAAATCTTTCCCCCACAACCTGGATAAGTGGCAGAAGATGGATGGATGGCATTGTTTGGTTAATAATACAACCTTTCATAAAGTTAAATATACAACAAAAAGTAATCCTCTACCAGCTGCAACATTTCCTTGATTACTACTGTTGACTGTCCTTACGTGCTCTGCAACGGTAATGACACCAGCCAAACCTTTGCTCGTGTCTATTTCTGATGGTGAGGGACTCCTACTGGATTACCCTGCACCAAGCACGATAAAGCATGATAAAAGGGGGTACCCGCTGGTTTATAATGTGACTCCTGTTAAAACATCAGTCTCCAGGTGCTGGTATAGCTCGCTGATCCAGAAGCACAGGTTTGAATGTGTCCTGAGGCAATTCCATGAGTGTCTTCCTAGTTTTCCTGTCCTATCCCAATAAAGGCTAAAAACATCAGTCTGTGACAGCTTGAGTCAGAACATTGGTGGCGTGCACTCGAGCAGCTTTACGAACCACAAACCAAATTGTTGGGTGGAGGCCTGTGCAAATAAAATCTACAGTATCTGGACAGCGAGGTTGAGTTGGGGGTAAATAAGAAAATATGTCTTTATGTAATTTTGAGTGATTGTCACAGAAAACGCTATTTGGAGAAACACGATGCATCGGTATCGTCCTCTGCTATTAGGTCAGCACTTAGAAAAGTGAGGACTGAAAAACCCAAAACTCTGGAGTCTAATTTTGTGCAGTGAAATGACAGATTGCACTGATAAAGTATGAAATTGTGAGTTATTGTAGGAAACAGGAGAACATTGCAGGGGCTGTTCTCGTCCTCCAAACTGCTGCTGTAAGATATTATCTAACTTCAAAGGGAACACAAGAGTTTAATTAATAAATGTTATGTCTGGACACGTAATACCCTCTGAAATACTGTCTAATCTTTGCTGCTGCCCTCTAATCATTTTAGATTTACACAGGGAGCAGTTGGAGCCACTGGAAGCTGCTTCCAGCTTGCAGGGGCATCATTAGCATGTCCTTGCTGCATTTTATACAAAACGTGTTCCTTATATCTTCTTCTCAGTGGCATTAAATTCTACGTTTTAACAAAGGGGAACTATTTTATCAAAACTTACTTTTTTATGGCGGTGACTCTGTGCTGTAAAAACACTTCAAGAAGGACAGGAAAGTTGTTTTGGACTCACTGTTTTGGGGATAAAAGTCGTGACTTTCTACTTACAAGATCTGCAGGGCCTCCTGTCACTCTGCGGTGTCAGACTGAAAGGCCACGTCCCAAACTGCTGCATCGTGCCTGCTGATGAAACACTGCCGACCCTCCGCCGGCTGAGCTGACAGAATGATTTACTGGGGTGGACACAGAGATGCCTGGACTGTAAGTGGAGGTAGTTCATTTTTTCCATGATTCTAAGTTACAAAATCGGAGATTAATCACTTTTAACACATTGATTTAGGTGGATAAAGTAAACTTTGGTTTAGAGTTGGCTAGTTGTTAAATCTCTCCCTCTCTACCAATGGAAAGCTTTCTTTCCTTTGGTAGCACTTTCTATTACAGCTCGATAATAAAGGGGTAATAGTCGGGTAACAAGGGGGAAACAAGAGCGTAAAGATGTGGTAATATCTAAGTTATTACTATGGAATAACAAAAGTAATATCCCAGTAATATCATGCTAGGAACAGTCGTTGCAATTGAGTAATATTACACTGTAATTGGATAATAAGTGCCACAAAACTGGGGGTAAAAATGTGGAAATATAGTTTGGTAATAAAGTGGTAATAGCAGGGTAACAAGGCAGAAACAAGAGTGTAATAAAGTGGTAATATCTAAGTTATTATTATGCAATAACGAAAGTAATAACCAGTTAATATCCAAGTAATATCATGTTAGTAACAGTCAATATTACTTGAGTAGTATTACACTGTAATTGGATAATAAGGGCCCCAAAACTGGGGGTAACAATGTGGAAATACAGCTCGGTAATAAAGTGGTAATAGCAGGGTAACAAGGCAGAAACAAGAATGTAATAATCTGGTAATATCTAAGTTATTACCACTCAATTACCTGTGGTAGTTTCTTTGTAATAAGCACGAGACAGAGCTGCATAATGGAAATGGAACAAATTACCACATTATTATGCTCTTGTTTCCCAATTGTTACCCGACTATTAACCCTTTATTATCCAGCTGTAATAGAAAGCGCTACCTTTTCTTTTTCTTTTTTTTGGAGGTTCCCAACGGCAAAAAACAGAACAGCACAAATTTAGGAAATAGATTTAACAGTATGTGCAATATAAGTTACAATTGTTTACATGTACGTTTTTTAACACAGCCCCAAAGGGACTTTCTGTCTGCAGCTGGACTCAAACCAAATGTGCTTAGCCAAGCACATTTGCTAACCACTACACTATGCAGGCATTGCCTGCAGTGGTAAACAAGCATTACTTTAAAAGCTAAGGGAAGGACTGTCTGAGTCACACTTTGCACAGCTTCGCTCAGAGAGCAGTTAGCAAGTGTTTGCAGGCAAGTTGGCATCTCCTGTGGATGTGGCCACTAATCTGAAACTGGTTTGATCCCTGGATGTGCAGCAAAGGTTCATTTTAGTTGAGTTCGTTCAGAGCGTGCACTTAGACATAGAAAGTGCTTATTTAAATGCATGTATAAGACGTGCTACATAAAGATCTTTGAGTGCTCAAGGCCCTACACATGAACTGGTCCATTCCCAACAGAAGAAATAGTCCCATATACAAGAGGAGAGGCCTGACATCAAACCCATTGCTTGCTCACTACCAGTGGTTGCTGGGCCGGTGTGTAGGTGTGTGTAACAAGTTGATTTCAGTTGCAAAGCCTCAAAACCCTGTCGCTCAAGCGCATTCATATCTGGCTTCAAAGCAGAAGTCTATAACTGATTTTTTTAAAAATGTGGTCTAAAGAACTCACATTTTCACTTTACGGCACATTTAACACTGTAGACTGTACGCATGCTATCAAAGCACAGTAATTGACTTCATTTTTAAATAAAATGGCTTAGCATAGTCCCATTATCGAACAACTCATCTGATCTTTCCTTTAGAATTTGTGAAAATTTGCTTCTTAACGTTTGCGACCGTAAGTGGTTAAATGGCTTTTCTGCCCATTGCTGTTTCATTGATTCAACAGACTTATCTCCTGCAAAGGCACATTAGACCATTAGTCCCGTAATAGCGGGTAAACATTCGAGACAATCGCAAGGCAAACAGAGAAACACAATCGATGCCTCTCAGCTTCCAGAAATATAATCCTGCACCTGGACTCCCTCAGAGTACCCAAGCACCTGTGTGAGGAAAAAGGAGGGAAAGAAAGACTGTGTCCCTTTAAGGGATAACTCACAGAGGAAGAAGGAAAAACTGCAAAGAAGGAAGGAGAGGAGGTGTCTATGCATACGTGTACATGTCAAAGTGATAGACACTTGGGTGAGAGACGGAGAAGGAGAGAGAGAGGGAAGAAAGATAAGCAGAGAGATAAAGAAGGGGAGACACAACATTGCATTAGACACTAAAAGCCATACATCGCTCACTAAAGGCTAATGCAATTGCCACACAATAAGAGCGTCTCAGCGGAGGCTGTAAAGAGAAAAAAACTAGAGAGGGGAATGTAAGAGGAGAGGCAGGGAGGGAGGGGAGAATGGAGGGAGGGGAGGAAGGAGGAGATCTGGCAGCTCTGCCTCCAGACTCTCATATGGATCTCCTGGGACAATGGTTGAAAGTCTCTCTCTACTGTAACTCCTGACTGTGTGTGTGTGAGTGGCTCGCTGCTCTTGCTGTCTCCAGAGTGATTTATCAGGTTTGCAGGGAGGAGAGACAGAGGGAGAGAGGGGGAGGGAGACAACTCCAGTAGCAGGCAGGCAGCAGTTACCAACCAGCTGGCCGGGTGTGTTAACTCCACATCTGACCTCTATGGGAACAGAGCGATCTCCTCTCCTCTCCTGGCTGACTGTGGGAACGAGGAGAGATCTTCATTTCCCCCACTCTCACTGCTCCTGGCTGGGCCGTCGAGCTCGGGGAACCGGCCCCTGGACAGAGGAGGACATGACAGGACGGGACAGCTTTGGGAGCGAGATCTCAGGAGGGAGAGCCGGGGTCTGAGGATTTCACTGCCGAGCAGTAACTGGACCTCGCTGGCACCGCCTGGCTGTCAGTCAGGCAGCGATGCAGTTGTCTAGTCAGTCATTAGCCAGTCAGATGGTTAGTTAGTCAGCCGGGAAATCGGTCAGTGGGGTCTTTCCCAAAGAGTCAACTCTTAGTGCATACCCTCATCTGAACTCTGAGGTGACTCAGACTTGCCATGTAGCCAGAGCGGACCTGTGGGCATGGTGAGTGGCAAACACCCCTCTCTGTCTCTCACACACTTTTTTCCCTTTGAGTGTCTTCCTTCTGTGACTTCGGTGCTCCTTTTCCAAATGATATTAGTTGCGCTCTCTTTGTGTGTTTTTCCTTCCATGCCTCTTCCTTTGGCAGCTGACTTTTCACAAACACGAGATAACACATTTGATCAAAGCCATCGGTGTGATGTTACGACGTTTATCCTGCCACGGTTTGATCTTTTCACAACGGCTTTTAGGGAAGACGGTGCATCTGTCTGTGTGACAAACAAGTAGTTGGTTTTTCAGCTGGAGAGATCTCACGTGGGCGGTTTAATCTGGCTGCTTGTTTTCGGCTTAAATGGAAACTATCATCTCCTTTTAGTCGAGGCTACTTTAAAGCGCAACACTGTGGATTTTGTGATGCTAAATCAATAAAGGCTTTTATAAAAGTTGAATAAACCTGGGTTTTATTTTTGATCCCTGCAAAGAGAAGAGCAGATATTTCACACATACCTGCGTGCAGACACACACACACACACCTGCATGACTTCAGGCTGCTGTAACAGCACTTTTTCTCAGAAAACTCATGACTGAGGGGGGTTTTGTACAATGCCATAATCTCAGCACTATTTGGAGAAGGAGTTTGATTTGATAAACTATCCCTAAAGCCAAGTGCACGGAACATTTTTGGACAAATAGTTCAAATATTTGAACCTGCTCCAAGGCTTTATCTGGGTCTGCTAAATCAGTCAGTTGTTCCCATGTGCAAGAGACATGTTACACAAGGGCAAGGCTAATGTGCTCAGAGAAGCTGTTTGAATGTATTTAAATTCAATTCTGCAGTATATATGTGTGCGATATTGTCTTAACCAGAGTTCTTTATGGTTGATCGAGCTAATAAAAAAAAGGAAGAGAATAGAGTTTAAAGTTAATGGAGCACTCGCAACGTTAATCAGACCATGAATTAATACCCGACTCTGCAGCTGTAAGCATCTTTTTGTGACTTTGTGCCATTAGTTTTGTTTTCCTGCCCAGCTGAGGCGTATAATTGAGTCTCGCAGCTCTCATCAGCCCTCCAGTATAAAACCAGCGACTATTTATCCAAACCAAGTAAGCAACACAGTGCCACCTGCCCAGCATGAAATAGAATATAACAACCCGGATAAATGAACATCTGGGAGGAAAATAACCACTTAAAAAATAGAAATGTCTGGGAAAATGATCTCACACCAAATATTACAGATTTCTCACCCCTTCCGCCCGGAAACACGATCTGCTTTATGAAAGCCAAACGTTGGAAATGTATCAGGCCAGCTGTGTTGTTGCAAAAGAGTTAACTGTTAATGCTTGCGTGACCTAAACCCGGTCAGACACAATCAAGATACAGATGTTTTATTTTTACATGCGACGGTGCCACACGGTTAAATTAAAGGACTTAAAGGGGAACCTGTTATTATTCACAGCTCATCATTTCTTGGAAACCATTAGAGTCATCCTGATTATTCTGGGCCTCAGTTCCTCCTCCTTCTCAGACATAGCAGCTATAAGATGGACGTAGTTACTGTGATGTCACTCGGCGGGTTTTTGGAGCCTTGAGATCGTTTTCACCATCGTCATCTTGTTGTTTTGAAACCAGATGTGATGAGCGAGGGGCGGGACTGACTGTGAAACCGCACGCTCATTTGCTAATGACTTGTCAGTCAGAAGTTGTAAGGCAGTGCACGTACCCCTGGATAAACCTGTCTAAGCACGACTAAAACTGACCGAATGACCTCAACATTTTATTCATTCTGACCCAAAATGAGCGACTGAGCTCATAAACCCAGCAGGAAAGTTTAAGTCCGCAGACTTTTATACGCTTTTTGCGATGGACGCTGTCGCTCAGTTCCCACCTTGGCTTCACTTTTCAGTCCTCTCCTTCTTGAGTCCCTTTTTGTAAAGTCTGTCGACTCAAACAGGATGTTTCAGCTCCTCTTTTTCTAAGACCCGCCTTCCTTTTACGCCAACTTTCTTCTGATTGGTTGCACCTCAGAAACAAAAGATTGTGAACAATAAAGGGGTGGGGCTTCTGTCGTCACTGCCATAGCCGTGTGGCTGAGATTACCATATTGAGGTTATTGACTCTTTGTGATGTTATAACTATGTAGAAGTAGGAATGAGTTGTTATTTAAATCTTTGGCCATGTTTACTATGAGCATCCACCATTAACCACTATACGTATACTATACGTATAATTTGTGTGTGATTTTAAATCCAGCCTTCAAACTCATTACCTGACTTTCATCTCAACAGACAAACATGTCAGTAAATATTTCCATTCATCGGAGTCAGATGTGTGAGCAGATGTGTAAGTGCTCCCTTAACGTTTGAGCAGCAGGAAATTAGGAGAAACCACTTGAACTGAAATTACACACAAAACAATCGGGACTGAGATTTTTACATTATTAAAAACGCAATCGGTGCATTATCCTCTCGTCTCTGCCTCTTAGCTCGGTTTGTGGCTCATTGCCAGAATAAGGACAGAGAAGTCTGAATGATCCACGGCTCCTGGCAACATTTGGACCATATTTCTATGCTGTATTGTTCCAAATATTTCACTAGAAACATCAAGTAAACGAGTAAGTAAGCGGAGACACGTCAGAGATGATTGTTGGGATTGAGCCATAAAATGAAGTTATTGCTGTGAATCATCAAAAATAGCAGGCTAAAAATTGTATAACCTTATATTAGGCCAAGTCACCGACTTTTTAACCATTTTTTGCTACATTTAAACAAGCGTCTATGTTATATGTGTGTGTTATGCATGCAGCTTTCTGTGGCCCTGACTGTTGTTCCTGCTCTTTACTTGAACATCGGCCTGGCCTGGTTAGCTAGTAACTCCCCAGGGGTATTACAAAGGTGGCCACTTAGTAGCCAGACTTGCCTTTGAGGTCTTAGACGGCGACGCTGTAACTCGAAATAGGCCAAACAGCTCAGATTCCTGCTCGAGGCAGATGTTGGGCGTTGTCTCCTGAACAATGAGCAGATGTTTGTTATTTGGGCTCAGCTGCTAATTTTGTTGTCATTTGATAGAGTCTGTGTGGGAGTGGGAACACACGTGTGTGCGTGCGTGCCTGTGGTGTGCGTGTGTTTTCCCCTGCAAATGCACTCTGGTCTCATTCCACAGTAGTTTGTTGTGCACACGTGTGTGTGTGTGTGTCCGTGTGTGCAGCCGCATGGTCCTTCTCCCTTCTCTGATGGTTTTCCTGCACTTTGTGTGTCCGCTGCTTCCCCTCAGATCAACTGCAGAATTTTAGAACGTACAGGACAGCATGGTTTCCCTCAGCTCTTTCAGCGCGGCCGTTCGCCCACCACAGAGAATTTCTGTCTGAACCGAGGCAATTACAGCACACATCCAAAGCCATCTTAGCCAGGAACCAAATGAAGGAGCCTTTGATAGCCCTCCGACTGATGCATATTTACATTTTATGACCAACCAAGTAGTAAACAGCTTGCCTTGTTGGCGCTGGAGCGAGACTTTAAATGCAGGCCTGTTTGCACACAAGCGCACACATCAGCGCACACACATCAGCGCACACACACGTGCTTAAAAGCTTGTGCACAAACTGACAAAGACTTTTCAAAATATCAATTCAGCCATTTCCTCTTTTGCCAAACGACTCGGCGACACCGCCAGCTCCATTTGTTTGCTGGTCACTGATTTCATAATCAGTTTTGTTGTGCTATGCCTGGCTGCTGCTGCTGCTGCTGCTGCTGCTGTTTTTTTCAGAGCTGCAGACGCAGCAGCAGCGGCAGCAGTAGCCTCCAATTGAAGCCATGTGTGGTGGAAAAACAGGCCTTGGTTTGTGGAGGGATCGCATGCTTGGAGTGGGAGGGAGCTTGTCGGTTACAGAGGTCACAATCCGAACACGCCAACTCCTCCTGGCCTTCTCACACGCCATGCTGACGGATGCATCTCAGTAGTCAGTCGGGGCTCGCTCCCAAGCCTCCTTCGCAGTCGCACAAGCAGCTAGGTCAGGATTTTATTCTTCGAGGTGTCTAAAACTACAGCGAGATGACTTCTAGGGTGTGGCACAAATTAAAATAGTGAGTGGTTTAGCTCGGAGCAGTAAGAGGCTTTATTAGAGTTAGCTTTATTAATTGCAGCGATGATAAATCCCGCCGTCCTCAGACGAACCCGGCAATCTAATGTCGCCACCAGTGTTGCCAACTCCTCAGTAAGGAAAATCGCTATTGGCTGTCCTAAAAGTCGCTAGAAGTCGCTAAATGACGTCATCACCTAATTTGCATAATTGGTCACGCTAATGTAATTGTAACCTATGTTGTTGGAGAGAGAAATAACATCGTGGAAGAGACCTAAAGTGAGTAAAAAACGTCCTACATGCATTTAGAATTTATTTAGAACTACAAATTAAATTTCTTTTAGCAATTATTGTTTTTTTAATGTCACAATTCCAACCCTGCTCCTTTACCCGGGCTTGGACCGGCAAAAGTGACCCGAAATAGGCACTCTGGTGGAGTTACTTTGTGTTTGTGTGTGTTTATAAGTAGTTTTAAACCTTGTGATCCACAAAACAGCATAAGAGTAAAAGATTAAAAGAAGAACTGACTGCGTTACAGCACCCGCTGCTTTTTGAGAGTAAAAGCGATACGCGCTTTCACGTCTTTTTTTAGCGACTTTTTATAGAAAAAAAGTCGCTAGGGGGTCTGAAAACTCGCTAAATATAGCGACAAAGTCGCTAAGTTGGCAACACTGGTCGCCACGTCTGCGTTTATCTCCCCGAGTGCTGCGTCACCTGGGCACACGTGCGCGCCCTGCATCATCTCTTCTTCCTCGCGTACCACACCGTGCCATCATTTGTGCGTCATTTTTTGTCTCAGTTTGCACCGATGCCTCCCTCAGGCTTCAGCTCCTCTCAGGTTCTTGCTGAGAGTCTTTCCCTTCCAGTCAAAATGTTATCAGTGCAGCCACAGCTATTAGCTAATAGCTGAAATAGCTACTACTATCAGTTCCAGAGAGGCTTTAATGCAGCCGTGCCATTTCCGCTCATGCATTATAATCGATCATGTTGCTTTCAGAGCAGAGGGCAGATCTTTTCTTTTTTTTATTTCTGCTGTGTTCTTATGAGGTGAGTGAGCTCCTCTTTGGTGCTTTAGCACCAGCTACTTTTTAACATATAACTCCCAAATCTGTTTAGTCTCTGTCCTTTTTTGTTGCTTTTCCAAGAAAATGTTGGTAATGATTGATTTTGCATGAAATTACATCTCTGCCAAATTGCATTAACGCTATGCAAAGTGGATTATTGTTAATGGGACATGTGAAAAAGCTCCTGCTTGATGTCTGCTCCTTTCATCAGTCACATGTGAGGGCTGGTTTATTGAGAATGAGTGATCTAATGAGCTAAATAATGAAGCCCAGACCCAACGAACACTGGTAATGACTTTTTAATGCCCGTGGGGTCTTTAGTTACCTACAGACGATAGATTGGTGGAGCTCGGAGGGGGGTTACCTGTCAGCTGTGTCCTATATGTAAAAATGGGTTGGAGATAATGGTGGTGGAGACTAAAAGCCAGCTGTTACTCAGAAGGACAAGTCGTGATAGGTGTTGAAACGCAAGAATGACGGTGATCTTTCCTCAGAGGCGTTCACAGGATGTTGCTCTTGTTTGTACACAAAAAATGACACAGTTTTTTTTTAAAACTGGAAAAAACCTTTGGAAAGATTTCACAGCCTGAAGCTGCTTTGCTGAGCGCTGTTGACCAGTTCCTGAGTAAGACGAGGAAAGTTACTGACACCTTTAAAGCAGAGGCATACTTGAAAGGAAGTGTAACATGTCAGATTACAAGTATTTGTTCCAAACAGCGACACTTGAAAGGAGAGGGTGAAAAGCTTCGTCTCGATGTTGTTGAAAGGCGGGAGCAGCGGCATCATTTCAATATGCTGACAGTGACACATATTTAGGTCAAGTCGCTCCTTGAAGACAATGGCGGCGTTTCTCTTGGTTGCTCACACGTGAAGTTGTGTGAGGAAACGAAAAAAGAAGTTGAAATCTCAAATTAACTAACCAGTGACTGAGTGAGCTCGGTGTGGTTGTTAGTTCTGTAAAGTTGCACAAGTTTTAGATGGATTCACTCATTTAAAATTGGGGGGGGGGCACCCAGCACCCAGCACGCACTTTAATCATAGCTTAGTGGAGACAACAGACTTATTATACTCTGCTGTATCAAAAAGAGCATGAGTGGAGCTTGAGCATGAATATATATCATCCATAAACTAAAACTTTTCTAATGCAATCTGTTTTATTTGTTTATTTGTAACATGAACCATCCCAACACACCGCAGCGTTTAGAGCCTGAGCAATGCTTGGAAAGCCTGTCTGCAGATGGGCTGCTAAAATATGTCTTCAACAATTATGCAAAGGTTAGTTAATCTGTAGAGAGTACAGATTGAAGAGTCCCAGGAGAAACTGGAAGTGCCCGACTGCATGACTGGTCTAAAACGACCCCATTCAGTTCATGTTGTGTGGCTGAATTAAAAAAGCTCTAAGAGGAAGAATGAAGTCACCGAGTACTCGGTAAAGGTGATTATGTAGGCAGTCTTTAGCATGATGATCTGTCCAACCACAGTAAGGTGCTTGATTGTTGCAGATGCTACTTGTGACCGTGTGGTTACACAATAAGGAAACTGACAGTTTGAAGCTGTTTGCAAAATGAAATGACAGAGAGTCAAAATACAAAGCTGTTCAGCTGCTTGTTAAGAAATATCTAATCAACCAATCACATGGCAGCAGCTCAGGAATTTGTAGACTGAGCGTCAGAATGAAGAAAAAAAGTGACTTGGACTGTGGCACAGTCGTTGGTGTCAGACAGGCTGGTTTGAGTGTTTGATGATCTGCTGCGATTTCCCCACACAAACGTCTCGAGGGTTCATGGAGGACGGTCGTAGCTCTCTGGGTAAAAAGACCTTTTGGGAGTCAGAGAGAGAAGAATGGCCAGATTGGTTCAAGGCCAAAGAAAGGCGACAGTAACTCAAATAACCACAAGTGACACGAAGAAGAGTATTACTGATCGCAAAACACGTCCTACCATGAAGCAGATGGGCTACAGCAGCAGAAGACCACACTGGACCTGAGGGTGTGGGGATATTTTCAGGCACTTTTAAAAACTTTTTTCAGGCATTTCGAGCCCCATGGTGAAAAGTGAGCATTGTTTAAGTGCCAGAGCCTTCCTGAGTATTGTTGCTGACCATCTTTATCCCTTCTTCTACTGGACAACATGTCTTTTCACAAGACTCAGATCATTTTAAACTGGATTCATGAACATGACATTGACTTCAGTGCACTCTAACGCCCTCCACAGTCACCAGACCTCAATAGAGAAGTCGTTTAATTAGAGATTCAAAACATGGAATCAAGAAATCTCTTTCAAACCATGTCGATATGGACCTGAAGAACGTTTCCAGCACCTTGTTGAGTTATTAGGCTCTCGTGGTGTGCCTAATAAAGGGCCAAATGTAAGTCTAATTATAAATAATGTCACCACTTATGCTGAAAGAAACAGCGATATGCGGCGCTGCACTTTCTCACACGGTTATTTTTTTCTTTCTTGTGTCCATGTTTCGCTCTCAGCACTTTGGCTGCGTTTTATAAGAGAAGGCTGACAGATGACAGCGGCACCAATGTGTGAGATGCTGGGTGACGTCAGCTTAGCGTTCACATGTGAAACTTACACCTTTGGTCACCACAAACATCACAACATCTCCCGTGCAAAAACAATACCAACCGAACAAAGTAGAATAACACAACAAAGTGATTTTTTAGCAGATGCTGTGGATTTTTTCATGTCTGCATGTTATAGATAAAATGTGTGTGTGTGTGTGTGTGTGTGTGTGTGTGTGTGTGTGTGTGTGTGCTACAGAGGCTCTATCTGCTTGATTTCACATTGCTCACCTGGCTCTCGAGCTCAGCTTTGCCTCCTTCAGCCTTTTGCCCAACAAGCAGATCGTCTAAACTGCGTGAATAAGGTCAGTTTGTTCGGTTGAGAGTGCACACCTTGCGCTTTCTAAATGCGGTGACAGGTTCACACCTCCAGCCTCACGCACAACGAGAAGCTCCTTGAGGCTGTGAATTATGTTTGTGGATGCTCACACAACGTGGAGACATCACATTAGTCTTACACAACAACGACGGTGGAAAGCAGCTGCTGGAAATGATTCCACCATCGTAAAATCTGTTGTTCTTGAGCGCCTTTTAATTATTATTTTTGAGGTGACATTTTATTTTCACCATTATCACGTCTAACTTCCGCGTGCCGCCCTGTGATTCGCCCCGCTTGCCAGAAAAATATGTCATCCCTTGTCACCAGTAATTTAAAGCTGACAGTAACGTCGACAGCTATTCTCACAATTCGAGCTTCACACCCTGCAAACAAACTGTGACTCACATTTGTTAGAGGACGTGACCACTCCCTTCATTCACTCACACTCACTGTTTTCTCCTTCTCTCTCACACAGACACACACAGACGCGCTGCAACTCATGCATGCAAATGAACGGCGCGCGCGCATGCACGTGCACAAAGGCAATCCCTCATTCCACTTGACTGTTCAGTGAAGCACAACTTTATGTTCAACGTCTCACAAGCTCGACAAACATATTTATTCATGATTCCTTAGCAGGGAGGGGCAGAGTGTTAACTCTGCCTGACAGGGCAGACATATTTCTCTGTCTGGAAGGATTCGACACGCCTTCGTTAGCTGCACAGCGTGTTCTCGGGCTCCGCAGGCCATTTTTAAAAATGTGTACAGAGGCCTTTGGGGTCCTGTAATGTCTTTATGTTAGCCGTGGGGTCATTCTGAGACTTATTTTTAACCTCTGGTTAGGCTGAGCCACTAAAACAAGTACAAAGTACAAAAAAAGTACATTCATGTTTTAAAGTTCAAAACTGCTCCCATGAAATGTGACATTCCCAAGTGACGTGTGGGCTCATCATTTATTTATTTATGTAGCACAAACTCACAAAAACAGTCGCCTCAAGGTGCTTTATATTCTTCCATAAAGAGCCTACAATATCAGGAAGAAACCCCAACAATCACACACCCCTCTATGAGCAGCCACTTGGCGACAGTGGGAAGGAAAAACTCCCTTTTAACAGGAAGAAACCTCCGACAGAACCAGGCTCAGGGAGGGGCGGGGCCATCTGCTGTGACCGGTTTGGGGTAAAGGGGAAAGAGAAGTGAGCGAGTGAGGGAGAGACGGGACAAAAGGGGAGAGTTTAATAATTATTACTGATTAAATACAGTGGTGACGTATGAACACAGAGTGAAGAAACACAGTGCATCATGGGAATCCCTCCACAGCCTGAGCCTGTGACGGCGTGACTTAGCCTGATCTTAAATGTAGAGAAAGTGTCCGAAGCTCTGTCTCTCATTCTGCTTTCATTGTGTCTCATACTGAGACTTATATTACACAATGTGTACTTACCCCCGCAGGTTATTATCATCTCAAATCAAACACTGCAGCTTGTGCCCTTATCTAAACGGCGATTGCAGCATCTGACTGCGGGTGTTTTGCAAAGATTTACAGCTTGCTGAGCGTCTGACCCCGCAGACAGTTTGTCTCCATACGCTAAACAAACAGTAACCTCATGCACCAGTGACATGTGATTTCATTTAACATACTTGTGTTTATTAGTTGAAAGCACCTTGATTGGTAACTTTGGTAACACCTTTTTCTTGGTTTACCTGTGGTGGGCGGGGTTTGGGTGGGTCACCTAGCAGGATCGAGTAAAACATGTTCCACTTTTAAGTGCAGGAAGAATTAGAGATTGTAATGATTTACTTTTTAAATTTTTTTTGATTCATCGCTTGTTTATTTAGTTATTTGAGAGTAACTAATTACTTAATTAGTTAGCGTTTCTTTCCCCCGCGTGTCTCTTTTGGTCTGATCAGTCACTTTATTGGTAAGTTTTACTCTGTTTCTTACTTCTTCAGCTTTTTTTTGTCTCCATTACACATTCGAGTTCTGCTCACCTGCTTTTATTTAAACATCTATTTAACCAGAAAGTGAAACTCCTGGTTAAACAATCTCTTTTCATAAGCTGCGTTAACCTATCGTGTCGTGTCCCTGTGGTGGGAGAAAGTGGTTGGCGTGGTGCTATCATCATTTGTTATCACTGGGTAAAAGAAAACCTGCTTTTAAAAAAACCCAGCCCGGTCCCTCAACAGTCCGCCCACTGTGAGGGAGAAATTTCCGAGAATTTTCTCCCTGAGAAAATTAATTGGACGGCAACTGTTGAAGGTGTGAAGCGTGCACTGTTCCACACTCAGGCTTTGGATCGTTACGGGTAAACCACCCAGGTTCTTGTGGTGACCTTTGTGCAGCTGTGCTTGCAGTGTGCACACATAATGGTACACAATTTGAGGCACAGCAAGTGTCTTTTATGTACCTGTGTTGGACTATTTTTCTTTTTTTGGCTCACCCTTTCACCCACCAGGTACTCCAAGAAGTTGCCAAGATGTAGCCTGCCCGTATCCCTACCGTAAAAGTGAGATTTAACAAACCAGCCATAACACGTTAATCAGTGAGGCTTAGAAATGCCTTTCCGTGAACTCGCTGCTTTCTTTAGCCTGAAAGTTAACAATCAGACACGAGGAGTGGCTTCAAGCTTCTCATCCGGCTAACAAAGGGAATAAGCATGAGACAATTGGGTTATATCGCTCATCTGATCTGGATTAGCATCTCATGATGGAGAAAAGTCTCGATGGTTTCGGCTCTAAAACTGAGGGAGAGGAGACGGCGGCGACGTACGAAAAGCAATAAAGGAGAAACTGTTGAGACTCTGCCCTAACCTCCCCCTCAGTGCTGCTCAACAATCCTGTCATTATTCCTTCCCCACCAGGGTGGGCCTGGAATTTTCCCTGAAAAACAGCATAAACAAGAACAACAAAGGATAATAATACACGGTGACGTTATAATAAAGAAAATGTAAAAAAAAAACAAGACAAAAAACCTTTTTTCTTCTCCTGTGTCTCGTAATCTGCACCGGTGGGGGGAACCAAATCAGTGTTTCTTTGACCTGAAACCCTCCAGTTTAATTGGACACAAAACAGAACCAAGTCACTTTGCTGTACTTGTTGTTTTTCTGTTTAAAAAAGGAGCAGATTTCCTTCTGGTGCCTGTTATCCTGAGCAGACATTTCATAGCGTGTATACCGACTCCAGGAGGACCAAACGGCCTGCATTGCCTTTGCCATTTCAAACAAGCGATGTTTTATTTTTGCCCTCCAGTTCCTTTAAACAAACTGACCAGGTAGCTGGCTCTGCATGTTCCGACTAGTCTCCACATCTGCTGCTTCCTGCTGATCTGTGCAGCAGAAAAAGTCTGCAGAGTCATTCCTCTCACCACGCAAATGTAATCTTTATTTCTTTGTCACAGATAAGCTGTATCATCTGTCACTCCAGGGTTACAAAAGCGAGATGAAGCGAATCACAGATTATCAGATCAGTTCAAGCTCTGATATACAGGTTTGTATTCCCCAGGAGTATCTCAAATCTTCTTTTTTTCCTTTCTCCATCTTTCTTTTAGGTCACAGGTGCTTCACAGCTGCTGTGGGAAAAAAGCATCTGGAGCCCACGAGGATGTAACCTTACGAAGGGCAGGGGAGGGCGGATGCAGCCTCTCTATCTCGGCTGTGGTGGGGAGGGTTCCTGGCACCGTGATTTGATGCACAAAGAGAAACAAAAATCACATTGCCAGGGATTTCCACTCCTTCACAGCTCAGCAGGTGACCCACCGCACCGTCGAGTTTCCATCGCGGGTTGCTTTTGTGTAGCCGTCCTAGCTGCTCTGATTGGATTCAGTTGATTTCTGATGCTGGATGTTGCTATGGAGTCAAATATTGGTGAAGTTAGATACGGCGATCAACTCTCAGCAGACTTCTCACAAAGAGAGCTGTGAAATAGCACAGAAAGTGTCGAAACGCTCACGAGGCTGCCGTTAAACGTGCAGCTGTCTGAAATTCAAACTCTTCACATGTCTCGTCTTTCAGATACGACAGGAAGTTGATGTAAATGCACGTGAGGGCCGTGCAGCTTTACGTGATAGAACTAACTTTTGGAGTCAGCTCACGTTTCAGCTCTCGGATTTTAGATTTAAACACACAGGGAAGCGGCCCTGATCCTACACCGGCAGCACGCTCTGAAACACAAAAGCGAACCTCAACATCCAAAGCACCGCAGGCGCTGAAGCCACCAACTTTACCGGTGAGCAGTCACGTAAAGGTCTGCGTGAGGCTCTGGTCCCTCGAAAGCCTGCCACCCACTTGCTAAAGGCACAGAGCTTAGCTAATTGGTGAGCATTGATCCCTGCTATGTGTTGTTCACAGTGGCTAAGTTCAGTGCCTGAGGTGAAATAGTGGATTCGACGTTGGGGGATTTGTTCCGCTGAATGGAAAGAACCTGATGATCTCGGATATGAGGAAAGAAGGAGGGAGGAGAAGGGGGAAGAGATTAGGTGGGAAAAGGGAGAAGCTCTAATGTGGGCTCACCTGCTTCTGTGGACCAAAGGCAGCGTGCTTGTGCAATATGGTCCAGAAGTGAGACAAGCTGTACTGTTTCTTCATTTGCCTGCAGCAACAACTGTCTTCTTACCTCTAACATCTGGCAAGAATCATCGCGCATGCCAAATGTATTTGAAATTGTCTGAGCGAGGCCATGTGACCCAGGTTTAATGTGTTCTTTCAAATGCCTCAGATTGCATCCGGATTAGGAATGTGGTGCTAAATGTCAACTATATCTGGGCGTGCCACTTCACGTCCGACTGAGGTAGCTTAGGACATCAATGCAGTGTTTAGCACTAACCTTCCCACACTTCATCATCTTTAACTGAAAGTCTCCAAGCTTTTCCTACGCTAAACTAGCTGATTGATTTAATGTTAGTCTGAGCTGTCACTTAATTTTTCTTGGGTGGATTTTTAGCAAATTAACACCAGTGCAAATTAAGAACTAAAACGCCTTCTTTCCTGAAATAAAAGTGTCTTAAGTGATCACAAATTCTCCCACTGCTCACTGTGAGCTGCGTGACTGCTTAATTCACCCCGACCTTGGTGTTGCTGTTCTAACGCTGCATGCCGCATATGATGTGAGCAAAAATAAGCTGCAGCACTCACTGTTGTTTCTGGGCTTTGCCCTCCTGTGCCTACTGAACTGGTATCAGTGTTACACCTGAAAACTGGCTCAGTTCAGCAGGAACAGGAGTGGAGCCTACTGACATGCGGCAGCTTCGAGCAACAGCTTACTTGTGCAGTGAGACCGAGATTCAGCTGTTGTTGGTTGCTGTGTTAAACTGACGGTGCACGTGATGCTCGCCTCGAGTCAAAGGCGGTGATGAAATCCAAACCAGAGTCCCCGAACCTGACAGACTGAAGCTTGACGTCTCCGTGGAAGTGCGTCCCGACTTAGACGACTGTGCTTTCCTTCGTCGGCGTGTAAATGTTTCGTGAGCCAGTTTGCCTTTTTTTTCTCGATCGGTAGGTGTTTGTGAATACTCTTACATGCTAATGAACCCAGTCTTGTTGTTCTGTTCAACCTTCATGTTTATTCCTGCATTCTCCTCCTGAGACGCCTGCAGACACGCCCCTCGATCTTCACCTGTGTCGTCTCTCTGTCTGTGCCGTCAAAGGCCAGACTGAGACTAGGGCTCATTGTGAGCTAATCCCAGTGAAATGTCTGCTATGTCTGTGTAATGCATTTCAACCAGCAGCCCCACATTATGAGCAAATGGGAATGTGTGCAACTTGAAGCCACAAAAGGAAAAGTGCTTGAAAATTTCATATCCAGAGGAAAGTGGAAGCTCATCAGTAAGCGTGATGAATTTGCTCTTATCCGGCACCTCCACTGATCCTGGCTGCCGCCATAAAATTATGTTTCCGTTACTTGAAATTTCTGCAGAAAATGTTCCATTCAGACCTGGAGGAGGTTACCCAGTGAAAAGGTTAGAGAGGGGTTTCTCTCTATCGGTGGTGTGATGCCGACTTCAGGGCATTGTTTCAGCCAGGTGGTACCACTGACAAGTTGGCTATGATTTGTGTAAGTGTTCAATTGAACAAAGTGTTCAGTAGAAATGGTGCATAAAGTGCATTATTCTAAATGTCAGCATGTTCATTTAATGCATGATTTATTCTGATGTTGCAGGTGTTTCATTTCAGCACAAACCCAGCACTGATTGAATGCAATAAAGTTGAAATGAGCCTGAGAAAGAATTCTGGCATTGCTTTATTTCTATTCAGTGTCAAAAGATAACATCGCTTATCCCCGGGAAAAAAAGCATGTTGCAGCAGGAAAGAACAAAGACGAAGACAATAGCAGCAATCGGGACGCAGACGAGGCGAGACCTAACCCTAACGGATGAAAAGAAGAGGTTAATGGAAGATAATTACAGAGTTTTTAAAACAAAGAAAATAAAAAAGATGCACAATGTTTGGATCAAAATTATTCAATGACTGTGAATATAAAAGATATCATAGTCACGCTGATGTTTCTGAGCATTTTAACCACGCTGGGTTTTCTGGAGAGAAAAGTGACCAAATTCTAGCAAGATGGCGAATTTTTAAGTTATTAGCTTATGATAGCATCACACAGATATCTGCTACTTAGTCCTGAGTAACGTACAAATATAACACTAGCATTTCAAGAATAAAAAATGCAGTATGGGCTTCTTGTAAGGGCAACTGCAGCACAGCAAAGCACCAACACCACAAACACGGTGATAATGTCTCCTGTGTCAGCATCGACCTGTCAGTCAAAGCAGGCCTTCCCTCAGTAATGCATGCCTTTAAAACTTAAATAAAGCTTAAAAGTGTAGATCAGAAAAAATATAGCTGGTCTTGTATCGGGCTGTAAGCCGGGACATTTGAGTTTCTCTTCAGCCTCAAGCGGTTGTTGGAGGAACTTGAGCTTTTTGCCACTTCAGCACAGATATTATTTTTGTTGACACCCGGCCTTAATTTTACGCTGCTGAGTCGGTTTTTCTCCCACTTTTTCTTCTTCCTCGTCAAATTGCCATGCCAGCATTAACCCACAACACAACTCCACCACTCACAGCTCCCAGAAAGCAACGGGCCGAATGCGGACCACATCTGCTGCTCGCTTAAGGGTCACATTTGGCCTTGACTCGAGGGCTAGGGTGAGTGTAGCTGTCTCACATAAGCCACAGCTTCACCTTATGTGGTCCAGATGTCAGGTGTGTCCTAACATTTGAGCCACATCTGTCCCACGCAACATTTTCCATCGTCGTAACGGTGAAGCGAGTGCCAGAAGTCACACGAATGTGTCTGCTGATTCAGTCAGAAATGTTATTTCTGTGGTGGAGCCATGAGTCACAAGCCTGAAGCAGAGATGTGCTAGCACTCACCGAGGCCTGCAAATTAATTCACCTTTAGTGATTAAATGCTGTGTATAGGTTGTGAATAAAAACGTAGTCAGTAATCATTTTTAAACGGTACCGTGCTTTTAAACAGAGGAGATTCTTGATTTCGCCTTGTCGGGAAACACAATTTAAATGTAAAGTTGACTTAATAAATAACATGCTGTAAAAACAATAGTTTATATTTTAGCTCATCTTCTGTTAAAACTTCCAGGCTTCTTACATTTCACATCACTCGAGGTTCATCTTTCCGTTTGAATTAAAGCGAGTTAAAGCGGCTGCCTCAAAATGAAAAACATGAAAACACACTCCCACATGAACCCAGGAAGTCTCCGGCACCCAGACCGAAGCCGCCAGCTCTCCTTTTAGTCTCCATAGCAATGTCAATATCTCTTTTATCTTCAGGCCTCAAAGGCTGACCAGATTTCATGATGTGGCTGCCTTATTGAGCCTGATCTACTTTTCTTGCCCCCTTCGCCATTCACTCAGCGTCTGTGTGGTTCTGGCCCATGGCTGTGAGCACGGCTGGGTAATTTGGTTTAAAGCTGAGCAGGAACATCTGTTCTACAAAGCTTTAGCTCCTTCCGTTCCTCGGGCCTCATGGAAACAAACGACGCCAGCGGTCAGCTTGCTGCTACGTAACATCAAACCTGCAAGTCACCGCTCGGAGCCTAAACCCTCTCGTGAATAATCTCAGAGATGAGAGAGTGACGATTCTTTGAAACACGAGACCCAAATCTATGAAGTCACGTAGGATTTATTGTTCGACCGACTGAAAACGCTTCATTGTTTTCACATGTGCCACAGACAAAGTGCTTCATTGAGTTTAGCCTTCGCACTCAGAACACGTCTATTATGGAACTACAGCGCGTGCACGGTTACAAACATGTTTATCGCAGTTCAATAAAAATGAACATACTTGTGCAGGATGTCAGCCACCTTACAACCAGTGCTAGAGTTGTTAACGCAGGATGTTTCTTAATTACTCAGAGCAGAGAATCATTTGCTACACTACTCGTTACATTTCATTTCACATTACTCTATAAAACGGCCTTTGCGTTAGCGTGCTGTTTGTGCGGACGCTTGTAAAGAGCTGAAGTTGCGTTAGCAGTATAGCATGGCTGCTTATTAATTTCACCATCGTACTTTTGTCTTTTCATGCAACACAACTAAAGTAATGCTCATATCTCCACTTGTCAAAGCTGTCGACCACTAAACCATTTTCCTCTTCTAGACTTACTAAAAGTAAGCTTTACTGTCAGGAAGCCAGATGTACAGAAACATTGTGTACAAGTGGTTTATGTAACTGTAACTGACCTCTGACCCTGCAGTAGCGATCCTCCTCTCAAAGTCTCCAACAACAGCAGGCGTAATCACATATGCACCTTTGTTTAAGGTATTTTGGCGTAGTATCGTGTGCAGAGTTAATATTGTAAAGGAGGGGTGGTGTGACCCGACCGTGGCAACCGTGGCTCAGGGGGTTGGGAAGCGTATCTGCAACCGGAAGGTCGCCGGTTCGATCCCCGGGCTCTCTGTCCTGGTTGTTGTGTCCTTGGGCAAGACACTTTACCCTACCGCCTACTGGTGTTGGCCAGAGGGGCCGATGGCGCGATATGGCAGCCTCGCCTCTGTCAGTCTGCCCCAGGGCAGCTGTGGCTACAACAGTAGCTTGCCTCCACCAGTGTGTGAATGTGAATGTGAGTGTGAATGAATAATGGCATTGTAAAGCGCTTTGGGTGCCTTGAAAAATGCTATATGAAATCCAATCCATTATTATTATTTTCCAAAACCAAACCAAACAGCAGGACAGCAGAAGTTAATGTCACGAATGAGAAGGACAACACAAAACTCAACAGTTTGTGATTGGTTCAGCCTGTCAGAAGGTAAAGATTAGGATAAGGTTGCCTCCCTTCACAAGACTAATCCATGCTTACCTAGTTCTTTAAGTTTGAGCCTTTGTGAGCGTCTATATGCGACGAGTTGGTTGCTGTGAACACAGAGAAACTCAAAGCCAGCGGTTGTGTGCATCTGTGAAACCACAGCGGTATCTGTGCCAGTGTGTAGCTCATATCCAAGGTTTTGAAACATTTTTGGATGGACATCGGTGTTTGGAGTACCATGATATGTAGATCACACACTGATGAGGAGGAGGAATTGCAAGCCTCATCATCAAATCAGTATTTGCCTCAATCTGCTGCATTAGAGCTAAAATGGTAGTTATTCAGCGATGGATTGCAAAGGTTACCTACTTGACATCGACATGTTGAGCACGTTAGCCTCACTAAGCCTCAGATTGTTTTCCACGTTTCCAAAGGAGTCTCCCGCAGAGCCCCTCTTCATGAAAACCTGCGTCCTCTCTTCGGAAACTTTAGGAAACCGAAGCCAAATCATCATCCTTGGAACATCTTGCACAGCACAATTAGTTAAGTGGTCACACTACTCAGCCACAGCACAGCGAGGCCGAGAGAGAGGATTAAGAAAAGAGAGTAAACACGCTCACATATATTCCCAAGGTTGACGACAAAGTCAGCGCAGATGGCCGACATCCAGCACCTCAAGAGAGAACGGTTGTCTTTGGTCATTTTATTCCACACTAAACGAAGAAGGAAAAAGCACCTACACGTTCTTCGATTTTGTCTGAAACTATCAAATTAAAAAGAAAAAAAGTTGCTTAATAATTGCCACTGTGTTATCAGTGTGTGTGTCTGCATTCATTCATATCTCATAACCTGGAGCCAGTCTCCTTTGTGTCCGCTGTCCAGCTATCCAGAGTCTGATAAAGAGGAAACAGCTGGTCTCGGAGCGCCGTCCACATGTTGCCCATATTGGCATCAGATTAGATCTCTCCACAATGGCCTTTTCTCTTAGTTATTATTTTGTTATGATGCAGCGGAAAATGCAGAATGAAGACAGCATGCAGCGCATTCCCCTATAATTAGGAAGCAACTGAACACAATTTGTTGTTTAGGCGTCTCTTTGTTCTCCCTTGTTCCTCTTCATCTGCTTTCTTTCTCAGTTTATAGTGTGTGGATGAGCTACAGTATGTTTGTGCACAGCTACACGGACATGATTCATTAAAAAAAAAAAGAAAGTTGAGCGCATTATCATTATAAGATCCAAAAGTGTTCCCGGATTCCTCCGAAAACAATTCCTCAGCCAGGTGCAGTCAACAGAAACCACCATGTGAGGATAAAGAGGGCTGTATGCAAATGTTTGAGTTTTCCATCCGGACATGCAAAGAATACGCCCGTCTTCTTTGTTCTACTTGTTGACATGCCCAAAGGAAAATGGCAAGCACCACTGATTGATTGGGTGTAATTATAACCCCGACACTGGATATTTGCACAGCCATTATTGATGTCTGGCTGCTGAATGGGACATTGTAAGCAAAATTCTAAATAAATGGGATTCTCATTCCTATAGGGAGGCGTTTATTCCTATAGGAGAGGGCCTAAAGTTTCCTGTTGCCGCCAGTTGTGTGTGTGTGTGTGTGAAGACGACCAGATACCAACTGTCTGGCCATTAGTGATGTCAGCTCCGCTCTAAGAACTATACATGAATGTGCTCGCATGCACGAGCACCTGCTTTGGCAGAATGATATTTCCATAGTGCACGCTTGCACACAAAAGAGACGTACTGCATAAAATAAATGCCGGGATCGTGCTGTGTGTTATTATTATTTAAACAGCAGCCACGTCTGTTACATGAAGTAAGTATTACATTGATGTAAACACAGTTATACGTCTAACAGTTCTTGGCTCATACTGAACATTACTGAAGTGTATGTATTTTTAATAACGATCTTATTGCAGCTACATTGCAACATTTCGCACTGAACCGCAGCTAACAGCTGCAAAAAGATTCAGAGAAGTCCTCGATTCCCGTGAAGAAGAGAACATCCCATCATTCAACAGTTTGCAGAACCACATGTAGCACCGGTAAGCTGAGGCCATCATGATCAGTCACTCGTCTTCAGTATTGGGAAGGTTACTTTTAAAATGTATTCCACTACAGATTACAGATTACATGCCCCAAAATGTATCCAAAGTATTCAGAATACCTTACAAAATATATTTTGTAAGGTATTCTGAATACTTTGGATTACTTAATATATTATCAAGCTTTTTACAACTACATGAATGTACTATTGCTGTGTGATTTATTACTATTACTGAAGGTTACTCGCCATACCAACACCAACTACATGTTTAAATCTTAATATAAATGAGTAACAGTAGGTGGACATTAGGTAAGGCTGCACTTTTTGCAGTGATCTTGTATAGAAAACTATTCCGCGCGTATATAAAACAGGTCCGCGGCTCCAAACCGTAGTAAAGGGACCTCTGGCTAATACGTCGGGTTCATGTCGGGCTCGTAGCTGAAAACTCGCTTTGTTGTCTGGGTCAACTTTGCTTGCGAGAGACAGAGAGAGGCGTTGAAAGGCTGCTCCAACAGAACTTATTGTTTCGGAGGAAAACACGAACACAGTGTACAGTCGAGCTTACTTACATCTGGGCTCATCAGGCACTCTTTTTGGCTGCAGTGGTTATTATTATGTTTACATGCTTCCAGCTCCCGTTTCTGCTCGGTGACAACTCGGACTTTTCCTTTCTCTCCCTCCCTCGCTCACAGACACATCACGGGTATGGCAGTCCATTCTCCCTGCAGCACGGACTACACTGCCCATCAGGCTGCATTCTTTAGGGCCATGCCTGTAACACTCTGCCTATTGCCTTCACGTCATTATAGAGGTGACATGGCGGTGAGATTGAGACACAGGCATTAGAGCCTCTAAATGTGTGTTTTGTTTGGGTTTTCACCGGAATTACCAAAAATAGAGAGGGCATAGCCGAACATATCAAACAGGAAAAGACCGTCATGTAATCCATTTATTTCAACAAAGTAACTGTATTCTGAATACCACCTTTTTAAATGGTAACTGTAATGGATTACAGTTACTCATATTTTGTATTTTAAATACGTAACGTACATGTATTCCGTCACTCCCCAACACTGCTCGTCTTATTGTGGCGGGACTTTGGCCCACCCGTCTTTACAGCGCTGCTTCGCTTCATTGAGGTTTGTGGGCTTTTGCACAGCTCTCACATTTCAATCTGGCTGCTGTCAGGACTTTGATTGGGTCATTGCAGCACCTCAATTCTTCTTTTTTTTCAGTTATTCTGGTGTAGATTTGCTACTGTGCTCATGATCATTGTCCTGTTGTGTGACCCAAATTTGGGCTAAGCTTTAGCTGTCGTACCGATGCCCTCACATGCGATGTACTTTGCTATACAGAGGAGTTTATGGTTAACTCAGTGATTGTAAGGTGGCCAGTTCCTCCACCCTCCTCCTTTGGACATCCCATTTCATTAGGAGCAGCTGGCTGAAGCAGTCAGGGTGTGTTTAGTTTATCCTGTAAAAACTTTCTTTTCACATGGCTGTACACGCACTTTGACAATCCATCAAGCATAGCAGACAGGCATGCTGCTTTCAGGGATGCTGTTTGTAGCTGAATATCTCCTTTGTACTGATTTGTGTGTGGATGTGGAGCTGGGAGCTTTCAGGCTGTGTGGCATAAAGATCCAGTGGAACTGTAACACAGAAACTCTTTTGAATCATAAAAATGATTGAAACCATAATAAATGATAAGAATATTTTAGAAAATGCGTCACAGATAAAGGAAACGCTATAGGCACGATAAACCCAGATAGAGCCATTAAAAAGTATTCCTCCATAAAGTGTAATGGGCACATAAATGATCCCACTCTGCCATTTCAGTGCAGCATGTGCGATACTCCAGCCACTGTCTCCTGTTCTAAAATGACTTACAGTTTATTTGTCAGCATTATAGCTCAAACTGCTCTGATGTGAGTACAGAAGTGGGTTAAAAAAGCTGAACGTGAACATGTTCTGGTGCATAAATCGACTGCCAGGTTGCCGATTATGCAAATGTGTTACCGTAACAAAACAATGAGACAGTTCGACCGTCTCCAACTGGATTATCTCGAGTATTCTGATGTGATTTCCCTCCATATTCAGCCAGAAGGAAACAGAACAAGAATTTGTGGGTGTGCATGACAACATATCAGCACAACAGGAATGATAATCCGTCTCCCTCTCAACAGTGAGTCAGTGCGTTCCTGTAATTTCAGACATTTATTACATTAGAGGCGGACCCCCACCCTGTCTTTAAACAATGTGCGGTGTACTGTCGCTCGCTGCGCTTAAATACGGTGCTTACATGCTGCTGTCTGGACCGAAGCATCAATACGTCCTCGTGTTTCTCTGAACAGCAGTGAAATCATATCTCTGAAGATGCTTTTCTTTGAAACAGCTGCTACAAGTTTTTTTTATCCATTATGGGCTGAAATACTTTGTGGTCAGTCTGTTCACAGTGATAAAAAAGCCTCAGACACACTACTGGAAATATCTATGTCCCAACAACATATCGTTTAGGCCTTCTTCTTCAGCCTCAGAGCAGATCATTTGTTTGTGCCTAGCCCTTAGTGAAATGCATCCTGAGCTGTTTACTGAGTTGAAAGAAGGCAGAAAATTGACCTGGCCCACAACTGATCACTTCCTTAAATCTTCTGAAAGCACCATCTTGTTTTAAACTCCAAACGAATGCAGCTGTAGGACGACAGAGAGAAACCAGAGGGTGCAGAATGTGAACCTAAACTCTGACTTCATGTACAGATTGGGTTCTCATTACATGAATACAAAGACCACATCTGTTTCAGTCACACTCGCTGATCACTCTATTAGGTGCACCTTGCATGCGCTTGAGGACGGTGAACTCATCGTCTGAACAGGTGGACACCAGTTACACAGGTAGGCTGCGACATTTAAACCGTGCTCAGCTGATAATAAGGGGTCCAGAAATATCTCCCTGAAATGTTGCTACAGACATCGATCCCTGCTTTTGTTACCTGTTGAAGTTCAGGCTCTGGCTGCTGTGCTGGGTCAGCATGCACGCAGCTCTATCATCACTAGCTTAGCGTTAGCATGCTGTCAGAGCAGATGCTTGCAAAGAGTTGCATTCACTGTATAATGCAGTTATTTCTGTCCTGGGTGCAGTTTCCACTTTACCATCGTGCTCGTGTTCTTTTGTGAAATAAAAATAAAAGTAACGCCCACATAAAAGCTGTATCGCTGCACCAGTTTACCCCTCCTGCATTCAAACTGAAATCGGCTGACTGTAGGAAAAAGCAAGCATGTGTCTTTTTACACACACATTTATTTTTATTTATTATTATTTATTTATTTATTGCATGGACTTGCTGCCATGTCATTGGCTGATAGTTAGTGCATGCTGCTGTTTTTCAGGACTGAAGTGAACTCCAGACTGTCGTGCTGGGGCAGAATGCATGAGCTGTGCATTTCACCATATTTGGGCAAAAAAGCAGGACTAGTTTAAGAGTCGATAAAGATATTTTGGATGATATGAAACTGGACTGATCTGCAACGTATATTGAAAAACGCTGACCTAGTGGAGCATGCTGCACACTTCTTAGATCCACCCTTCAATTCTATATGTGAGCTGCAACTCACTTTCAGAAGCCTTTGGGTGGAGTATTCCTTGATATTGATTTCTGTATTAGTCAGCCACGCATCTCTGCAAGGAAACTAGAAACGTGTCACAGAAATGACGTCAAGGCTGAAAATGAAAGACACAGTTTATAAAACAGTGTCATTTCCCTTCAACAGTAAAGCTGTACGGACATGTGGCAGTATTTTCTTTACGAGCACATCCCGAGTGAGTTCCTGTTTTTCTTTTCTTCTCTGGGCTCTTCTTACACCCAGTCCTTCTGCACCACATGTGCCACCGAGTTGTCGCAGTGCTGATAGCAACCAATCACAAGCTCCCCCGTGTAGCTTTTTTGCCTCACCCGCTGCCTTCCTCTCTCCTCAGACAGTACATCATTAGCTGTCTGCTGAACACCTGGAGGCAAAGCCAGCAAGGTAATTATTGAGGGCAAAGCCACGTCTGCACGCAACCGTCATTAACCCATCGTACCTCATTTAGAAGAGTGAAAAGGCCTTGTTGTTGTAAGGGGAGAATGAGAGAGCAGCAGCATGGATTGGTGATCAGCCCCTGACACGTTAGATATGATACAACAAATGTCTCTCAGGCTCGAGCTAATAAAGCCTGGAATTTGCTGTTGCTTTTTCATCAGGCACCCAGACCTGGAGCCATGCCAGGACCAAGGATGAGGGAGTTTTATCCCCTGCACTTAACGGCAGAGATGCAGGATTTCATGAAGAGGGGGAAATCACACAAACAGACACACACACACACACACACACACACACAACTAGCTATAACTTGCTTGGTTCCCCAGCCACAAAAACAAAGCAGACGTATCTGTGCATGTCTAACCTTGAGCGCGTGCACGTGCATCTTTTATGTGCATGACTACATGTCATTATTTGTCATTTTACATTGATTTAACGCTGAATAATGAGTGTGTGTGTGTGTGTGTGTGTGTGTGTGTGTGTGCGCGCGTGCGTGCTTCCTGCATATTTTGCCACAACACAATCACCTCAAGCTCTGCGTGGGCGAAAGCAGGATTCTTCCTTCCTCACCTTCACCGCTTCATTTCCAGTCGACGCTGACGAGCCCGTGCAGCTTTCAGACGTCATGAACGGGAATGCCTGCATGACAGACTGCCAGGAGACTGGAACATCTCTGAAATCATTATTGATAAGCAAATGTTTTTAACTTCAGGAAGTCGTGCCAGGTGTGTGAAACAAAGAACGACGAGGCAATAACTCCTGATCGGCCTAATATTATGTGTTATAAGACTGAAGTCTCCCCCAGCACGTTGTCTTTGAAAAAGACTGTGTGCTGGTGCAGTAACTACTCCAGGTCATTATTAGACAATAGACAGAAAATCCCAGTATCATGTTTGAGCTTTTAAACACACTTCCTGGGGAGCCTAATGGAACTGAGGCTAACTCTCGGGGTATAAGGCTTTATCGCTCTGGCCTACGGGGACACTTTGAGGCATTTAATGTCTGCAAAATCTAGCTTGGAAATTCTAGGAAAGGGATTAAGCCTATTTGTCATCTTGCCTAATCTTTTTTTATTGCCAATACGGGTTTGTGACTCACCACACTAGCTCTTATCAGTGCACCAATCCACATGCAGTAATTTGTAATAATCCATCGTTCCTACTGTTTCAATAAGTCATTCACTTTCTAACGCTGTACCCATTTAATTTTGAAAGAGGTTTTTTAAATGAAAATTTAGTTTTAGTGTTGCAGGCAGACGGGACATGCTTCCCAGCTGCACCAAGAATGTCATTTTCTTGCAACAGTTGAGTCATAGCGTGGTGACTGCATGTAGTCTGTGCCTGCTCAAACAACACCAGCCTTCAAACGATTAGCAGAGAATTAAAGTGTTAAAAGCTTGATAAATAATAACTGGAGATGCTTCTTTCCTGGTCATTAACTTTAGGAGGACTTATCATGTAAACAGGTCTTTCTTTTAGGATATACTTCAAAAACCTGAGAGAATTAACCATGTGTCTTACATTAAGAGTGGGAACTTCCAAATCTTTTGAACCGCAGATCGCTTTGAGTTTACAGCTAGTGAGAAACCCCCTGTCGCTTGGAGTTATTGCACTGATTCTTTTGTAAAAACAAATAAAGCACTTGCTCGCATGTTGCGCCTTTGCAGAACGGCAGACGACTACTTTTGATTTGCAAAAATACTTTCCTCCATCTCAGATCAGTGTGCGTCAGCAGGAGAAATACAGTACAGTACAGTAGCCTGTATAATTTAAGGGTACATACTATCTGCTGAACCTTATCTCCTCGTGCTGCCAGACAGTCATAATGAATTTATCAATTAGCCCTGGCTGCGTATGCCCTTGGGGCTGCAGTCCCAGCCCTCACCTCCTCTGCACTGAACTCCAATCAGTCATTCTGTCAGAAACACAGGAAATGGTGAGCAGGCTGGAAATGGCCTCTTGAAAAGCCTGTTAGGAAAAGCTTTTGAAACTACAGAAAGAAGCATTACATGTACAGCGACATGCCTGCAAAATACAGATTAAACTTTCTTTAGGCAGACTAAAATCATCACTTAAACTTGCTGGAATTTGTATATTTGGTATATTTAGTAAATCTAGAATTGATATTAAGGTCTGTATAATGTCTGCTTTCAGTCTATGAAGGTTTAAGTGATACTGAATCATCTGATCATTTACAGGAGGGGGTCAAAGCTCTGATGACGTGCCTCCCTCCAGAGGTAAGCAGAGGTACTATCCTACTGAAAAGAGCAGGCACGCATGGATAAGGCAAAATAAACTTTATTTATATTTCTTAAACAGAAGTAGTACAAAAAACAACATAAATGTACATATTTTATATTCATATAAACAATAATCTATTGATATCGTGCAATAATAGAAAACTACAGTGAATGTAAATGATCATATACAGTTACAAAAGAATGCATTGTTATGCAAAAAAAAATAAAATTGCCTTTTTCTTGTAACATTATTGCAAACTGGAATATTTTCAGGATATTATTGGAGCGTTTAGTCAGCAGTGCATGTGCATTTCATGAAGCAGTGAACATTCAAACCAAAACTGAGAGGAAACGGTTAGATGTGTATCAGTGCACACAGGTTGGTTTACTTGGGAGGGGAACGTTGTGGTTTAACCACTTGAAACTGACAGGCAGCTGGTGGTGGTGCTCAGCCTATATTTTCTAGGTGCCCTGCGAGTTTTGCTTGGGGTGGATGGCGGGGAGGCCACACTCAGGTTCCTGACCTTACTAAAACTGTTCCTCAGACTGTCCCTCCTGCTCTCTGAGGTGCTGCTGGTCTCCTTTGATGTGAATGTGTCTGGGTGGCAGAGGCCAACCCTCAGGCAGCAGCAGCAGAGCAGCTCAGCGATGGCTTTTCTCATCTCGCTGCTGCCCAGGGCGTAGATGATGGGGTTCAGGCCCGAGTTGAGGACGGCCAGGGAGATGCAAAATTCAGCGCTGAACAGCAGTGCGCACTGGCGGGAGACACAGAAGAAATCTACCAGTAACAGCATGAAGAGCGGCCCCCAGCAGAGCATAAAGACCCCAACAATGGTGATAACAGTCTTCAGCAGAGCTAAGGAGCGCTTGCGACTGCGCTGGGGCGCTAGCTGAGCACTCTTGTGCACGTGGCAGTAGATGGCACCATAGAGCACACCGATAGCCAGAAGGATGACGAAAAAGATAATGAGAGAAAAAAAGATGTAAGTCTTGGAGTAGAGAGGAAGCAGGGTGGAGCATCCATCCAGGCTGCACACACAGTTCCAGCCCAGCAAGGGGAGAAAGCCAATAACCAGCGCCAAACCCCAACAAAGCGCTACCAAGCCATAGATTCGATAGTAGGTCTTTCTGGTTGACTTCTGGGGAAGTGGCTTCATCATAGTGGTGTAACGCTCCACAGCAATCAGCAGCAAACTGAATATGGAAGCTGCCAGGGCCACAAACAGCATGCCCTCCCTGAAGAGCCACAGAGCAGGCGTCAGGCGAAAGGTCTGGCTGCCAGACAAGCAGATGTTCACCAGGTAAGCGGCTCCGGTGAGGAGATCGCTGAGTGTGATGTTGGCAATGCAAACATATACCCAACGACGGCTGCGGCGGATGCGGGAGATGACGGCCACCAGCACCAGGAGATTCTCCAGGATGATGACAATGCTGAAGAACAGGAAGACGGCCACGGAGACACTGATCTGGTTCTGGGTGTTCGCGATGGTCCTGTTCTGCAGACGGCCGGTGTAGTTGTAATGCCTCAGGATCACATGGTTGATCCCAGTTGCAGCACTGGTGGCATTTGGTGCGGTGCTGTTGCTCTGGTAGGTGGGTAAGTTGTACATGTGAGGGCAGGAGGAAGAGGACGTGAGGGAAGACAAGGCACTCATGATGGGAAAACTGAGCCGGCCGGTCGGATGAAGGATTTGGGTGAGAACAGGCTGAACCGAGCTGCACGGGAATTAGTGCGAAACTCCTGTGAGTAAACAGGCTATGGGCGCACTCTAACCACTGGAGCTCGCTGCCTGTGAGCAACAAACACCTGAGAATAAAAGCAGAAGAACACAAAGAAACAATAGTGATTTCTGTATGAAAATCAAAGCCATGAAAGAAATTTCCCTCACTCTCAGTACTGCACTCTGAGCCGCTTCATTGCAAAGTTTCAGTCAGTTTAAAAGGCCTCATTTAAATGTCTCCCAAACGCTACAGTCTCCACGTATCTGCGGTTAACACAGGATGAGTGAGACGTGGGGGCATTTAAATCACCACATGAAGGAAAAACATGTTTTTTTTGTTATCAAGAATGCAAAACAATAATTGCTTAAAATTCCCTCACTTAAAATTAACGAAATTATAATAAATAATTACCCACCAGTTAAAAAAAAAAGTGTTTTTTTTTTCTTTTTTATATATATAAAAATATTTGAAGAAATGCAGCTTTGCCGTTGTGCTGAAATTGTATTCAATAATATCTGAGTGGAAAAAATATATATTTGACTACATTTTACACCAAGTTTTAATCTTTATAGCAAACGATGTAATTAATTCATTGGCATTTAATTGGAATTTATGTTTAAAAGTTATGGGTGTAAATTCTTTTTTTTCCTGTTCTAAATATAAATCTGATTCGTTTTGAATTTGACTTCATTGCAGAGCTGCAGTGAGGTGAAGGTGCAGTGGTGAGTGCTTACCTCTGGCCGCTCTTGGTGATGCTGAGTGTATGATAGTGCAGCTGCTGTCGCTGACTAAAGAGTTTTTTGCAGTACAGTCTTACTTACATGGGGAAGTAAGCCCGACACACCCAAAACACACACACACACACATAAATTCACACACACACACACACATTCACACATGCATAACAGAGAGGCTGCACATGTTCCATCACTGTGTAACAAGAAAAACCAAGTTATCATTTACCCGTCTCCAACATTTTTTTCTGGTTTATTAACATCCTTATTTATTTTTTCCCAGGACGCCGTGCATTGTTACCGCTACAACCAATCAAATCTATTGCTTAAGTCGTTCTATGGCCTGTAACGGGAAAGACTGTTTCAAAACCGTGCCACACCAGTTGTTAACTAGTTGTAAATTTTTGCTATGCAATAAGGATATGGGGAAAGACTCACTCATTTACGAGACCTGGCCTCTTGCTGAGTTATGACAATTTCTTTTCTCAAATATAAGAAAATAAAAGGGAAAATACAAGAGAAAAACAGGAACTCAGATGAAAAGGTGCCCCTCCCTGTAGATAGTGAGGTTTCACACTATATATCTTCTCTTGCAGCTGGGGCTGTTGGCTTGGGTGTGCAGGCCGCACT
This sequence comes from Oreochromis niloticus, assembly GCF_001858045.2. Taxonomy (NCBI): domain Eukaryota; kingdom Metazoa; phylum Chordata; class Actinopteri; order Cichliformes; family Cichlidae; genus Oreochromis; species Oreochromis niloticus. The sequence continues at coordinate 44,532,554 of NC_031986.2, forward strand.
TACATTGTTCACACATAGCCACCACGCATGAAACCCTTGTCTTCAATAAACCCCCTACCATGCACCAGTGGGCCCCCAACCACATGCCACGAGGCAGACATTACCGCTGAAGCTGTGACAATTTTCAAGCCATAAACACAAAAAACACAAGAGGCGCCCCGCAAGAAGCAGAAAGCAGTGGCAGACCCCAAAATTAAGAAACCAAATTTCAGATATGAGCAAAACCAGAGCTCGTGGCCGAACACGAGTGACGTTTTCAAAGAGCTGTTATTATATATTTAATGCTCCAGCCAAGCAGGCTGTAATTGTGCTGCTGCACTGTAATTATCATTTATCAGATGCCAAAAAAAGTCAAATGAAACCAATCATATCAGCGCCCAATTATTCTTATAAGCAGATATCCCTTTGCATTCTCGCAGTCGCCTGCGTCTGCATGAATTATTCCAGTTTGCACAGTTTCTTTACCAAACGGCGAGACAAGGTCGCCCATGCAAATGCAGAAACAATGCACAGAATCATTTGACCTACATTGTGTGTACTTTAATTAACTACATAATTTCTGTGCTGTCCCCCTGCAAAACTAACACAACTTCTTCTTTTTTAGTGTTGAAGACACGTCCTCCATCATGGTTGATAGAGGACTTGTGTTACTCTGTATAGATCTAAAGGTGGTGGCGAGACTGTTATTGTGAATAAACTGAGGAAAAAGAAAAACACCCGGAAAATGTACAACAGGCTACAACATCCTGAGGTGTCAACAACACCCACGACTGTTGAAAACGCCCTTACTCTGAAAATACGACTTCAAAGCACTCCAAAACCACAATGTGCGTATCTGGCCACAACTGCATGAGTGTGTGCTTTTTCTTCTTCAGTGATAAGCAGGCCAGCTCTGCAGGTCTCCACTTCAAGGGATTTAAACAAAAGTGCGTCCTCAACTATGACCAGTGATATTACTGTATTTCCAGTGACAGCCACCAAATTACTGCCAAGCAGCTTTTAAATGTGTGTGTACTGCTGAAGATTACAAAGGGCCTGTGCCTATCCTAGTACGCAGTGGGGGAAAGGGAACACCAGCAGACTCAGGCCTGCAGAGGAAAACCTATACCAGCATGCAAACTAAAGCTAAGGTGAAAATGCATGAATGCAGAGGAGAGCAGCTGATGGGTCACCAATAGGGAATCAATTATTCTAAAGAACAAGTCGCCATGTTGCTACAATATCGTACGCACAAAATTTGTTCTTGCCAGGTCTTTGTTTACGGATTTCAGACTTCCTCTCTTTCTTCATGTGAAAATATAATCGACGGTGAGTACTTAGGAAATCCACGTGTGACAACTTCCTGAAGGCCTGTTTTTCTATGGCACATTTTTAAAGTTTTCTGTTGAAATTAACACAAATGCGGAGTGATGCACTTTGGCTTAGTTTTTTTGTTTTTGTTTTTTTTCCTGCGGTGGTTAACCAATGAAAGATAAAAAAAACAGAAAATTGCTGTTGTGCCAGTTTTTACATCAGATTATTGACTGTTTTCACCACAGCCAGTGTCACTGACATCACTAACCTTTGAGTGATACGAGTGATTGAAAACACCTGCGCTTTCTTCACTGATGGCGTAATCACATGTGAAGCATTCTTAAAAGCAAAGTAGTGATAACAGCAGTATCAGTTATTAAGATGCAAGTTCTCCAAAGAAGGACTTGGAGTGCAGTTTCAAGACATGCAATGCAGTGTTTCCATTTTATTTAGGTCCAAGTTCTTTTGGCACTTGAAGAAACTGACAGTAGAAAAGTCATTTATAGCGTCATTGCACAAAGGAAGACAGACCGGTCGACAACACAGACCCTGTGGAACATGTTTCTCTAACCTGCTGATGTCACCCGCTGATTTGAGAACACCTGTTATGAAAGCTCGAGCTGAACGTTTTACCATCAACTTTTCGGTATTTCTAAAGTGGACCTGATGAGGAAGGAGCACATCTGCCTGTGAAATCAGTGATGACACTGCATGCTTATTGGCTAACAACTTCTAATCAACAAGTCACAGCTGATGGACGAAGCCTTCATAGTCTCCCTACAAATTTATATTCACTGTTACCTGAAACTAGAGACAGAGTCCAGCAATACATCAGGTTTATTGGAGTCACGGGTGGAAGGGTGGGGGCCCCCATTGATTCCTGTACAACTACTAATCCTTTTGCAGTTGCCCTCCTGCTGCAGGTGAAACGAGCAGTCCACACAGGAAGAGATTCGCAGTGACGTGACCACCAGACACTATAGTGAGTGGATGACACTCGGCAGCTGAAATAACCACCTGTGATACAAACTGGGCAGGTTCCAAGTTAAGTGGATAGACAGTCTGATGGGTGGACGTAGCTGTTTATGTCACCCATCTTATTAAGTCCTGATTTGACCCTGATATTAGTTTTTCCTTCATCACCATTTTGGCTGTAAAAAATGGGTGGGTCATTTCTTTATATTTTACTAGGAAATAATAAAAGGACCTGTTCTTATATAACGCTTTTCTACTCATCTGAGCACTCAAAGGACTTTACACAACTTGTTCATTCAGCCAATCGCACAAGCACGTTTTCCTAAGTGGTTCCTAACTAACATTCACACATCATTCACACTCCGATGGATATTTGGCAGGTAGACTGGAGCAGACTAGGATTGAACCACCAACCTTCCGTGCAGCAGGTGACCTGCTCTGCCACCTGAGCTACAGCCACCCCACCCCACGATGGGAAACAGGTGCAAAAATACATGGAAATGCAGTGTATGAGGCAAAAACAGAGTGTGAACATTTCTACTGATCTTGAAAGTCAGTGAACGGGTCAACTGAAGGGCTAGATGCATGTCTCAGGTCCTGCGTCAAGTCTTTTTCATACTTCCTTAGAACACGACTCTCACGTGCTGTTTATCTGCTGTTGATCGTTTTTAGGGCTGACACTTCTTCTTTTGTTCTCCACTTGTTTCCTCAGTTTCTGTAAGGACACACTGCACGCTGCATCAACATATGCTGAGTTTTCAGCTAGCAGCTCATTGGGAATCACCTTGTTACAATACAACTTTATTTATATAGCACATTCTGACAGGCGCAAAAATACCATTTTGCGCCTGTCAGACTGCTTTGCATTTTCCATAGATTCAGCCAGAGAAATGGAAACACATCATGTGTTTTTGCAATAAACAGTCTAAACATGTTAAATTGTGTTCTTTGCAAAGTTGTCTGTTATGTGCACTCAAAACACTGATTTGTCCCTTCAGTTAGGTATTCACACTTACTCACGGCAAACATTTCTGTGAAGATAATCAGGTACAAAGACTGGACTTTGAGTGAAAAAGTGGCAAATGTCTAAAGAAAACGTCTCCAGAAAGCTGAAGAGCACTGTAAAAAGATTTGCAAAATATAAAGACATTGGGTGGCTCAAGACTTTTGCACAGTAGTGTAACTCTGCATGCTCATTAAATATTAATTTGTAATTGAAATTGTGTTGTTTCCCCCCAAGGATAGCCTTCCATTTATGAAAACTGACAAAAAGATGCTTTTATTTTTTTATGACCCAAAATGAGCGACTGAACTCAGAGAGCTACTCTCCAATGATTTCTATGTGACAAGAAGTCGTTCGGCAACCACAGCTATCGCCATCTGGTGGTCAAATTGAATGCAGGTTTCAGGTTTTTTCTGATCCAGAAGGTACGTCCGTGTTTCTCCATGTTGTAAGTTCAGGGATGGACACTCATGTCCCATCCTCAACCAACAGTCTAATCAACTCCAGTCAAAGACTGTCATTATAAGGAGTGACTCCTCGTAATGATAAGCAGCTGGTTCTGAAGTCAGTGGCTGATCTGAAAACCATCAACAAACACCGCTTCCCTTCATTGGCTTCCTGTTAAATCCAGAATTCAAAATCCTGCTCCTCACATACAAGGTCTTAAATAATCAGGCCCCATCTGATCTTAATGACCTTGTAGTACCATATCACCCTATTAGAGCACTTCGCTCTCACACTGCAGGCCTACTTGTTGTTCCTAGAGTATTTAAAAGTAGAATGGGAGGCAGAGCCTTCAGTTTTCAGGCCCCTCTTCTGTGGAACCAGCTTCCAGTTTGGATTCAGGAGACAGACACTATCTCTACTTTCAAGATTAGGCTTAAAACTTTCCTTTTTGCTAAAGCATATAGTTAGGGCTGGACCAGGTGACCCTGAATCCTCCCTTAGTTATGCTGCAATAGACGTAGGCTGCCGGGGATTCCCATGATGCATTGAGTTTTTCCTTTCCAGTCACCTTTCTCACTCACTATGTGTTAATAGACCTCTCTGCATCGAATCATATCTGTTATTAATCTCTGTCTCTCTTCCACAGCATGTCTTTATCCTGTTTTCCTTCTCTCACCCCAACCGGTCGCAGCAGATGGCCCCGCCCCTCCCTGAGCCTGGTTCTGCCGGAGGTTTCTTCCTGTTAAAAGAGAGTTTTTCCTTCCCACTGTCGCCAAAGTGCTTGCTCATGGGGGGTCATATGGTGGTTGGTTTTTTTTCTGTATGTATTATTGTAGGGTCTACCTTACAATATAAAGCTCCTTGAGGCGACTGTGGTTGTGAATTGTGCTATATAAATAAAGTTGAATTGAATTGAACACGAAAACTTCACACTATACTGCGAATTTAGATTAGCTTACATATTGGTAAACACGTGCCTGTAGCCTGTAGACTCCACCAGCTAGTTCATATCACATACTTGAATCATTGTTAGACTGTACAAACTGACTGAGACCTGCCTTCCTTCTAATTGTTGGGTCTTTGATGTCACCTTTGACATCTACGAGATAAACGTGAAACAGATCAAATGAGCTGTAAAGAAACTTGAGAACTCCAATTAGACACAGTGGGATGAAGAAACAGCGTGATGGTGCTAGATACAAAGAGCCTGAAGGAGCAGAAAGGTGAGTGCAATGACTCATGGCCTTTATTTGTCACCATAGATTATGAAGGTGGCACGAGCTGGTGTCACAACAGATGTTTCAGAAGGTGAACTTGACTGTTTGGTGTTGAGAGAGCAACATCTGGTGGTGGAAAAGCAGTGTTACGGTTAATTTCCTGCTAAGAATGGACTGTGTGGAAGAACTCCTAGGTTAAAATCTAAGTTTATAATCTCAGTTTTGAGTAAGTTATCTCAGAATTTTGACTTACTTACTCAAACATCTGAGAAAAAAACTCAAAATTGAGAAAATAACTGAAAAGTTTGAGTTACCAAGTTCAAATTGTCAGATAATGAGCCACAAATGTGACATTCTTTTGTTGTTGTTGACAGAAACAGGTTGGCACTGGACTGTTTTTAGGATGCTGGAGTTATTTAAGCTATGGATGGCAGATTTGGTTTTGTTTTTTAAAAAGGTCAATTTTAACTCACAGTTTCACATCTGTATATTTGGAACAGTGGTTTCGTAGTAAATTCAGCACACTTTCTATCACACCGTGGGAAAATCCCTCACAAACCACCACACTCTGACAAATAAAACAAAGAAACAATGAAAACAAATGCACAATAGAGCTATGCTAAGCATATTCCCCCATAAAGACTGAAGGTTTGCGTTTAAAATCTTTGTTAGAGACCGCGATAAAATGGTAAAAGAAAGGATGATCACAAGTTTGTTTCTTTCCCTGTTCAAAATGGGCCTGTGGAATGGGGACAATACATCTGCTTTACCTTACTCAAAAGAAGTCTGTGCATTTTTCATTTTGTCATTTAAGTAAAGAAAAGATGTATTTTGTGCTTTTTTTCTCATGTGCATTTTTATTACAATCCTGGTGTTTTTCCTTAATCTGGAAAATCGCTGTGCTAATAATATCATAAACAAGAATGAAGTGCCTGCCAAGTAAGCTACAGCAACGAATAAAGGAAACGAAAAATAAATGAGTTTTGTTGTCCCTCCTACCAGGAAGTAGCAAGCAGAACAGAATGTACACAACAGTGTATTTAATCTCAGTCTGTTGTGAGTTGGGTTTTCAAGCTCTTCTCTAAGTCTTTAGCATTTCTCCAGCTTCTGGTGTTTCTTCTCCCTGGTGTTGCTATCACTTGGTATAGCTGCACCTTGGTAGATCCCACACTTGATGGTGACTTATGCTATTGGCTTGAAGTTTGAACAGTCACTCTATCTACCAGCAGCTGGTTTTTGCCGCTCTGGTATTCCTGCAAATTCCTTTCTGTGCTCAGAACGGAGCCATGTGCCTGTCCGTCTTAGCTCGGGTCCTATGCAGAATGCAGTGAAACTGGGGTCTCAAACATTAGGCCTGGGGGCCTAGCAAATATTCCAATTTGGCCAATGAAGAATGAAGAGGGGATTATTTTCAACTTTTAAATGTATTTTAATATGTTTTACAGCTTTTTCCTGCTGATAAAGAGCTCAGCTGTGACAATTATTACTATACCAAAGTAATTAAGTAACAGATAAAGAATTAAATGACAGAGAAGTTCTTGTTTTTTTCGCTATTAGCTGTAGAAATGTCTGTTTTGCTTTGTTTTGCTTTTTGGTTGGCAGATTGAAAATCAGATGGATTGTTCTTATTCTCCCGCTCTGGGCTCTCCACTCTAGCTTCAACAATTTTCTAAATAATTCAAAAACATAAAAATGTACATTGAAAAAAATTAACAACATTCATCCCACAGTCAAGCAGTCGTTTTGGTGCGAGAACGTTGTCTTCAGCATAAATTGCTACAGGAGGAAAAGAAGGCCAGATTATATAAAGAGTACAGTGATGATCTGCCGAAAGGTTATTTCTGCTATTTAAGCTGCTGTAAACAGGACAACATGAACTTTGAATATGTTGGCCTATAATCTGTCAGCTATATGTCAAGTATATGAATGATATCAGTTCATTTTAAGTCAGAATGAACAGTCCTGTCTCAAGGTGGATCAGTTTTTGGCAACGTGAAGTTTATATATCGTTTATTCATCCAGGTAAAAATGTGTTTTTCAAGAGATATCTGGCCAAGAGAGCAGCAGGAACTGAAACAAATATAGCATAACAGTTCAATAAAGATCATTTAAGTGGATTGAGCACATAGTAGGTACAATAACCTACATAAGCAGAAAATTGTAATCAAAAAAATTATATCTCCACTTTTTTCTTTTTGATTTTGTTGACACATCTATTATAATTGTTAAACTGCTTTTTAAACATCATCAACAACAACAATAACAACTATAATTCTGCACTATTAAATTGTGTCCCACAACACATGTGCAACCCTGTTGCTAAAATATATTTAGCCTGTTTAAGAAAGAGTCAAAAACAGTGAGATGGCATGACAAAGAAGAGGTGACATGTCCATTCGTTTGCTCACACCGTGCAGGTCAAAGGTCAGTCCTCTTTGACACATTTTGTATTTTGCCATTATTTTCTGATGACACCGAGCATCACTGTAACCACTGTGACCCTGTAACCCGCATTACCAAAGGAAGACAAATAAATGTCAAAGTTTCCTTCCTTTATTCATATAACTACATTTGTCCTTGACTTTCACAGTACATTACCATCCACTGCTCGCATGTTTTTAAGAGAAAACACTAATACCAGCACTGATGTGCAACCCTGATACCATACGTTATAAATATATGTTAAAAGCATATGAAATATTATTAAATCTGTGGCCCGGAGTATTTATTTGTCACATGAATGTGATAATCTAAAAATAAATTTAATATAGCCACTTAGTCATGTTATCCTGTTATCACTTTTAATAAAATAGTCATAAATGTTTTTCTTAACTCACAAGAATTTAATACAGCACCTTTGCATAAGTGTGAATTATTATATGAATAGTGTATTTGGGCAAATATGTGAAAATGATTTTTTAAAAGTAAAGAAAACAAAAAATGTGTGGCTATTGAAAAAGTCGAATTTGATATTTAAAGTAAAATGTAATATAGAATAAAGAAATTGTATTATTTATGCTATATTTATTTTTACATTGATATCATTGATCCTATCTCTCTCCATATATCTACATATATATGTTTGATGGATTTATCATTAAAATTATAAAATAAAGGCTCAATTCAATTCTATTACTATTATTTATTTATTTATTTATTTATTTATTTATTTAATACAATTTTTGAAGCCTAAATTGTCCCTTAAAGGTTCTGCTATGCGAGGCTGGTGTAAAGGTTTTGGAATAATAGCAAACGAGCGATCACGCAGCAGCATATACATACGGACTGTACAGAGACGACGTTCAAAGAATCCCGAGTATATTTATTAGGTATAAAAAAAAAAAAAAAAAAAAAAAGTCAGACGCAGTTGCTAGGACAACGGAACGCTCCACTAAAACTAGTGGTGTTAGAATACAAATAATACGTCTCAAAACAAAGTGGAGATGTCAATAGCTATTTTAGCTGCTATTTTATGTAGCTTACGTGAACTAGTCAATTGTGCCACCTCCCACTGAGGCGGAAAAAACAAACAAACAAAAAAGAAAACACGGATGAAACACAGAGCCTTTGCGTGACACCTGTAGTACCACAGCTAATCCAGCAGGGGGCGCTGCTCTCCTACAAACGCCTCTGAGCAACAGGGTGTCTTTATTGTATAGAATCTGGTGTGTGTGGCTTTTTCCTCAACTTTTTCAGCTCAGCTCAGCCTGCCGCTGCTGTTATTTAGGCACAGAGAAAGGAAGTAGCTACAGGCTAGCTGGTTAGCCGGTCTGAAATCACACCGTCTGTGGGGAAGGAGAAATTTTTATCCCCCCCAAACGATTCTTTGCTGTTTAATGAGCGCGTTAAGTAGTCTTCGCGTTTCCCTCTCTTTCATTTCAGGTTCTTTTCTCCTCGGATTGAAACCTTCAAACTGATTGAGCTTTGTCTGGTTGGGACTTCACCGTTCTTAGCCTGCGTGCTGTAAATCAGCCTTATTTTCACCCAAGGAGAAAGCAGAGGGGGAAGAAGAGTAGATTATTATTTTACTTTATCATTATTATTATTATTATTATTTGTCAGCAGTTGGTTGAATCGCGGGGAATGCTTTTGAGGATTACACCGCGACGATGAGAAAAACAGACGGCAAAGGTACGTTAAAGACAGTTTGCTTGAGCTCTTAGCTTTTTACGAGCTCCTTTTATTTTTTTTAATGAAAAAGTTTTTACAGTAAAGTCCTAAATGTGTTGTACTGTTTTTACTTTAGTTGCTGTTGCTATGTGTTTTATTTTTAAGGTTACCAGGCTTTGACGGAGCTGTTATAGGAAGTTAATGTGAGGCGGCTCATAGTGTGTTAACCCTTTCACCGTCCCCCTTCAAAGCCCCATTTTAAGACACGCTATCAGGCAGCATTCCCAGTTATTTGGACCGGTTGTGGTCGCGGGTGATAGCAGCATGTCTGTTTGTCAAAGCATGTCAGTGACACACAGTAGCGGAGCTGCATCCGATGTGTGAACGCAGCGAGAATCGAGGTAGACTTGTTGCAGTGGCCGCGGGCCCGGTTAGGTGACTAACCTTTCTGTCACCGGGCTGTCGTCTTCTCACTATGAAAGGATCCCACTTGTTTTGTGTTGGGTGACATAAATCCAGCCAGAATTATCCAGGAAGTGTCAGCCGTTGTTGCAAACTGTTGTGCATGTGGCACATGAAGACATGAGAGATTGTAGTTCTAATTCATTATTGTTGCACAATCAAACGTGAGGTGTACTCGTACACAGAGCTGTGCAAAAGTCTCGAGTCGACCCTCATTTCTTGTATTTTGGTAGGAAAACGAAGGAAAAGTTGCAGCGATTTATGGAAAAGTGTAACCGTAAATCTAAGTCCATTATATAGGGCTAAACCAGAGATGGCCCAATTTTCTAATGAACCTGAAAATCAGTGTTTGGCATGATTTCTTTAAAGTAGTTTGAGGAATAGTTCTCCAGGCTTGTTGAAGGACACTCAGAGTTCATCCTTGGATGTTGATTTCTTTTTATTCCATTTTTGTCCCGCAGTGTTTCAGTAATGTTCAGGTTCGGGCTCTGGGGTGGTGATAATAGTTTTGCGAATCACCTTGTTGGTACAAAAATACTACTTCATGCTTGAAGAAATGGGACCAAATGACATGTTTTTGCAACAGGCTGCTATTAACAAGTGCCTAAAGACACAGCTGAAAACGGGTTCTTTGCCAGGTTTTCTGTTATGTGTGGGGATGACACTGATTCATATTTTGAGTTATGTACCCTTTTTATGCTTTAGTGATTCATAGGTCAGTGACACAACAAACAAACAATAAGAAGCATTCCTCTGAAAATGCTCTGGTATGAAGGCTGCAGGCAGCTCAGAGGGAAAAATCTGAAAAATCTCCAGTTTAAAAAAAAAAAAAAAAAAAATTGACAGTCTAGCTCCTTGGAGGCAAAATATAAAGAAATGAGGGATAACCTCATACTTTTGCTGTAGTATTAAAGTATTCTGTGGTACTTTTATTTTCATATCAAGCTTAAATATTGCCTTCGTCTCAGGACAGCATTGCAGTGAGCCAAGATTTAAACAGTTCACTGACTGTCTGGCTTAGTAATATCACTAATCATAACCCTACATAACTTTCCCACCTCTCATTTGCATCTGCTTTGGGGAACTACTGTTAACTCAGTTTAAAGGAAATGCGTGGTGGTGTTATCTGGGTAACATTTATAAAGAGGTTTCCCAGTATTGTTTAAGTATAGGCATGTCCAAATGCATGCAGAACCTTAATGAATCCTTTCACTTAAGTGTCGGTAGCAATCATTACCTCTGTGATGACTGCTACCGTCTCAGTGGTGGGGGAAAAAGTAATCACACAGAGCAGTATTTACTCCCTCCTTGTTTCCCTCTTTCCATTTCTCATTTACTGAATTGTGGTTTAACTAGAAAGTCCTTTGCTGCAATTTTGCATTCACACTTCCTTTTGACACGCTGGCAATCACATGCTCAGGAATGGGTTGAAATAAGGGGACAGACCAGAAAGTGGAAAATTATAGCTGTCACCTGTCAGCTGGTGTAGGGGTGCACAGCTTCAGGTTGTTACCTCGTGACCTAGGCATTATAGAAGTGGGTGGGGGAATAACTTGTTGACAGGAGGCTTTCACAGTGTTTTCATTGCATGAGCATGTGTGTCACACTTTTCACATGTTGTTAATTAAAAGGTTTAGTATAGAAATATTAATAATGTTGCTGTACGTGTTAAATGACAAATTTGAAAACGATCCCAATGACATGTGTGAGTAGCTTTTACTCAGTCACCTAGTATCATTAGTATAGAAGTATAAAGCTTCTGCATGCAATTTATTACTCTAGTGATTAAAAAGAAATTGTGTCTCTTTAAGACTCTTTAAGAATGGACTTTATGTTTATTATGTATCCTGAATGTATGTTATTTAGATAAATATCTGTCTAAAGTACAGACTGAGTGGGAACTGCGGGGTTTTGGATCATTATATTTGAAATTATTTGTGGATAGAAGGAATCATGACTGGAAGATGAGCTTAGTATCAAAATGTGGATTTAGAAAAATAGAAAAATGGAGTCCTTTCTTTATCTCGTATTGGCTGACCCCACATGGACCTGTGAGCTTTTAAAGTTGACCACAAACACACTTTGTGACATTATCTCCAGTGAATTATTAAAACAGATCCAACATGCAGGGGACTAGTGCTTGTGTGTGTTAGTCTACATCACCTGGTTAGCTGAAAATATAAACTATAATATTGATGCTCAAAACTGATTACAATACAGTTTTTTAGCTCTATAAATTTCATCTGGCTAGGTCCTTTACGAGGGCACAAAAATGTTTTAGTGACAGCCTGTAACCAGTTTTCAAAGTAAGATTACAACAATGTGCACGACTTCATTAAATTTAATGTTGTTTATTGTGCCGCTCAGCTGATAAACATCACCTCATAATTTTATTCTATGCACAATCACTGCATGTGTAATACATTTTGCTGAAACAAGGTGTTGACCACATTCTCCAGCTGTAATGGGCAGAGACAAGTGTGAAGCTTTTGTGGGTGTGTACAGCACCTACAGATCTGATTATATGGGACCTGCTGACCACACAGTGATGCCAGTTAAACATCAGGATACCCCGTACCGTTGGCGTCCCCGTCTGTCGCGTTCAAAATTAAATTAACCCCCCGATCCCCGAGAGAAAGCTCAAAGATTCAATTTGCATTTATTAAAAATGCTTCCTGTTTTATAGCTATTCATAGAAATGTTGGCTATTTCCAGAAATGGGATGAATGCCACTGTTACTCAGATGTGAACACACCATGCTCTTTATTCTCACATGAATCACATCCAAAGCAGAGATGCAGTGATACTCGTACTCTTCCCCCACTTTACCCAAATTCCCACCAACTTAAATTTTTGCAAACGGCCAAACCCCCCAAAATTATACAGACCTCCTTAAAATGCATGTAAACGTTCAGCCAGTCCACAGAATGGCCCTCTGCCATCCTTTGAAAGAAAAGAGCCATATGGCCCCCACTAATGGTTTGTTCTCTCCAAACCCCGCTGCAGATCTGACAGTGGTTTAAAGATGGGGGAGGGGACCTAAAGCCAGCCACATCTCCAGATCAGCCTTCAGTTTTAATTGTCTAAACATCCTGTTGGATGTAATTGCGTAAAATTGTGAATTTAAAAGAGATTTGCTTCTATATCGCTGAGCTGTTATTTCTCACGGAGGACTCCAGGAGAGCCAGCTTTCATATTCGGCTTTGACTGATTAAATGTCACTCGGTGTGTTAGTTTTTCCCACAGATATCAGTTTGTAAACCAATAGAGCTGTACAAAGGCATTGGCCTACTTATTTTAAATGTATGTAAAATAAATGCAGAGCTGTGGCTGATTGGGATCATTAAAGTGAACCACATTACAGGAACTTTTGTTGTTTCTAAATGCTGCGCTTATCAAGCTGTTTTCTGCAGCGACACCACAGCCAGGAAGTTGCTTTTCAAGGTTACGAAGGGGTAGAAAGCAAATACAAATATACTGGTATATTTTTACATTGATGTGATATAAGATTACTTCTGGTTAGCTAGTTACTCATAATCATCTTATTTTGAACTGGTGACTTGAGAAGTGTGAGGCTATTTTCTCTTGGCACTCGGCTAAAGCAGCAGTGTAGCTTGCAGAGGATCGGCCAGCACCTCTGCCTAGTATATCTTATCTCAACTGTTTTCATGGTCACATGTTTTGGGGGAGGGTTTCTAAAAGTGAATTACTCAGAAGCTATTTGGTTTCTCACACTACTCATGATTAGAGTGAGAAATTGGGTTAAAATGGCCACTGCATCCACTGCGTTTTCAGTTTTTCGTACATAAAGTATGCAGAGTGCGTCTGCATCCTTCTTTTACTTTTAAAGTTTTCTGACAGAATGAGGACAGGGGAACAGGTTGAGCTATAGCGGGCTGTGGTACCGCAGTGTTTCCTAACAAGTCACTGTCGCAGCATGCGTCGTCTGTACATACAGCTGGTGTACTGGCATATACAGGCTACCTGTGAAATGATGCAGACACCTGCAGTCCCGTGACACTGCAGAGCAGCCTCAGTAGGTCGAATAGATCAGCCACCGCAGCTATCTTTATGTTCTGTAAGCAGTGGGGAAACTTGAATTGTACCAGAAGAATCACAGATTTATTTTGGGGACTTTTACTGTGGATAATAAACTGTACTGTACAAACTGATTATGTATAGAGGAAGTTGTTGCACCCACAGCAGATGTTCCTCACAGGAAAATCCCTTACTCTCTCCTCATAAGTCGTAATCAAATCTCATTACTGGTTTTGTTAGCAGGGATTTGATTTATTTGAGTATAATATCTGTTCATCAAAAGGTCACAAATAAAAGGAAAATGCACAGATTTCTGTTAAATATGCCCACAGAATCACTCTTTATTCTCTAGCTGTTGATCATGCTCGTACTGTGTGTTGTCACCCAGTAATGGCCTACATACCTACTACAGGAGAGTCATGCAGTATAAAACCTGAATGTTTTATACTGCATGAGGTGTAGTGGAAAGGGCTTGGCCAGAAGAGCCTGACATGTAGAGACCTGTGTGTGTGTGTGTGTGTGTGTGTGTGTGTGTGTGTGTGTGTGTGTGTGTGTGTGGTGTGTGTGTGTGTGTGTGTGTGTGTGTGTGTGTGTGTGTGTGTGTGTGTGTGTGTGTGTGTGTGTGTGTGTGTGTGTGTGTGTGTGTGTGTGTGTGTGTGTGTGTGCTTACAATGCTACTGAAGAGGACGGGCCTCACTCTGACTCTTTGTGTGCTCAGGCAGTATTATAGCATCATTACTCAAAGATGACATACCAATCAGCTGATTTGATGAGTCCCTTTAGTGCTACTTTTTCACTTGGTAAAGCAAACTGGGAGTACGAATCCATGCAGAAAGAAGAAGTGGGACACCAGCGTGCACCTATATGTTTGTGCTTTCTGTTACAGAAAAGCTCCGGCCTTTCTGTGGCAAACATCAGGCAGGGGAAAAAGCTTTGCTTTCTGCAGAAACTGTTAGCTGACATTTGTAGCATGCAGTCATGGTTTTGTTGAGACTGAACTAGGGAGCGAGTGAGCAAGTTGGTTTATGTAAGCAGCCGAAGAGAGGCAAAATGAAGGCGAGCGGTGGGGTGTTTCAATTCCAAAAACTCCTTGGTAACTCTCCTAGTCTGCTCTTTCAATGTGGTAAGCTCAATTTATGGGCTTTATAAATAGTCCCAGCTGTAATGATAGGGTACAAGTGAGGAAAAGGCAGGCTGATCGTTTATGGATGGCCTACTTACAGTGCATTTGTTTGCTGCGACTTATTCTTCGCTCAGTCATCACTGCAGCTGTCAAACACATCAGGTCAAGATGAGAAGGCTGATTTGGATTATTATGATTATGACGAATGTGCCAGTTTATGTTCTGAGTGTAGGCACAGTAATAAGCTGGTGGTTTATCCAAAATATACAAATCAATAATTTTCCGTAGTAAAAGTGCAAATTGGTCTAAAAGGTGCATTTAAACCACCAGCAGTTCAAGTACAGTGATTTCGTACGGCATTAGGTTCAAGTCAACGTGCTGCATCACGATTGTTTACATTCAGAGCCTGTTTGCATCACCATGGCAACCATGCGAACAGGCTTTTAGAGACGCGGCAGCTTTTTAGCCCAAACCCAGATCGTTGTCCTAACAAACTGAGTAGATTTTAATGACATTTTGTTCAGTTCATAAGATGATAAAAGTGATGCAAATTAAGTAAAATAAAACCCTGTGGCGTCTGGTGTGAGCAGCGAAATGATTCATGCCATCAAATGTGGATCTTTTCACGCTCTGAGTAGAACATACAAATCAATAGATGAGAGGCTGTGTTTATTTCACAAACTGCTGTGAGGCTGTGTTGTTATATTAGCCGGCTTTCTGATTTCCAGTCTGACATGTCTGGCTGGAGTCTTTCTGTGACTCCTTCCTGTGTAGGAGGTTACTGTCAGCCTGCCTGGTTGATGGCTGCGGTGAGCTGTAACCTCTCCCTCCATCCTCTGCGTGGTCACTGATCCTGTCCCTTGGCTCTGGATTATGGGCGACAGGGACACACCCTGAGGCTTTATTTGCTGTTGCTCTGCGCCTGAGTGTCAAATGTTGTCGTTAAGCACGGTTAATAAAAGCCAGTCGCATTCTGTGTTGAGTGAATCTATCGTGTGTTTACAAGGTGAGATCTTACTTTCTCTACCTGTTGGGTTCTCCTGTATGCTCACCAGCAGCATCACCTTTGTCTTAATTGCTGTTTCCAAAAAGCACGTTTACGTTAACATGCTAAATTTGTGTCTATTGCTGTAGTACTGAAGGCACCTCTGTAGTTTAGCTTTACTTGTATCACAGCTACCACAAAAGGTCAGTTTAAATTGTGTTTTTATTTTAGTTTACTATTTAAAAAAAGCTCATTTTAAACAACTTCACTCAGATTCTTCAAGTTTCAAAGAGCAAAAAGCAGAAACTGGGTTGGGCTTGTTTATATGTTGGTGGAAGAGGACGTTAGCATCATTCCTTAGTCATTCCTTTTGGAATAACCTGAGGGGAAAAGAAAAGGATTATTTCATCCAGGCTGGGCATGTAGGTGACAAATCTCTCCTGTTGCCTGTGCCAGGGTAGAAAGAAGCCAGTGTGTTACAGAGGACATTGGTAAAAGTGGCACAGATGGAGATGGTTGCTTACAGCTTTCCTTACAGCGCCACGTGAAGCACAGGGGATTTTACACAAGTAAAATCCATTTTTTTCAGTTTGAGCAGATGTCCATTTAAACATGACGTAGGTTGATCTTTGGAAAATGCAATACCACGTATGAGAACTGCATTATTATTTTTTGGTACAGCTTTTCTGACGTTTGTTAGCTTTTATTTTATTTTTGTGTGTGTACAGTGGACGTGTTGGCACAGCTTTGTAGTTTAAGGGTTGAACTGTGTGTCCCATTGTGCCGACTGCAGCTTAGTCTCACCACTGGATGCCTGAAGGGCTGTGGAGAGTGACAAGAGAGGGGAAAGAGAAAAAACCAAAGACAGAAGAGCACAGACAAGGGAGGCATAGAAGAGCCAAGAGATGGAAAGAACGAGCCAAGCCGAGGGCAGGAACAGTGGACCTTGGCTACGTGCACGCTATTGGCTGAACTCCGGTCTGCCGTGTTTGTTTTTGCTCTATTTTTACCGTGCAGTCTGACACTGGTCACTGATGAATGGCTCCATATGTAAGTTGCATTTCATCTCACAGAAATCATTCAGGATGTCTGGCTCAGGTGGGAGTGTTAGGAGACATGATGCGGTCCATTAAGGAGGGAAGACGAGGACTGGAGAGGAACATGTGCTGTTTGGAAAATAGCCTTAGCTGCCTCGTCTGTTTGGCGTAATTCAGGGTTCTTGTGGCGGTGGTCATAAATTTATGTCGTTTTGCTCTTACGTTTGTGTTCGTTAAGCTTTGCGGAAATGTACGCGGGTTGTGTTTGAACAACACGATTCTCGAAGTTGAAACTGAGGTCAAAGCGTGTATGAGACACTGGATGAGTACTGTTAGTGGCTTTAAGGTGTATCCAAATGGTTTAAACATGCTCTTGTGAACCACAGACACTACATCTCAGTTTCTTTGCTGCTGTGTTTCTACTATGATCAGCTTTGTAGTACATGGCATTGTTCCCACCTGTCTGGCTGTTTAAATTTCCTCTGATGAACAAAGGCATGTGTCTTGAGTGTGGCATGTGAACTGGCTGTGGGAGTAAGGGATTTTACATATAGTTGGTGCAGAGCAGCGACTATTCTGGTGTTACAATGGAGTCATGTGTTTGGGAGGTGTTTTTAGTGCTGGGTAGCCCACATGAGTGAGCGTGTACAATAATCCCCTCTGTCTGCCTCCTTCCCTTCGCTTCCTTTTCTCTCCTTCCTGATTTCTGTCTGCAGCTGCCCCACATCTCCAGATGACTGTAGGTTTGTGCTTGCGATGGCGGTTTATTGCGCTAAGAAGGGGCGAAGCGTTTCCTATCTAATAAACACAGGTGAAATGGGTTTCTGTAAACCAGGTTGCATCCAGAAGGTGGACACACATGAACGTCAGTGCAACACAAAGCACCATATTTCATACCAGAAAGCCTCTCAGAAAGGTGCTAATAATGACTTCCTATTTTAAATGTGGAAAAAGTCCAAATAGCAACTTTTATTGTGAACTCGGGTGAACTCGGGGCTTTCCCAAGTAAATCTCATTACATACTCAAACCATATTAACCGGTCCATGACATAGGACACAAGAGACTAAATTCATGTAGGTCAGCAGATATTTTCATGAATGATTCGGAGTAATCAGATTAGTGTTATTAATCACTTAGTCATTTAAATGTCAGCAAATGGTGAATAATAGCTTCTGAAATCAAAGTTGCATTTGATCAAATGAAGCTAATGTTTTGTTTTTTAATAAATCACTAAAAATGTAACAGAGTGGAAACATTTTAGCCGGATCTTACCTCATTATTAGTTATTGACGATTTTGATGAATGTAGAATATATTCAAGGATTAAATGATGTTATGCTGGTATTTGTTGTTCTGTTCACCGTAATAAACGTTTTTAGTCTAGAAAGGAAAAACAGCCAGCATCCTGGAAGAGTTCACTGCCGACCAAAACTGGTTTATTAGTCGTACGTGGATCCAATGACTTGTCCGGAAAGCCCTCCGGAATAACGTGTCGCCACCAGCCAGCGTGGTTCCCACAGCAAGCCAATCACACCAAGCAGAAGCTTCTGGGTTGCATTAAGTCAGACATGCAACAGCCTCATTGCTCTGGTGTATTTCATGTGCATGCTGCTGCTTTGAATCTAACGTTTCGGCTCATCGCGCTGATTGAAACCATATATTTCTCCATCCTTTCCTTGGATTAATCTCTAGGTGAAACATCCTTGGGACTGGAGGCTGTGCAGTGCAGACGTCCAAAGCTGGGATACTCTTTGCATGTTTATTTGCATTAAGATCACGATTTCTCTGTTGCAACTCAATGCCCGAGGTTTGATGAAATATAAAACACTCCTAATATTTTGTGTTACATTCATAACTGTTTTGTTGACCTTTCTGCTTCACTCGCTGGTGCTTGCCCTCTGGTCTGACCCGCCCGGGTTACAGACTAGTAAAGAGGCATTACATGTAAATCAGAAACACCTGAACAAGGGCTTTTTATAGTAAGGAGCGTTTCCTCAAGCTCGTCCACTCTCCTCTACTCGAGGAGACTTTGCATCTGGACCGAGTTAAACCAGCAGCACCAAATGTTGTGAGCAGAGGGGGTGACCAGCGGGGGGTCGAATGGGAGGAGCTGGAGGTAACTCTCTGACAGACAATGATAGGACAGGAGAGATGGAGGCAAAGGGGCACAGCAAAGGGAGCGGTTACAAACCCAGCAGTGCAGATCAGGCTGACGGTTGGTGAGACGAGGGGGAGTGTAGGGCCGTAGCCTGGGCCTCCTGGCTTATTGCGAAGCTGTGAAATGTACATGAAGTAATAGTTTACAAATGTCAGCTCTCCTCCACAGCACAGCAGGAGGCCTTAGACGAGGAATACAGCAAAGACTGTAACGTTGTTTTTAAACCTCTGTGGGAGATTTGGGGTCATACCTTCCTCCGAGGGATGTCAAATGATCAGCTGCCCGTTTGTCAATACATGACTCAGACACATGATATTGGGAGTAGCAGATCAATGCGGTGCACTCAGATGACCATGTTATAATTGATTAGCGCCGTCCATCACGGCTATGAACTGCTGGCTAACTCTCATTTGGTTATGGTTTTGAAGAACTGGGCGCTCGCTGTCATGTTAAATATTTATCATCTCTCTTAGCTGAGTTTAAATTTATCATCTCTAATAATGTCTTCCTCTGCTCTTACGTGTGGCGGGGAAGATGACTGTGACCGTGAGCTCTATTGAATGAATGGGGTAATATTATCAAGTCAAAGACTGGATCCCTGTGGCTCCTCTCTCCTTTATCCTCTTCTTTAGACGGAGCAGCAGATGCTCCTCGGCTCTGGTTTTATTGTTTGTGGCTGGCCAGCCTGGGAGCTGACTTAAAGACGGAGGGGGAGGAGATGAGCTTTTAGTGCCCTTTTCTTCTTTTTCCTCCACTCTCTCCACAGTTCTCTCTCTATATCTGTAGTTGTGGTATTCAGCCCAGTTGGTGACTGTTGGATGAGTTAATTCCCTGATTGAGGTTTTTGGTCCCTTTAAACAAAAGGCTGCGTCTTTGAATAGACCACATGGCTCTAATAGGAGCCATTCACTGCCATTTTGGGTGCAACTGCACTTCCTATAGAGCCTCAGCCCTGAGGCTGATTTACCACCACTCTGCAGCAGCAGGAGCAATCTCTGTCTGTCTTTCTGAGTGCGTCTGTGAGCATTAGCCAGAAGCCACATACAAAGTTACAAACACACACACACACACACACACACACACGGTGAATCTGAACTTCCTTTTCATCAGTCTCACAGAGTACAATGCTGCCTTGCTTTGGCAAAGAGCCAGATCCTCTCATCCCCATTAGGTCATGCAGAGAGAGTGTAGCGGTGATGGATACCTCAGCGGCCCCGGCTCCGCTTTCCCTCGGGAGAGCAAAGGCACTTTTCTCGAAGCATTGAGGCCAGCCGCCCAGATGCTCCCCGTAATGGCCGTACGTAGACTCGAGAAGATAGTCATTAGAATATCATCGTAAAACAAATGATCGCATTTAAGTTCAACACAGATGTTCAGACTGTTCAACAATTTCCTTCACTTCACAAAGCCGGGTCTATCTACAAGCACATCTAAAAAACAAAACAAAATGCAAAGCTTTGTTTAACGTTTTGTAAAGGTTTGGGGATTTTCAGGATATCTGTATCAGATGTCACAAATAAAGTTGGTCAGCTCAAATTAAGAAATCAATTAACCTGAAAGGAGAAAAAAACAAGTTCCCACCAGCAAACTATACAAACCTAAAGTACACAGTCACGGTTTTTTGGAGGGGGTGTAAACGTGTGCAAAGCTGTATGCATGTTGGGAAAAACCCTGACGGTATATCTAAAAAGTTTTTACAAAACTGCAGAAAACATTTTATCGTGCTTTGATTGTTTTTTTGACAAGAGTCTGAACCTCTCCGACCTTTCATGAGTTTGGCTCCACTATGAGGCAGAAATGTGGACGTATGAATCTGCCAAAATCTCATTCCCCTAAACCTTGTTACACTGTCACTTGCTCTCATGGTGAGTCACATCCAAAAGTGTCTGCTTTTGACACTCACCATGAGCAGTGTAATCTTCACTCATTGCAACATTTACTCAGTACATTTTATAAAGCCAGTAGGTGTAGTGTGAGCAGCTCATGAGTCTGCACACGGAGTGCAGCACTGAGCTGTAGGTCTCGCATATTCTGGCAATTAGTCATCATACATACAAGATGAATGGAGTGTGAATCTGTTACGGCGCCACTGAAGTGTGGTATCACTAAAGCCGTATAAGAAGATGCTAAATCTTTTGACATGGTACATATTTCCACATTAAAAAACAGAAATCCCAGATATATAAAGCAAATATCTTCTCACCAAACAAGAATAGCAATAGTAAAGTGCTATGTGTGGTAACCAGAATAAAAAAGATAATGGAGACGATGTAATATAAATATAATGTAATGTAAACAACCTGGTTGTTCCCAGCTCTGAAAAAAAAAAACCTTAGGATTAGCTTCAGTTCAGTCTCCTCTAATGGTCATGTCAGTGGAACGTCATGTCTGAGGTGGGAGCTGCTTGTAGCTATGACTCATGGGAATCATCAGGCGTCTTCTCATGGCGCTGCAGAGGAATGTTGGGAGTCCGCACACACACACACTGCTGACATCATAGCCTGCGTCCTTGTGGGTCATTGTTGAGTCCCATAGTATTTGAAGTTCATGAGCCTTCTGCCCCACCATATGTGTCATTAAACCATTCACTTCCTGTCAGCTCATGTGTTGTTACTAATTGGCTGAGATGTGTGTGTTTATTCTGTGAGGGTGTGTGTTGGTGCTTGGAGCTCCATTAGGCGTCAGGTTTACCGTCTGTAGCGCAAAGAGCACAATGTCCAAGGCTTTCACACATTTCCAAGTAGGATTATAAACACTACACTAACTTTCCATATAAAGGCAAAATATTTATTTTCTCTCTTTGCTAATCAGCATCGTTCCTGCTCGTCTTCCCACGTCTCTGGGTGGACCTTTTGGTGCTTTCTTTGAACGTGGCTAAAGCGGATCAAGGCAGGAGAGTGAGTAAGACCTGGATGGCTTACTTCACTTTTCCAGCAAAAATTCTTGTTTTACTGCCAAGTCTTGCTTCTGTTATGATGAAGTGCTTGTTTTATTAAGCTATTTGGTCTCTGTTCAGTCTGTCACAGGAGGTAATCGACTTCTTCTTTACTGTACACTTTCCTGGATCGTGTTTATCATCGCTCTTTTAAAATTGTCTGAAACATGACGTATTAGAAGAACCGAAATGTTTAGTATAAACAGCATAGCTCAATGAAATGTTAACCACACAACTGACTTGAACAGTTGTCCAGGCTGTGCATGAACGTGTAATGAGTGGGCGAGGAAAATAAATATATCAACATTAGAAAGCCTCTTGGCTTGAGATACTGTAATATCTGCAGAAGGTGGTTTATTAAGTAAATGTTCCCCTGGATGTCCGAACCTTTGCACCTGCTACAATTACTTATGAATTTCTATTTGTTATTTTCCCATGAAATGAAAGAGTAATTGGGCTTCTTCAGTTTTTAATATGATACTGATACCTTGGCTGTGAGTATCTGCAGATACCAGGATTAAATAAATGAGCTGTGTTTCTCTATACGGGGAAAATCTTTATTTAAGACAGCAGCAGGTTTGACTTAACCACTGCTTTCCTAATCCTTGTTTAAAATTAAACAAACATAAATGCATTGAAAATTAGAAAATTGTGTCATTTTGATTTATTTGCATTAGTCTAGTCATAAGGCGGCCGTGTACTGCTGTCATTTACAGACATGATAGCTTCTGCTTTTGGATGTGACTAGAGATGGTTGAGGTGAAATCATTTTAATTGTCTTGACAACCGAGGCTTCGATTCTACTTACGTTACCATAAGTGGAATCGAAGCTTCCTGAAAAGCATGTAAAGGAGCAATTGAGCAAGAGAGAAGAGTCGTTGAGTACAAAACTGCTGCAAACAACCAAAGAGCTCTTTGTGTAGCAGCATGAAATGTCTGCTTTGCTGTTGGCTTCCTCCGCTGCTACTGTAGCTCCTGCTAACACCTGACGTAGTAACCACAGGGCTCACGTTAGCCTGCCAAGCCTTCTGAGTCAGGAGTGCTGCATCCCTATTATCAACATTTGATGCAAGCCTCCACTTTAATGTCTGTCGGCTTCTTTTCACTAAAAAAAACGGGTCACTTCTCTTGGGTTTCTCATGCTTTTGCATGCAAACAAATCAGCTCAGTCACATTTTGCTCATGCAGCTGAGTCGATTTACTGCAAGCCCATTTTTCTTGGCTGGACAATGCAGAGGTGGGGGTGAGTGGTGTCTGATTTTAATTAGCAGCAGTACTTGTTATTAATGCGTTTTGCTGCCCACAGTAAGCAGGTAAAAAGCCACTCTCTATTCATCTGTAGCTCTCTGCTGTGGTGTCTTCCCATCAGCCCCTCGTAAGCAGCTAAAGTGCCAGGCTAAGCCTACGCAAAGCAGACGACCCAGAGTCTTATCTGAGGAATGCGTGGCATCGTCACCGAGGATCTCCTCTGCAGGGAGGAAGCTTCATTATCTCAAAGCCTTTTTCTCCTTTGATTGTCCCCTGAGACCACTCAGAGACATTTACTTTTTCCTGCCTGTGTCTGCAGATTTTTTCTCTCTTTTTTTCTGTCACTACCTTTTTATTTTAAGATATTTGATTTTCCCTCTATGCACTGCTGCACAAATTGAGCTGCAAATCTTCATGCCTTGCATACAGATACTGTAGCCGTATGCTTTCTCTGTTAAAGCTAGTGTAGAGAGAGCCGCTCAGGAGTTATTGAAAGATTCAAACCAGACGGAGCTCATGATGGAGGATAATGATTATGCTGTCCTTTGTGGTCTCTAAACTTTTGCATGCCTTGGCATTTTACAGGCTTGCATGTTTTTGGGACTGTGGTCAGCAAGCCTGGCAGAGGCACAAGCTCATGAGTCTTAAGTTGCTCTCCTTTTCCTCTAATTCTCAACTGTGGCCTCGATAATTACAGACTTGGCTTTATGAAGATGTCTTTGTTGTTGCATTTTTGTATTTCTCCATTTTATATTATGTAGTTTCTTTTGTACGCGTTATAGAGTTAATCCCTGCTATGTTTTTGTTTTTTTTTTCAATTTAACTTAAAGTGAACAGTTAATGCTCATTTATCACAGAGGCAAAAGAAAACTGCATGAAACACAATGCAAAACGACCAATGAAGGCTCCAGATTTATTGGTTAGAACACATCAGTTGCTGGGTAGCCTCGTGTGGTTTGCTTTGCTTTCTTAGTTAATCCAAAACATTAATTTCTTCATGAGATGCTAATTGTTGTGTGATTATTCTTTCCTCAGCAGACACTCCCGCAATTAACGAGTCAAGGAAAAGCCAGAACATTGGCTTTGCTCCCGTTACACAACTGGATATTTGTGAACATGAAATGCGATATTATCTTATCTGAGCTAGTCAACTATCTGCAAAATGCCTCTTTATAGACTGACTCTGTAGTCATGATTTTTGACATTCACCAAAGAGTTTAATTGAAAATAAACTTAATAATAGCGAAATTAAGAATTTGAATTCATAATTGAAAAACCTCATCTGTCAGTGCCTCCTTCCTGTAGGGGAGCTTATTTTGGGCATTTCTGTGAGTAAAACTTTCACTTTTTTTGCGTCTGCTTAGAATAGAAGAATAGCCTTTATTGTCATTGTACAGGGTACAACGAAATTGGAGTGCCACTCCCTTGGTGCAAAAATACAATAATAAATATAAATGTAGAATATAAAAGGTACATTAAAACAAACAATGACAGAATGACAGAAATGATAAACTATGCGTCTTGGTGCTTACAGGACTCGAGCCAGGATCGGTTTACCAAAGCAGCGCCGGCTGTTCACCCTGCAGCGATTTAAGCTAGGTTCACGTTTCCCCAAGAGGGGGCTCGCAGCGAACGCAGCGTGCATTACTGATGCGCAGCCACGCTACGTGATCCATCATTAGCAAACTTTACCCAGCTGCTTCTCGTGTGATTCACACTCAGCTGACCTGTAGATCACTGTTCTGCATTACGTTTTGTGATAGACAGCATTAACTTGGATTATATTCTTTGGCTGTGACCCAGCTGGATGTTACAGTGAATCAGTGCTGAGCACTACTTCAGTTCTGCTCCAGGTGACTTCTAATGAATCAGCAGTAACAGCCAGGCTTTCTGTCAGTGATGTAAAGCTGTCATCGTGCCAGCCTGGATACTCACTACAACGACGGACATCTCCAGAGTTGTTTTAGTCTAAAGTAAACACGCAGAATACAAAGAAGTGACATTTTACAATCATTCGAATGCAGTAATGTTAAGCTCTGCATGAGTCTGTAACGATGCTGTTGGGGCGTGGAAGTTAATGACTTTAACAGGGGAACTGCCAATAGAAAACCTGGGTGGCACCACGTGTGGTGCATCAACTGGAGAAGTGCTTAACTTGGGGGTGGGGCTAAAATAATGTCCCAGCTGATGTCATACAATTCACTTAAAGATACAGCTAAACACACACAAACAGATTTAAAGCCATACAAAGTTTATTTAAAAGACATCAGGGAACCAATAAAAACTCTAACTGAAAACCTTCTTCATGCCCTCTGCAAACAAACGTTTAAAGAAACTTTATTTCTGAGAGAATTAAGATCACCATCTATTTTTCTTTTTTTATGATGTTTTCAGTCTCCGGCAGCAGGAGTGATAATGTCGTTTTTCTTAGTGGAGCTCCTGTTTTCAGTCACGCCTCCCTTCATATAGTTTCACACATTGACACTATGTCACTTAAATAGTATTTCTTTGCTTTACAGGCGATAAAGCCCATGATGTGGAAATGTGTGTTTCCATTAAAAGACTTAAACTGCCAGTGCACTAAAATCATCATCATCACTTTCTGGTGCAACTTGTGAGAAGTCCTAGTTCTACTGAGGGTGTGCTGTGTGGGCAAATCTGTTCTTTTAAAATAGATTTTAGATTAAAACATGTTAATGCAGGTAATAACCTTCCATACATACAGCCTAAATACGCAGATCTTCTACTGTGATAAAAATAGGCAGGTTTCACTGGTTAATACACTGGTAACCTGAAATGAGAGCGTGGTTTCTTCTTTTCTTTTTTTTAAATAAACCTTTGGAACTATGAGATGATGCTGGCTGTTGAACTGCATTATTGCATCTTCTTGTAAACGGTTTAGCCGATACATGAACTGGTGCATGACTGTGTTACGGTTTAACTGCAGTAAATGTTACTGCAGTAGTGCCAATCATGTGATTCGTCATTAAGACGTTTGTCCCTTACAGCATGACGGCGAGTCTGGGAGCTTCCCCGTGGTGATGAAATCAGTCAAGTCTATAGTAAGGAGTGAACAACTCTCTCGGTGATCTGCTGGAAGTTGTGCAAAGACTGCTTTGTGTTGGCACCATGTCAGCAGTGAAAATCAAGTCATTCGCAGGTAGAGATGAGTTGTTGTGGTCCAGAGTTGCTTAACTTAATTAGACCTGAACCAAGTGGTGCAGCATTCATTACTGTACTGTAGTTGTTTTTTAAGACTGAATCATGTGCAGTCATTACCCCAGTTGTGGCTTGCCCTAAGTGCTCTCAGCATTTGTGTCTTTGTTGCTATCACTAAGCGGAAGGGTTGAATTCCTGTGCAGCATCTGCAGCTGCAACTTATGGTTTCCCTAGCAAGGCCGTGTGACGTAAGTGATGTGACAATAATATGCATCTGATGCTTGACAAACGCATCTCTTTTTTTCTCTCTCTTGTTGAAATGGGTGTGCCTGACCTACTTAGATGACTGAGCTGTTTTTAAAGACCACAAACACGGAAGAGCTTTTTTCTTTCAGCCAAATATATTTAAATCAACATATATTGACCTACCAAACTCTTACATTTACTTTTATAGAGCTCTCTTCTAGGTTAATCAGCAGGATACTTAGAGTGAAATTCTGTGGGTGAAATACCACAGATGAAATCTGATACTGAAAAGAAACTATTTCACTTGTGTTTTAAAACTCTTGATTCATTGTTTAGACCTGTCGAACGCTAAAACGATTTATTTTCGAGGGCATTCAAAAAGTCATTTTCATAAATAAGCTCTGGACAATGTGAGAAGAGTTTTTATTTTAACATATAACGTGTGGGAGGAGATGTCCCGTTTCATATACTTTGTGACTATACTGGAAATACTTTGAGCAGCGGCTCCCTGTGTGAAGGTGTGCAGGAGGCAAACTGAAGATATTTGCCCGCCATACTCAGACTGAGGCAAATCGATGCATGCAGTTGTGACGATATGATTGAGTTAGACACATGCACCATCACCTGTTAATGTCTGCAAAAGTAGTGTCTGTATCTGATCAGTAATTACAGTGATAGTCGAACAGATGAAAATATTTGTTGTTCATCAGCTAATCTGTCTTTTTCAGGTGCTGCGTAGTGAGAGAGAAGCGGTGTGTGCGGCATGCTGAGGCCACACCCCCTGGCTCAGAATGAGTGTCAGAGATGGCGCTGCCAACATGGCAACGACTGCAGGTGGGGGAGGCGGTGGAGGCGGGCAAGCTAGCCCTGTCGATCAGGATGGCCGCTCATACACGCTCCAGATCTATCCGAGGTTGGCTGCTTACCCATCCACCTGCTGCAACCTTAAGTGAGTATCTCACCTGGAAAATAAACATCAGCATCAACGATTTAGTTAGTTTGTCATTGCCTTATTTAGTTTTATATACATAAACTTATTGCACAACTTGTTTATAATTGTTTTTTTTATCTGCCCGGCTTCTATCAGAGTGCAGAAGGATGCAACGGCTGCCTCGGTGATCTCGGACGCCACTACGGCACTGGGGCTGGACCCCAGACGCCTGTATGTGCTGGCAGAGGTGAAGGAATGTGGTGGGGAAGAGTGGGTGCTGGAGGCCGGAGACCTGCCGGTACAGAGGTTCCTGCTGTGGCCTCGAAAAGCACAGGAGCAACACCCTCAGAGCCTTGGCTTTTACTTCTTACTACAGGTAGAGTTGACAGCACACAAAACTTTACAGCCGGGTCAGTGAGTGTGGACTGTTGAAGGCTGTTTGACCGTTCCAGTCAACTTACTTCTACTCTCTGTTCCTCTGTTAGTGAGAAAAAACAGCAAGTTGTTAAACCCTAGATACTAGTCTGCAGACTATTTATGGAAAATGTAACAGAAAAGGCGAGAAAATCTTTAAGTATCATTTTTCCAGCACATGTAACAGCAGCATCTGTGAGACGAGTGCTGTTTGGCCCTGCGCTTGATGATTTTGGCCGGTTTTAAGGAATGCAAACAGCCCAGAATATTTTTAACAGTCTCAAGAAATCAGTGTGTCAGCTTGAGGAGTAGACAGCTAATACGTGCTGTTTTTTCTTTATAATTTGATCCAGGAGAGGAATCGTGATGGTTCAATCCGTTATGTCCACCTCCCAATGTTGTCCAAGGAACAGGAGGCACAGCGGCTCGCTGCCAGGGGCTTCCTTCCCCCTCCCCAGGATGATTTTGCAGACCTCTGCAACCTCCCCGTCCTCAGTGAGGACAGCATATTAAACAACTTGCGCACACGGTTTCACAAGAAAAAGATCTATACCTATGCAGGGAGCATCCTCATCGCCATCAACCCCTTTAAGTTCCTGCCCATCTACAACCCTAAGTATGTCAAGATGTACGAGAACCACCAGCTGGGCAAACTGGAGCCTCATATTTTTGCTATCGCAGATGTGGCCTACTATGCCATGCTCAGGAAGAAGGTCAACCAATGCATTGTCATCTCTGGGGAGAGTGGCTCGGGCAAGACCCAAAGTACCAACTTCCTGATCCACTGTCTGACTGCTCTCAGCCAGAAGGGCTACGCCAGTGGGGTGGAGAGGACCATCCTGGGTGCTGGACCAGTTCTGGAGGTAAGATGCTAATATATGTGATGGGTCTGTCTCTACTCCATTGGACAATTTAATTGAACCGTAGCTCACCTAATTTGAATTGGTGTAACCCCCCCCCCCATGCCTTAAACCTTAGTTGATCCAGCTGCAGGGACTAAAAAAAAGTATCTTAAAAAATGTTTACATAGACCCACGGGTGCAGAAAAAAGATGGTTTGGACTGAGAGCTGAATTCCACACAGGTTGCCACATCATTAGGCATACCCTTCTTTGTCTTTTTTTAATCTATATTGGACCATAATTTACAAAATGAACATCAGTCTGTATTGAAGAAGACCTGAAATTAGTAATCGAGACTATAAACTCATTAGGAAAATGTTTACCGAAGTAATAGGTCACATAAGTTTTCCCATAGACTTCTACGCGATCTCACTTCCACTTCCTTAGAACCAGTGCAGGTTTAAGGTGCTTCCACATGGGCGTCGCTCCTCAGAGTGCCATACTTATTTACTGTACTGGTTTCAGTCAGTTGCTCTCTTGATTAGGTCACATCGAGTGGTGAGAGCACTTCCTCAGAAGTGACTCATGATTTTGCTTAGACGTACAAAAGCACAGACATGAGATGAAACAACTGCAGCGAGCTACATTTGGAGATCTTTCACAGGTTTATAGCTCTGTAGTTATGAATGGCGAAAACATCTGATCTCATGCCGAACTGAGGAAATCTATTTTCAGGCTGCTGCGTGGGCTAACATGACAGAGCCTGTTTTTGTACAGTGTAAATGTCTGTGGCATAAAGAAAGAAGCAGGTAAAGAAAGAAGAAATGGAAAAAAAAAGGAAGTTGCTTTATTAACACCATCATGTTGCTTCATTGCCTTTGAAAATGCCGTGGGAAGCCAGGCAAGATAAAAGGCTTTGTATTGGTTTCCTATCTGCTTTTGAGCACACAGATGATTTTGATTACATTTGCAGTGCTGGTTTACATAGCTGAAGGTAAAACACTGCTTTTTCTGACTTCTGTCTTTGACAGCAGAAATATGTGCACATTTAATTTGAAGCTGACCAAACGGACTTTTGTCAAAGTTTCGGTCAGGTGACCGTACTTCTTCCTGCTTTCTGCTGTGAGAAACTGGATACTTGTACTGACTCGCTCAATAGCCACTGACAGCTGAGACTGAACAAAAACGATAACCAAAGTGAAGCGTAACACTCGGTGTAAGTCGCTGGTGGGTAATCACGAATGATAAAAAAAAAGAATTTTCCATAGTATAAAAACAGCACAGAGGCGTTGCCGGGTCTTTGAACAGCGCGTCTTAGGACAGGAAAGGGTGGTGCTAATGAGATGAACCCCACGACATGAATGCACATATTCAAATGTCCACTTTTGAGTTTGCTCATTACATGAAGTCTTCTGTCCGTCAGGCTGCTATCACAGTTTAAAAAACAAAAAACATAAAACATGCAAATATGTAGGTAAAAGCTAACAGCTGCCTACTTTTACATTGTTTTAACAAAGTGCAGCATAAAGTGCGAGCTGTTGCCTCTGCTCGAGTTGAATCTGCGAGCTACGTGGCAAAGAACAGAGTCGACTTCGTTGTGTTTATTTTTCATCTCCGTAATGAGAAACGGGGTCTCCTCCACTTTCACATATGGAAGAATTTACCTCTGGTCAGACCTCGAGCAGCATTATTATTGTCAAGTCATTTTCAGCATTCACATCACTCCGCCTCTTTGTACTCTCTTATAAGCAGTTGTCCAACGTGAGTGTTGTCTTACATTGTATTTTGTAGATTAAGTCAGCTTTGAATATTTTCCACAGTGTGCAGTGTTAGGCCTGCAGCATCGACTCTGCTGAATTCACCATAATGCTGTGTGCAGATGATGACAGATAAAAAGCTTCTGTCTGCGGCTGCAAAGTAGATTTCAGGCTGGAAAGCCCACGGTCGCTGCACATTCACCTAAATGCCAAGTAGACAAAAAGCAGAAATCCCACTACTTGTTTTTAGTTTGCTAGCCTTCGTCAGAGTGGGGAAGTGATTACTCTCGGTCCTGATTTGGAAGTAAATCTCTACATATTTTTCAGTTTTAATGTTGCAGAAGTGGGGCTAAAAATAAACCTCTAGTCAGAACAGCCGTATGTGGAATGTGGTTTATTCAGAGTACAAAATGGTGCTGAAAAGCGAACCTCCCCCCCACCCCGATCTCTGAAAGTAAATTTGTAGAGCACGCACTACTTGGAAACAGAACTAGATAAAAAAAGAAGTTTAACAAGAACTGGCCACAAGCTGTTGGCTGAATGGCAAGAATAGAGGGTTTGCAATAACTTGCAGTAACTCAGTGTGTTCATCTATTATCTGTCACGTCTCTGACGCCACCCCTGACTCAGTATTCAAGCTCTTCCTCACAGAACTGCTGCTGCTTTATTCAGATGCATTTGAATGAGCGCAGCCTGGGTCCCTTGACGTGTGTCACTCTGTCAGAGTCTTTGGTTCTGGTTGGCAGGTTGAGGGAACAAGGGGAGGAGGCAGCAGAGGCTTTTTCCCCCCCTTTTTCTTTTTCCCCCTCAATCAGCAGAGTTCTGGTCCCTTTGGCAAACACAGCGCCTCTCTGCCGTTTACTCCCAGAATGCAGTGCATGTGTGCTCTGTCAGTCCAGAGCTGTGGTTGCAGGGCCAGACAGGGAGACGAGTTTGGCCTTTACTGGCCTGGTCAGCGGAGGAAATGGTGATCGGGTTGGGTTGCATCTGGGACCAGTCACGCAATCACCCGGGATATTGACCAGCTGTGCATTTCCTCTTGGCATCATTACAGCAGCTAAAGATGGTTTTTACTTAGAGACGTGGAAACTTCAGTGTTTTTAAGGTTTTCTCCTTAGCGTTAGCCTGCTGAAAGATCCTTCATGTGAAAATGGCCACCGTGTCAGCTGAGACGGCTGACATGAAACAAATGTTCTTTACTCAGAAATCAAATGTTCCCTGTATACCAATACCACACAAATGTAATGGGAACCCTTTGGATTTACCAGGATTTCTGTAGTATTTACTTATTAAATATGGACCAAAATGCCATGCATCCATTTTTGTCCTGTTTATCAAATTCAGGGCACGTGGCAGGATATGAGGCTAATAGAGGAAGGTGGCCAGTTTAAGATCGCCTGTTACCTTAATGCACGTGTCTTTAGGTTGCAGGTGTACCAGGCACACGGCGAACATGCAGTCCAGGCTGAATTGTTGAGTTGATCTCTGTGCTAACAACTTCTCTAAAAGCTTCTTGTAGTTATTTGTTCCAATTAAGGACATAAGATTGAATGTGTGGGGTGTGTTGGTGCCACTTTGTGTGAATAAGATTAAGGCATGGTTGAAATGCCGCAACAACTTAGGAAGGGTCTTAGAAAAAGTGTTGCAGCGAGACATGTACCTGAAACTTTTCTGTAGAAAATGCTGTGAATTTGTAAGAATGTGTCCTTTAAACATTCTTTTAGTTTTTTGTATCTGAAATGGGTTAAAAAAGAAAAACCTCATGAATAAAAATATCTGCAGCTTGCTGAAATACTTGTTCGTCTGACCAGTATGGAAAAAAACACTGGTGTTAGCAGACCACAAAGGAAACCACCGTGGCACAAACGGCCACCTGGATGTCCCACATCGCAGTTCTCTTTGGACAGATGAGAAAAAAAGTCAAACTTGTGGCAAAAATGTACAAAGACGTGTTTGGAGGATCTCACCCAGCTGTGAAGCACGGCGGAGGCAGCATCGTGGTTTGGGTACTCGGGCTCTCCTTCTACAGGGACTTGATGTCTCGCAGTATTTCAAGGAATAAGTATTAAAAATTGCATCCGAGCATTTTTCAGACTGTTAGAGTAGCAGTCCAAACCCAGAGGCTTAGGAGTGTTTGGGTGAGTCACCAACATAATGTCGCAAAGCACAGGAGTAAATCAGTAAGGTGATTTTTGACAAAGAAGGGATTTTAGGAAACAGCCAAGTCAAAGTCTTAACCTTAACCCAATGTAGACCCATGACCCAGAGACGGCTGTTCATCCAAGAATTCTTGATAACTAAACTGTCATAGCGTAATAGTTCCTCCTCTTTATTGTGCAGGTTCTACAAGAAGAATCCGATCTCAGTGATCTCACTGGTCACTTATCTTTTCAGCCTGCACTATGAGTGATTACTCGTCATCTTTTTTACTTGAGTCAGGTTGTGTTTGAGTTGGATGAAGCAAAAACTTCATAAGTAATGAGTGTAGAAGTTCTGGTCATTTTAAGGTTCGTACCACTCACGGCTCTGTTTGTCGACATCATTAGAGGGTTATACTATTTTTAGTGTTGTTGCCCAAATGGAGGAATTTTTAGAAAAGGATTTTATTTGTTTCCTTTTTTGGAGGCTGGTCAGGTTACAGCAGTGGAAAGTGTGTGACTGTGTGTCCGAACACGTGTGTGTCATCGAGCTATAGGGGAGGTCTGAAGGTCCGGCCCACATTTTGACGAGGTGAGATCATCATGTGTGGTGCTGGCTGCGTGCTGTTGCTGGCAGATTGAATGGCCACAACCTGAAACCATCTGCAAAGCTCCTGTCCTACTTTAGCACCTCCCTTTTTCTATATGCTGTTCTGTTCTTTCATTTTTCATTCCTGTCCTGAAAATAATGGAACAAATAAAAGCTTCAGCCTGCAGAAAAGCAATAAAGCTGTGCTTCCACTTGTGAACCGGTTCGACTGGTTGATCCTCTCTTACGTGTTTTTTTGGCTTCTTTGTTTTCTTTTGCCAGACTCTAAAGCCATCTTTTCCTTTTTTCTTTTTTTTTTTGTCAGTAGGGCCTGGCTCTGTTTAAGCAAGTTGGCTTTCATATAGGAGAACTGTGGATTTAAAAGCTGTGGTTAAGAATGATCTTATAGTCCTGAGAGGGTGAAATATGCAGCTTTAGACGTTAGAACAGACAAAATATTTTGATTATATTTCGGTGCAGATTCATGCATCGTGGAAAGAGAATTAAAGTCTTCTCGGTTATTTAAAAAAGGTGATAATACAACTGTTTCTAGTCCATTGCAACACTTTGCTGAATACGTCTCATTTCAACAACACAAGCATATTAGCAGTTAAGCAGCTTGCTCAGGATAAAAGCATGATTGAGTCAATCATGGTCCCACAAACGGATGCAGAGACAGAAAGCCAGGCAACACTGTGCAAACCTTAGTTTGTTTTCTCATACAGATGAAAAGCTCCTGATATGAGAGATTACATTATTCCTTAGTTATGTCATACATTTTGTTTCTCTAATGGTCAGTCCACTAGTGTTTGCAAGATCCTAATTTTTAATGCTAAAATATAATTTTTGCCATCTGTGAATTTATAGACTTAATGTTTTAGCAAAAATAGTAAAGCACATTGCTATTTTTAGATACCAAATTAGTTATTTACTTGCATTCCTAAACAGAAAAAGGAGTTTTTGTGACAGGTGGTGTGGTCTAATAAATATGTTCAGTACTGTAAGCAGCAACAGGATGTGTGCTAGC
This sequence comes from Oreochromis niloticus, assembly GCF_001858045.2. Taxonomy (NCBI): domain Eukaryota; kingdom Metazoa; phylum Chordata; class Actinopteri; order Cichliformes; family Cichlidae; genus Oreochromis; species Oreochromis niloticus. Next base: position 44,566,687 of record NC_031986.2, read on the forward strand.
TGTAATAAATAATGGATAATGAAACCAGCAGAACATCAGTTCTGTTAATTGAAGCTGGCGCTGAAAGTGAGTGAATTCCTACAGACCCACAATGCTGCACCGCTCATAGCACCTTTATTATCACAACAAAAATCAAACAGTTATTATCGTGGAATATGTGCTGGCTTAGCTTGTATTGAACCGTACAGTGTGGACAATAACTGGCAGCTATGGCAAATAGCTGTCTTTTTTGTGGCCTCAGTGTCTTTTAATGCAATTATGTGATGAATAATGTGGGTCATTGTGCGGATAATCACACAATCAGCCCGTCTAAGTAGGGCACGCTTGTCACTTTCTCTTCTAAATGTGGTCATTTCTAAAATGTGACACACATTCAAAGAAATTAGTTGAGAAATGTTGTACGACAGTTCAAATAAAGGCAGAGACATGAATACATTAGAGTTTTTTAGATGGCCTGTTGGTTGTGTAATATAAGCTCTGTGTTTGAAGCTTAACATCTTACTTAAGCACATATGCCTTTTTAAGATCCTAAGCCTCCTCCTGCCACGCTCACTCTTTCAGACAGGAAGTTCCTGTTATCCCGAACCACCAAACAGGAAATCGCTACGACATAGGAAGTAGCAGCGGTAGCTCTGTCTACTGTTAGCTCAGAGTCTTGAGGGGTGTGGGCAGGCCAGAGTATTGTATTGTAGTTCAGGAAGTGCAGAGGAGTAGCTGGCCATAGCATCTGCTGATCCATTGTTTATCTCTTGCTTATGGGTAGTTATTCAGGCTGGGTGGCATTGTGTGTGAGTCTGGGAAAAGCTGGCATTACTGTGATTAAGTCACAGTGCCAGCCCATGAGTCAACCGTCTTATAAACACACACACGTATGCAGAGGCCTAATGTAATCATACCGTTCAGCATCTTGCTGAAAAGCAGAACATGCTTCGCCCTGCAGTCCGCACACAGCTGACATGTAGCAGTAGGCTACATGTCAGCTGTACCACTTCAGGGTCTATTCGTGTGTTGTGACCACACCACAGGCTGGGGTTTGATGTGGTCCCCATCTAGACATGGGTGGAGTGGCTTAAAATGACTCCAATCTGGTAAAACATCAAACCACAAGAGGAGCAAAACTGGTACTTGAAAACTTTAACATACCTCTTGAACCTTTTTACTTCATGTTTCATGTCCTGCGTAATGTTACCTTTCAGTCTGATGAATCAGCTTAGCCGACTCACATCTATTGTTTTAGATGGACCCAAAAAGGCTCTGGGGTGGGAGCAGCACTTCAAACGTTGGCTTTAGCAACATTTTTTTCCTGCAGACTGCAACACTGACGCTCATAAAACTTTTTTCCAAAGATGATCATCAAAAATTATTCAGCCTGAAAAAATAAGTCATGTCAGAAATCTGATGACTACAGTGAGAGGTTCCTCTTGAACTCAGCGCCGAGGCTCTGGACCCAAAGGCCTTCCTTCAGAAGCTGCAGATGCATTATCAGTTGTGACAGCAGGCTTGATACCTTTTGTGCAAGTTCATCACACAGACTGAACTGACTGTGGCATATCGGCCATGGTTATCAGAATGAACTGCTGTGGGTTTTACAAAGATTGTCTCATTAAATAAAAGGGGAAATAGTTCTGAAATCTGTGAACCCTAAAAACTTAAATCCTGGATCCAGGCCTCTGGCTCTGTGCAGATCTTTGCGTCTGCCTTCCAGGACTTTAGCTCTGTGATGGTGGAGCTGTCATGGATTTCAATATCGCCTTCTGCAAAGGGCTGATAGGTTTCTGTGCTCATCAGAGTCATTATACTCTTCAGAGGTTTGAGAACCTTAATTAGGTCCTCCAGTATCCTTGACATAGTTTCTGACATCATTGTGCATGAGACTCTCCTGCTGTTCTACATAGCGCTCCGGCCTGTCACGTGTTTGTGAACAGGCCATTCCAGCGTCTCCTGCTTGGTTTTCAGGGCATGGCTGGCTGCTGTGCTTCAGTGGACAAAAGCAAGCAGGAGCCTGTTTTACTGACACACACAATCTGACGCCCCAGTTCAGCTGCTGCATTGATTGCATTCGTTGTGTTGTTGTTTCATCTGTAATAATGGGGATGTGCTTCTGCCCTTCATTTCCGTTCCATCACCTTTTTTCAGTGCTTCAGAGAGACGCTAACGTGTGTGGCCGAGCCTGCAAAGCGACATGTTTCATCTCCCGCTCCGGTATTATGTAATAAACAGTTAGAAGTAGTTAGAAAACTTTCAGTGGTTCTGCAGGTTAAGGTTAGGGGTTACTCTAGTAAGAGCTCCACATGGTGTGGGGGACAATGTAAAAGTTCCTCATTGTGTCTCTTCTGAAGCGTCAGCTGGAGGGGATATTGTTACTTTATTGATACACTGAAATCCTGAATACTTTACAGCAGCTTTAGGCTGCATCCTTAGCTGTGAAACCTCCCATACTCCTGCTTTTGTTGTAGCTTTTAGCCCTGTCTGACTGTTTAAAAGCTGCAGGGAGTAGACGTTGTTCTTTCCTACCTGGCTCTCTCTTCCTTGCGCTGCCAGTAAACATACCGTGGCGATGTCTCCGTAGGTGACGTGCCGCCGATAGCATGAGCCCCACGTGTTGCACAGTGGTAGCACGCTCAGTTTATCCGCTGTCATCTTTGGAGAGCACAAAATGCTCCCGCATAGCAGACTGAAACGATGTTCCTGCTGATGCATCCTTTAACTCTGCGCCTCCTTCGTCGTCACCGCTTGTTTGCCGTTTCCACGACCGACTTGGCGGCTGCACTCGTCACTTAACCCTAGTTCAGACTAAACACACTTCACAAAGATCAGAATTGCTGACATTCTTGCAGTAAATAAAAATCAGAGAAAAAGTTGTGTGTGCCCGTTTCCTCCTCCATGGATTGTGCAGAATGACTCCTCGTGACCCCGCCGGTTGGTTCCTCTCGTGGTAACTGTTCCTGCTCGCAGATTCAGTATGCCTGTGCTTCTGCGTACGTGCCAGTATTTTTAGATCCTGTTCCTAAAATATAGACAATTGTGCAGTTTATTGTGAAACTTAAGTTGGGCACAGATGGTTTAGAGTTAAAAATGACTTTTAATGCCTTTTTACACCAGAGCAAAAATCCATCATTTAGCTTTTAAGTTGGTTCCTGTCAGTTTCTGATTTGCTTTCCAGGCTTTGCTAATAATAGGGATAATCTGTTACAATCAGCCTTTGCATACTGAAGCAATTACTTTTTTCCCTCGACCACGACTACCACCACCGCTTTATTACCGCCATGCATCCAGTGCGAGTTAGTCTCCACAGTAATTGATTTAGTGCTGTGTAGCTGCCAGGTGATAATTGCCCCCCTTTTTAAAAGCACAAGTTGCGATTTCTGTGTGCAATTGTTGTAATAATCAATAAATCTAATTAGAAAACCCCCCAAATTACTATTACAACTTTTCTCTGTCCAAACTGTCATCATTGTGTTTGTTCTGTCTAGAAAGATTACAGAAAATGGAAGTATTTGTTTCTGATGTCGACAGCGTTGTGATACTTGAAAGAATCCGTTTGTTGTCAGCGGTTCAGATGAGCTCGAAGGGTTTAAGTGTAGTCAGTGGGATATATTGGCAGCTTGAAGCAAAGCCAAGCATAGAGGAAGAACTGTGTAAAGATGTGGTTGGATTCAATCGCTGCCAGCATCATGTGATCTCTCCAAAGCATTTCTCACATTCATGTCAACAACAAACTGATTATTTTGTCTCTAAGCACCAATTGGCCTCGCCTCAGCGTTATGCCAACGATAATATAGATCCCTGCTGCTTGGTTTTCCAATTTAACCGGTAATAGATGAGTGTGTCTCAGGCTTTAAAAAAGCACGACAGATATACTTGTTAGTTTAAACTTACTGCTGCCAAACAAGTAAACATGTCCACCTAGCAGTTTGAGTCATTTCTGCATGAGTGACTGCCGTTGTCCACTGTGAATGTGGGAACTGGCAGTTGCTGTAGCGAGGTGTCGGTGTCAGGGCCTTGGCAGCGCCTGTGGAAACTTTAACTGAAGCTCTTTTGAACTGCAAAACCTGAAAGGATGCAGCGATGCTCCGGGACACATCTTCACTGATTACAAAGTTGTCTTAACTTTCAGTTTTGCCATCAGTATGCATGCTAAAACTATGCAAAAAATGGGGAAATACAACAACTTTCAGGGCAGCAAGTCCACAGAAACATCCAATCTTGTGCAAAATCAAACTTTCCCTCCACGCTGGGTTTTCTTTTCTTTTGGTTTCTTCATGTTTATGCAGGCTTTCACTACATCTCATGTTTAAGCTGTGTTTAAATTATATCATGTCACACTCGCTTGTTGAGACAAACTGCTCATAAACTGCACAGTGAAAGACACACCCCTAGTGTTCTTTGTAAGGGTGTGTGTGTGTGTGTGTGTGTGTGTGTGTGTGTGTGTGTGTGTGTGTGTGTGTGTGTGTGTGTGTGTGTGTGTGTGTGTGTGTGTGTGTGTGTGTGTGTGTGTGTGTGTGTGTGTGTGTGTGTGAGGGAGAGACGGAGAGAGGGAGGGACGAGCTTGTCTAAATAGGGATGTGAGTCTTCAGACTGGTAGGTCTGGCTCCAATAAAGTGGGAATGTACGGGGAGTGGGATACCAGTGAAACCGGCTCTCTGCAGGTCGAAATCAGTAAGAAATCTGCACCGTGCTTATGTTTCCCCGTAGGTCGCTCTCAGGTTTCTCACATCTCCACGATACTTTCAGATGTAACATTACTGTTTTTATTAGCTACACAGTATCACTGAAAAACCTGTGATGGCGCCGAAGTCTCGCCACTCAGTCAGTTCATCAGTGTTAACAGAAACTTCCCAGCTCACATCACAAATGAAAAAAAAATTCCAGGTGAAAAATCTTCTTTAATGGGAATTGTATAAAATGTTTTTCATTTTTGAGGGACGGTTTTAAAATTCCAGTATCTATGGAGCTGACTAACCTCCGTCCCTTTAAAGGTTTGGCTCTGTGAATATATACAGAAGTGTAGCTGAAGGTAACATAGGATAAAGTCCCTAAGATGTTTGATGTCCAGTCACTGACAGCAGATTTCGCAGCCTGTAGAAACCACATAATGTTTTTAAACGGTTCATATCAGGTGAATCGTTTCACCAATATTAAAGCTTGAATGTGAGAAGGGAAAAAAACACATTACAAACCCTCTGAGTGTTTTTGTAAATGGGCTTTTCTGTCTTTTCACATTTGGAGTTCATACTTTGGGTGTTGTCTGTGGGCTCATTTAAAATAAATGACGAAACAAACAGAAGCGGCCTGAAAGCTCTCTGTATGCAGCACGTGTGCTCACTGTAGATTGCCGAGGTCCCTTTCACCTAGTTGTGCCTTTTTTTCCACCTCTTTCTTTTTCTGCTTCTTTTACGAACTTGTTGAGTGCGAACCGTATTGTGTAAGAGTTCCTACTCGTCTTTCCATAGACAACGTGCAGCGAAACGGCTGCTATATTTCCTCATACCTGCTGCGCTTCAAACCAATCAGACGATCGGCTGAAGGGCATGTTTGAATACGAATGATGCTGCGACATGTTTAGAATTCCCTCCGTGCAGCAGCCTGGGTCCTGCACAGATTTCCCAGGGTTTGGTGCTGGACACCAAACACACAAACTGATATAGGGAATAGAAGAAACGGCATTTCACTCTGTAAAATGAAAACAATTTAAGCAAACAGAATAAAAAAACATTGCATGGTTGATCTGAGCAAGCATGCAGACAGCTTGGTTAAATTATGTGTGCAGAAAAAAGGTGAAAAACCTTGGTGAGTTGGTGAGTGGAGGCCCCGTCTGCGCAAGTTCAGAGCTGCAGACAGTTCTGGTCTCGCACGCACACGCACACACACACACACACACAAGCAGACACACACACACACACAAGCACACGCACAGACGCACAAGCACACACACAGACGCACACACACACAGACGCACACACACACAGACGCACACACACACAGACGCACACACACACAGACACACACACCTCAGATGAGCATCTTTCATCATCCATCAACAAGTAACAACTCTTCCCTCACTTCCTTCAAGGCAGTATTAAAATCACATTTTGAGATCTGTTTTTTTGCACTAAAACATGAAAATTGATCGAAGTCGTTCTTGCTTAAAGAACAAAAAGGAGCAGATGACCGTAAACGAACAGAGCTAAAGCACAAGGGGTGTAATTGTGCAGAAGAAAGGAAAATGGGTCAACGGTTCATCCTAAGGAATCTCAGGCAGGCGTGTGTGTGTGTGCGTGCGTGCGTGCGTGCGTGCGTGTGCGTGTGTGTGTGTGTGTGTGTGTGCGTGTGTGCATGGGCACTTGTAGTCTTTATTCCAATCATCCCCGACACCAGTGTGTCAAATTCACCCTGCAACCGCCTTAGAAAACTGAATGTACTTCCTATTTAACATGCAGTGAGTCAACTTCCCCTGTGGTGGCCTTGTTTTGTGTTTGTGTGTGACCATGTGAACATCTCATCATGAAGAGGGGGAAAAACGTGCTATTCTCGTAACGTATCTGTGCAACAAACAAGGCGCCTCAGTGAGGCTTGGTAAGCCTGGGGTCTTTGTGCCTCTGGCTGGGTTGCAATTGGCCTGAGACCTGGAGAGAAACGTTGGTGTGACAGCGCTGTACAGAGGGTCTGCCCCAGCCTCATTTATCATTACTGACCTATGCTTTCTCACACACATTGACCCTGAGGAGGTGCAAAGAGCTATTAAATGGGAGTAAGAAAAGGGCAAATTCAGATGAGTTGCAGATGCTCACCCCACTCACTCCCACCCGCTTCTACGGTTTCAGCTTCAAAACAAGGTTTAACCCCAGGACTGTGCAGCCTCTTTGTAGTTACTGAGGGTTGTTTTTGTTGACTTCAGTAAAGGTCCTGATTCCATTTATGGTTTGAAATTTAACACAGTTTAAAGAAAAGCTGCAGAGGTTTAAATGACTTTGGTAGCGGTGCGTGTTCTGATATCTTCTCCTGTACAGAAGTCCGACTGCAGTTTAATTCATTACTACTTATTATTTGACCAGAACGTTGGGCTAAATTGTTGATTGGTTAGATCAATGTGCTCTGTGTAGTTGACTTTAATCCTCTTCTCTCTTTCAGGCCTTTGGGAACGCTAAGACAGCCCACAACAACAACTCCAGCCGCTTTGGCAAATTCATCCAGGTTAATTATCTGGAGAGCGGCGTGGTCAGAGGGTAAGTAACACCAGGTTTGTGTGTCTGTGTGTGTGTGTGTGTGTGTGCGTGAGTGTGTGTGTGTTGGAGCCTTTTGAAAATTACTGGAGCAATCAAATGAGTGTTTCTATGTTTCTGTGTTTTGCTTTTCTTCTCTACAGCGCTGCGTCTTCCTCTTTACTTTTTTACCGCGTCACATGGTTCTTCCTATGTACACTGTGTGTGTATATGGACTGAAACTTTCAACCACTAGCATGTCCTTCCTTTTTCTCAGCAGCCAGACTCTGGTTAGGAGCTGCATCAAAGTCTGGTCAGCCGTGTCACTTCCTCATTTCCTCATCAAGGCAGAGGAACAGATGCTCAACGTGTTGTGTTTAGAAAAAGGCAACACGTCGAGTTTTAACTGCAGCGAACATTTAGTACAGTGTTCAGACTAATGACTGATATGGTCATATTTCTAAGATTAATTCTCCAGTTCTTAAAATAGACGGTGAATAAAACACGTTGATGCCTGTGCTGACAGATGCTCAGCTCCACACTAAGTGGGTATCCCCAGCCTGATTATCCCCTAATAGCACCAGCTCTCATTGCTCAGCCTCAGATGTTCTGTAATTCAATCCGAGGAGTCGATTTTAGCAGGCTGAGGCTTTTCTGTGATTTCCCCAAAGATAATGAAGTGCAGAAAATATCATATCTACTCAAAGCACACCGCCCAACATATTTCACCACCATTATTCTTTCTAGCGTAGCGACTTCCACTTCTAGGCGGTTAAGGACTCAGGAGGCCACCACAGCTCAGCTCTGTAGACTTAACAAAGGCTGTCTGTCCGTCTCCAGTGGAGTGGATCAACAAAGAGGAAGCTGCTGCTCGCCTCTGCTCTCCGAGCTGACTGACAGTCTGGATGTTTTTATGCTCTCTCCCTTTCTGAACCTTCTTCAGCTCATGTTCAGCAAACATCAGCTGTTCTCAGATCAGCTAATGAGTAGAGATTGTTATTGATACACCATCTGTTGTATTGTTTGGACACTCCTGCATGCCTGTGCATATTCACAGGCGTTGCAGAAGCCTCTAACAGGTTCAAGAGGGACTTACCTCAGTATCTGCGGGCAGCATAATCAGGATTCCCGTCAGACTATCTTGTTTGTTACAATAATAATGATAAACAGCATTTTGTGGGTGTTTTTGTGGTCATGATGGGCACAGCTGATTACACCCCGACGTCACAGAGCACGTAAATTAGCGTTTGAACTTTACGTTGTCTATCTGTAGTCGAAGCTGCAGGCCGGTTTCTCACGGCACTGCTCTATTCTTAGTGAGTCAGGAGGACTGGCGTCAGTGCTGTTTTTGCTTGGCTACTGAAAAACCAACTTTGACTTATAAAATCTGATTTAGCAAACTTTATGGCCTTGGCCTGGTGCAGCGGGTAAATAAAGCCGCGTATCTCACGACTGCAGTGAAAACACAGCCTCTCCCCTCCGTCTCCTTCTATACAGTCAAATGCATGAATCCTAAGCTGTCTGCGGTCGGTGTGTTGCTGTGTGCTGCATGTGTGATGACATACGTTGAACCATATCTGAGAGCTTTGTTCACTCTTTGATTGTTCTGACCATCTGCCCTCACTTCCCCTGCTCCTCCCCTCAGTCTTTATTAGCAGCCTAATACTTTCACAAGTGACCTGAGAGACACAGACACAGCCGAGTGACCTTTTTTAGATCAGATGATTCATCCTCGTTCTTCTGCTATTTCTCCTTCTTCCCCCCTCACTGAGTTTTTCTCCATCTTGCAGGGCAGTGGTGGAGAAGTACCTCCTGGAGAAGTCTCGTCTGGTCTCTAGGGAGAAGAATGAGAGGTGAGGATGGATGGGGTCTCGACCCTCATGAGGTCGTCTTATATACCCAGGCTCTGCAGTTATTGTGTGTTTATTTGCAGATAATAAACACTAAAAAGCAAGTTTTGACCAACAGTTAAGAATGATTCGTTGCTGCACAGTGAAAAGAAAAACTAACTTGTCGTCCTTTCCTGACTCCGGAGAGTCGATTTGACGCTTCCTCTCGTGTTACTCACTGCACTATTCCCTACCAACTAGACTGCTAGTTTGTTGCTGCTCGTGTGACTAATATACAAACAGTTATTTGTCTTTGGTAACTGAGAAATGCAGTCAGAGCGACGTAATCCTGCTTCATCATTTCGTTTTTCTCTGTGAGATATATCAGTGATGGATGAGTCAAAGGAAGAGGCCGGCTGTCACATCAATGAGAGCAACAGATAAACTTGATATTGACATCGGTAGTTCCTGCTGAATGCTGATCAATTAAAAAATGTTTGTGGCATTTTTCTCGGAAGATGATCTTTAAAAGAAACACAAGATTAAAAGATCTAAAAAGTGAGACTGGCGCTAGTTTATCCTTTGTGTGTAATATATCTGTACCACATGTAGGTGTGCATATCTCTGCCCTTAACAACACACTTTAAACTCAGAATCCTAAACTTTGGAGCTCAGCTGATGCTTTGTGTTTGTACATGTAGAAAAACCTACAGTAGCTGTTTTTAGGTGGGAAGACGGCTGTGTGCGCAGTAGCTTCCTGTTGAGGTTTTCCCAGCTAGTTTTGGAAAATCTGTTCACCTACCGCTGCCGATTACGTCACCTTACCCTCCACCCACTGCCGCCCGCTCCGTGTGCGCTGTTAATCACATAGCTTGCAGTTACAGTTGACGGTGCGTCGTCTAGTCAGGCGGTGAGTCTGCTGGGTGATGTTATTGTTTCTTAGTGATAAGTGTGGAAACTCATTACTCCGTGTGCTCATACAACAAAGCTACCTGCTCGCTGATAGCACAAGTGGAAAACTGCTGTAAACAGCACTGAGCTTCAGACGTTGCCTTCTTTCTGTTAGCCTTATAAAGTGTGTTGACTCAGTCACTAAAATGAGCCTTTATGGCCATAAACTTGTACATCTACTAATGAACAGCAATGGTATAAAAATGAAGGGAACTTTTTTCCCTCAGTAATAACTTGGTGTAAAGTTCATGTTTTTTTTTTTTTTCTCCTTTTCCAGGAACTATCACGTGTTTTACTACCTGCTGCTGGGCGCTTCAGAGGAAGAACGAAAGGAGTTTAAATTGCTGCCGCCTGAAGACTATTTCTACCTCAAGCAGGTACAGAGTCGCCCCGCTGCTCCGGCGCCACGGGGGGCTCAGTCGCCCTCCTCCAGCGACTCCCTGTGACAACAAAATCTGATAAATATGGACATGAACAACATTTATTTATTTAAAATATTTGTCTGGTGTTTTGGCCCCCAGCATGTGCTCGATCTGCAGCTGGGCTTCAGCTAAAATAACATTTAAAGCAGGTTTTATTTAGGAAGCTGCCTGCATCATTGTTTCATAGCATGCTCAAGTTTTGCTTTTGGTTTTTTCCCAGCAGTAATGGGAAAGTTTCTTAAGTATTAAGTAATCAGATTTGAGTTACACTTATCAGGACGGCTGATGAGCTCATTTATACCTAAAATGAAGCATTTTAAGATAAAGTCTGTCGTCTCTTTTGATAAATCAGGAATCAGCAAACTTTCCTATCTAAACTATTTTCTCCATATAATTTAAGTCTCCTGTTTTCGGCCCACCAAATAACTTTCCTGTTGATTTTTAACCTTTTAACCTGGTCATGGACGTAGCCTTTACAGCAGGGGTCGGCAACCCTGGGCACTCGTGCCACAGCTGGCACGCGAAGGGTTAACTGAAGGCACGACACGCAGTGAATGAATCTGAGAAGGTGCATTGAAAATAAATGGCCGGGCCAGCGGTACACATCGCAGATTAGCTCACATAGACACATTAGTTGTGCTGCTTCTTAATGACGGTATCTTAGCTAACGACCCCAACTACCAGATTCAACTTGTAATTGGCTAAAAATCACTCCGCCTACCGGTGACAGGGACGTTGCTAGCTGGCAGGTTTTTCAAGCGATGTTGAAATTTCCACATTAGACACTTCAAACGCCTCAGGAATCTGTCCGCTCAGCATCAGCGCCACGGAAATACACACAAATACAATACTGCACTATGCCAACATCTGCTAACACATATAGTTCTATAAAGTTGTTCTATATAGTGTGTAGCTGTTGATATAGAGCGTTGTTAAATTTATCGCTAATGCAGTGGTTGATATGGCACAGTGACTTCTGAGGAAATTTTAGACGGCACTCGTCATCAGAAAGGTTGCCGACCCCTGCACGACACTCACACTGTGAGTGACCTGATACATTCATGAATGCAGCCAAGCTTCTGAATAAACTGCAGGACACACTCCCAGCGTACTGCGTCCGTGTGTCCTGCATGTTAATGAGCCGCTCTTTGTTCTCTCACTTGTTGTTATTCCCCTCTCCTCCGCCTCCTTTTCACACGTCTCCGTCCTTCACCCGTCTGTCCGTTTTGCGCTTCACCTTTTTATTTCCATCTCCAAACATTCTCGATAACTGCCTCGTTCTTCTCCTCGCAGCAAAATTTTAAGATTGAAGATGAGGAAGATTTGCGTCACGATTTTGAACGGCTGCAGCAGGCGATGGAAATGGTCGGCTTCCTTCCCGCCACCAAGAAACAGTAAGTGAAGTGAAAGCCTCGCTGTTCCACACAGAAGCATTTTTGCCTTCAGTCCTGTAAACACGAGTTATTTTAGCCTGAGCTCTGAGTCACATTACCAGCCCCAGATTACAACAAAGATGCTTTTCAGAGCCTGGCAGTCTCTGCAGCTAATGAGCCAATCAACCAGTTTATTAGAGACGGCGTGCAGCTACTACAATGGCTCTATTCAGTTTACAACTCAAAGGGACGCTCGGGCTGAAGACAGCACCACACGTGTCTCATGTTTGTCTTCTTTCTAACGTGTGTCATTCTTATTATTGTGTCGCAGGATCTTTTCTGTGCTCTCCGCCATCCTGTACCTTGGCAACGTGACCTACACGAAGAAGGCAACGGGCCGAGATGAAGGCTTGGACGTGGGCCCACCAGAGGTCCTGGCAACCCTCTCTGACCTACTAAAGGTAACTTTAATGTGTGTTTGTGACTTTGTGCTTCAGTCTTTGTTCTGTTTTTTAGTTAGGTGTGTGCGACTGCCACTGTTAAACTGCTGATGTCACTCAGGTTAAAGAGGAGCTGCTGGTGGAGGCGCTGACTAAGAGGAAGACGGTGACGGTCAACGACAAGCTGATCCTCCCCTACAGACACTCTGAGGTAGGCTCCACAGCATCAGTCTCTCATTAGCGTCTACTTCCTCTTTATTTGTGCTTTGGATTTGTTCTTCCTGTTGGTGTGTTCTGGGTTTCTTTCTGCCCAACACGCCGCAAAGCTGCCTCTAACGCTCTATGCATCGCCCCCTCTTTTATCTCCTATCAGGCGATTACAGCACGAGACTCTATGGCCAAATCTCTGTACAGCGCCTTATTTGACTGGATTGTCCTGCGCATCAATCACGCACTGCTCAATAAGAAAGACATGGAGGAGTCTGTTCCAGTAAGAAGCACACACATCAGAAAGTGCAAAGACATGAAAAGTCCAGTTACGTCGCCTCCCTTCGTTCCCTTCGTGCTCGCGCTGGTGTTCACTTGGCGTTCTGATTGTTTTCCAGTGCTTATCCATCGGTGTCCTGGACATTTTTGGCTTCGAGGACTTTGAGACCAACAGTTTCGAGCAGTTCTGCATCAACTATGCAAATGAGCAGCTGCAGTATTACTTCAACCATCACATCTTCAATCTGGAGCAGGTGAGACGTGCAGTGAATGCTGCGCTGTTGGGAGGTTTGCCTTCGAGCGCCTCAAACGAACGAATCTCTGTTTATAATATCGAGCATGTGAAGGATTTCCTGATCTCCACGCAGGAGAACTGTTACGTGTGAGTTCGTGCTAATTTATAAATCAAGTTATTGTAATAATATTGAATTTTTTTTGTCAAACATAACTTTGCAGTCACATGATGGTGCAGTTTGTTTTCTTTTTGAGACTAAAAGTCCAGATATTTGGGTTAAACAAGCAGCGTTGACACGTTTAACCTCTTGATGCTCTGTCCTGTCACATCCAGGAGGAGTACCAAGCAGAGGGCATCACCTGGCACAACATCGACTACATAGACAACGTGGGCTGCATCCATCTCATCAGCAAGAAACCCACAGGCCTGCTCTACCTCCTGGATGAGGAGAGCAAGTAAGAAAAGTTTATTTTAATCGACGTTGTGTCCATTTATTCTGATTTTCTTTTTCCTTGATCTATGCTTCTCTCATCGTTCCTTCTTCTCTGTGCCTGTGACCCAGCTTTCCACATGCCACAGATGAGACATTATTAGCCAAATTCAAGCAGCAGCACCAGTGCAACAAATACTTTGTCCCCACGCCGGTCATGGAGCCCGCCTTCGTCATCCAGCACTTTGCTGGGAAAGTAAAATATCACATAAAGGTAGGGAGTGGAGAGAAAAGGACGATTGGACCTTGGTTTGAGTGTGAGGGTTTGTGTCTCACTCCCAACTGCCTCTCACCTCACCAGGATTTCCGGGAGAAGAACACAGACCACATGCGCCCGGACATTGTGGCGCTGCTGCGGAGCAGCGACAGAGCGTACGTGCGGCAGCTTATAGGCATGGACCCGGTGGCCATGTTTCGATGGGGCATCCTGAGAGCTACGATCAGGGGCCTCGCTGCTTTCAACGAGGCCGGTCGCACCTGGGCAGCAAAAACTGCAGGTGCATTATTAGTGTGAAGACTTCCTAAATGCCAGATAACTTTTGCTGTGTGCGTTAAATCCGATCAATGAGTAATTATTTAACATGATTAATCTTAACTGAGCTGAATCATCTGCAAAATAATCTGAATTCTGCAGATGAATGAATTGTTAAGCTGATAATTATAAAAGACTGCATTGGTTTCAGTGAAAGTAATCAGTCTGAGGACTTCATTTCACTCCTGCAGGGTCTCTGCTCTGTCATTCTGCACATAGAAGTAATGCAGACTGCAGAGCTGAGGTTAAAGTTTCTCTAAAACTGTTCCCACAAGTCTGTTTTGGTGCCTTGTTATTTCCATTAGCAGGATGAAATATACTGAACACACAAAAAAGAGGAAAAAGAGTCATGTGACTTTGATAACACCGTTTTCCTGCCAGAAACTTTGAAATCGAAACACTTTCCCAATGTTAATAATGATTTTTCTCTCTTTTTGTTTGGGGTGTCAGGTGTTATCCGTCCAGTCACCAGAACTCCTTTAGGAGAGCTTCAGCGGTCCAATACCTCAATAGAAAGAATGTACAAGTAAGTAACGTCCGTAATTCAACAGGAAACTATGAAACTCACCTTCTGGGTGTTGTGCTCGGGCTGGTTTTTAACTTTCAGGTTCTTCTGGAGGAAATCTCTGCCTCGCTGCGGACGTGGCCGTTAATAACGGTGTTACTTTGCATTGTCACGAAACGCAGACTGATTATTTTAAATGGGAACAACATAATGTTCACCCTTCATGACACACACACACACACACACACACACACACACACACACACACACCAGCTTCCTGTTGAAGGTGAAAGATCTGGACCTCCACATTGATCCTTTCTGCTTTGTAAGAAAGCTGCACTGGCACAAACGCATCTCTCACCAGTGCCACCAAAGATAAATCCTCCTTCACTTTATCTCCGTCACCCATATCCTCTCCACCTTTTGGTGACCCAAGTGTGTGCGGTTCTCTCCTCTCCGTTTCCCCTCCACAGACGAGCTTCTATGCTCGATTTCTACTTTGATCACTCAGAGGAGCGCCCTCTAGAGGCCTTTGAAGACATCTTTGCTAGCTTTGACAGTAAGAAGTAAGTGAATTTGTTTGGCCAGGTGAGAGACGTGAGACATGAGAGAGCACGAGGCCAAGCAGGAAGGAACTGTGTTTTGTTTTGCGCCGTTTTCTGAGTTTGTTCTCGTTTACTAACAAAACGATAATTCGAGCTGTCAGTTCAACAAAGCACTCGGATACGTTACGTGCTAAAATATCTGCGCCCTTAAATATGGAGTCAGCCCAGCACAGCAGCAGAACAGAGCTCAGCAGAGTCGTGCTTCATCTTCCCTTACTGTAATCCCTCCAGCTGCAATAATCCCTCCTCTTCCTCGTATTTATTATTCTTGCTATAGAGCGCAGGACAGTGTTTGTGCTGGTCCGCTCTGATTAGCCACCTGGATTACTTGCACGTGCCGGCAGCCCTGCTCACACAGACAAAGACGGCTGAGAGCTTTCAGAGACTGGAACAAAACCATAACAGATATTTTTGGTCTGCTGAGACCTCTGCCTCCTGCTTGCAGTTCTGAAATTATGTTTCAAAAACACCCTAACTTAATTCAGTTTTCACCAATATTCAATCGCCCGACGCTTTCCAGATCTGCAGCAGTGAGCTGCAGAGGTTATGTTTCACCGTGGCACATTAATTGCTGCCTGTTCCTTCACTGCCTGACCTCTTGTTCTCATGTCCAGTCATGGTAAGTACTGCAAAAGTAATGCATGGACTAGATCTGAGACACGGAAAAGCCCCGTATACCATTAACCTCACCGGCCTCTGTTAAAAGTGCCAGAGGACATCCAACAGCCACAAAGCCAGTAACAGTCGCAGCATGGAAACAGATGGGACATCAGCTCTGCATGTGAACTCACCACAGTGCCAGGCATAAGTGTGTGTGTGTGTGTGTGTGTGTGTGTGTGTGTGTGTGTGTGTGTGTGTGTGTGTGTGTGTGTGTGTGTGTGTGTGTGTGTGTGTGTGTGTGTGTGTGTGTGTGTGTGTGTGTGTGTGTGAGTCCAACCCTGTATCCCCCACCTCTTTCTCTGTGTTTTTTTTTTTTTTTTTTTGCTCTAATAAGGGATTTAGCTTCATGGTTGTGTGATCGTCTGTGTCTTGTGGTTTCCGTCTACATGAACACTAAAAGTTTTGTGGGTTATTCTTCAGAGTGTGAAAGCTGACGTTTCTCCTGAGTGTGTGTTTTTTGGTGGTTTGTTTTCCTCTCAGGTGTCCTAACAGAGATGTTTTGTCACACCCCGCTTGACATCTTTTGTTCTTTCCCCTCCTTCTTTGCCCCTTCTCGTTTTTTGTTTCCCCCCACCTCTCCTCTCCTGCTTCCCCTCCCTCCCCCCGTTTACGCTGATTGTGTGTGTGCGTGCGGTGTGATCAGAAACATGCATGCAGAGATCATCAGCTCCATTAAGAACTTGCAGCTGGATGGTGAGGACCCTCGCAAACTGCTGCAGTCCTGGGGTCGCCTCCGCTTCCCGCGACACGTCCTTCAGTGAGTCTGCAGACAGACCTGGCATCAGCTCCTGCTCAGATCAGTCCAGTCGGCTCAGGCAGACCATGCTCATATTAAACTTTATTTTATTTAAATTATTAAAGTAGATCACATGTGTTTGGAGCTGGAGTCGATATTTCCAGCAATGACTAGTTTCCGCGGTCACATTTAAAGCCAGTTTTCTACAGAAATGATTCCAGTCTGATGTGATTTGATCAAATAAAAAATATTTCATTATTGCATTTTCATATTGTTAGCTCTGGTGTGTAGGTGCTCAGGTTTCTTGAAGGCTGAAATGCCACGAATACTTTTGTTTTGCTGCTGCATGAATTTCCAGACTGTTGGCATGCAAGGTCCTTCAGAGCATCTTGTGAAGTAATGGCCCAGCAGCCTTGCAGCATGTTACATTTTACAGCAGAAGCAGCGGCGAGGATTTGAAATTTAGGGTTTTGTTTTTATGCAGTGATGAAAGAGAGAGTATGTCTGAGTACGAGCCTCTGCTGGGCTGATTGTTTAGAGTTACATCCCGTCTCCCGCAGCATACATCCTCTTCCTCTGTCTGTCGTCCTTCCCTCGTCACTCAACTTCTCATCAGCCTTGCTTCTCACGCTCGTCATTCATCCAATTCAGGTCCAAGCCTAATGTTCATCACTGACTGCGCATGAAGGAGTCACCCATCCATACTAACCCAGCCTTCACGTACATCATCCGCTTCCTCATTAAGTCGTCAGGCATTCGGCACTTCTGTCCCTCAGACTCAAAGTTTCTTTCTTCACTTTTTGCAGGAAAAACAAGGGCATCAAAATAAGGCAACCCATCCCAAAGGTAAACCCGAATAAAGTGTAAAGGCAGATAAACCTGAGATTCACGTTTAGTCATGAAGATTGCAAGCAAAGGAATTCATCTTCCATTTATTGCTCTGCAGAGTTTGCTGGATTCTCGATCTCTAAAGTTCATCGTGAGCCTGACGTTGCAGGATCGCACTACCAAGTCTCTGCTCCACCTGCACAAGAAGAAGAAGCCTCCCAGCATCAGTGCCCAGTTCCAGGTAACCTTACCTGTAACCTTATCTGCACATTCTGCTTGCAAACAATCGCCTCTGTGAAGGTTCGGCAAACGGCTGTTTTTGTTGTCCTCAGACTTCTCTGACCAAACTCTTAGAGACTCTAAACAGAGCCGAGCCTTTCTTCATTCGGTGTATCCGCTCCAATGCTGAGAAGGTAAGTCTGATTTCCCACTTTTCCACAGGTCTTTAATCTGTAATCTTTACATTATTACCACTGTGTAAATGATGATCGTGGGTATTTATGTGAAACTTTATGAGCAGAAGGAGATGCATCTGGATGAAGCCTTGGTGCTGCAGCAGCTGCGGTACACGGGTATGCTGGAGACCGTTCGCATCAGGAGGTCCGGCTACGGAGCCAAGTACACATTCCAGGTACTGCAAACGTGCATTCACTTGATGTTAATATTATGGTCTGCATCAGGGCACACGTGAAAAACAGAAGTGGAAACTGCTCCAACTGCTGTATTCATGTACTCTGTCCTTTTCTGTTCCTGCAGGAGTTCATGGAGCAGTTCAGAGTTTTGCTGCCAAAGAACGCCACTGCCTGCAAAGAGGACATCTCAGCGCTGCTTGAGAAGAAGATGGGCCTCGACCCGACCACATACCAGATAGGCAAAACAAAGGTACAGGCTGTTATACTCTTATAAACTTGGTCCTGCAGACACCATTAGCATCCGCATTCGTGATGCCACCCTGGTGTGTTTTATCCTTTCAGGTGTTCTTGAAGGAGCTCGAGCGACAGCAGCTGCAGGATGTGCTGCACAAGGATGTAATGCGCAAGATCATCTTCCTTCAGCGCTGGGTCAGAGCTCACCTGCAGAGGAAAGAGTTTCTAGAATTGAGGCAGGCGGCCGTCACGATCCAGGTAAACACAGACCCGATTCCAAACTCTGGGAGGTATTTTAAGAACGGTCCTGATTGTTTTTGCCGCCGTCCTCTCTTTCAGCGTTCATGGCGTCGGTACCGCAGAGAGGAGCAAAGACGGCGAGCGGCCACTCTGATCCAGGCGGTGTGGAGAGGCCACAGGCAGAGATCAGAGAACGCCAAGCAAAGAAGAGGTGCTACCAAAATCCAGGCCCTGGTCAGAGGACACTCTGCACGCAGAAGGTAGAAAACACTCTCGGCAGGGCTGCCCGTGTAATCTGCTGTGTGAGAGGTGACGTTGACAGTCTGGTGTCGTATTATCTGCTGTCTATTTCAGGTGCCATTCAATCCGTGAGGAGAAACGGAAGAAGGAGGAGGAGGAAGAAGAGGCTCGGAGGAGGGCCGCAGAAGAAGAGAGGAGGCGAAGGGAAGAGGAGGAAGAGGCAAGAAGAAAAGCAGAAGAAGAGGAGCAAAGACGAAGAATGGAAGAAGAAGAAGCAGCGAGGAGAAGGGCAGAAGAGGAGGAAGAGGCAGCCAGGAAAGCAAAGGAGCAGGAGCAAAGACTTGCAGAGGAACCTCAAACGAGAGAGGACTCGGATATAGAGCTGGTCACTGAGGAGATGCTGGATAAAAACCTCAATGCACAGGGGTTAGAGGAGGAGGAGCAGGGTGAAGATGTTAATAGAAGTTCAAATTCAGAGGAAGAACATGGCAAAGAGGAAGAGCTGGAGCGTGAGGAAATGCATTCGGAAGCCTGCGGTAACCAAGCTGAGGCTGGACCCCAGCTGGATGAGGAGGAGGAGGATCTGGAGAGACAAACACTAGAAGAGTCAGAGTCAAAAGCTGATCTGGCCTCTGATAGGCTCATCTCCAATGCACTTACACCCACATGTCCAGCTGAGGGCGAGGATAAAGAGGCTAGCACAACCTCCACACCTCCCAATGCTGAACAAAAGAGACCACAAACTTCGACTGTTATCAGGGGCCTGTCAACCAGGAGCCAGGAGAAGAGGGAGCAGAGGAGGCAAAGAGGGCTGGAACACAGCCGCAGAGAGTCCGAGCGAGTCGCCTCCTCTTCATCCACCATCAAGGATCCAACGACCACACCGAAGAGCAAAAACCAGGAGGCATCGAAGCTAAAGGAGCGCTCAGACAGCAAGGAGCTGGACCAGTACACCTTTGTGGCCTGGAAAGTGAAGGAAGACAAGGGAGCGAAGAAGGAGGCAAAAAGTTCTCCTCCATCAGCCGGTCCCGTCCGTCCGTCTTCATTACCTCTGGCGCCCACCGACTCTTTGCCGGAGAGAAATGGCCTCAGCGAGAATGTCGGCGCAGTAAATCTGCAGCGTCGGTCTGGGGCGATAAAGGAGAAGCCAGAAAAGTGGAAGGGGAGGAGGAGTAACGGGGAGCTCTCTGAGAACATCAGCCTTTCTCCACCTCAAAGCAGAGAACAGACCAAAAAGCTGTACGTCTTCTGTCGCCCTCGGTCTGCTGGCTGAAGCTACTTTACAACATTTAGTTAGTTCAGTTCAGCTTTTCTTTCATTGACGACTTCCTCTTCTGTCTCCGTTTCAGGAATGAAACGTCCTCATCGATCGACAGCTTGTCTCCGGGCTCTGATGCCAGCGCTTCCATCAAAGAGGTATTTTCAGTTGATTCAATGTAAAGTAACCGTTATAGAGAAACGTTCGTCAGTTTGTGAAAACATCTGCACTCCTGATGTTGTGTAAGTAACTCGATATTCTCTGCTGAACAGCTTTCCCCGACTGACAGCTCTGGTGATGTTTCAAAGGGAGGCTCCATGAGAAAGAGACAGCAGGAGGCTGCTGGGTACCAGGATTCAGCCCACTCAGTCACATCCACACCTGACAGGTACCACACAGCTGCTGATGGAGTGTAAACACAAACGAATGTCAGGCGCAGTTTGATGTGTCTGTGACGTGAAGATTCAAAGTGTGTGGTCATTCTTATGTGTTTTGCTTCTGTGGATCGTAGGCCCAGCGGTTTCTTCAGCAAAATCTTTAAAAAAGGCAAAGATGCCCAGACTCCAGACAACGGAGAGCTGACCTTCGCTCAGACTCTCAACGAGAAGCCGACGGCATGGGAAGGTAAATCGTACCAGAGGAATAACTGAAGCTTCTTTGCTCACCTGCTGTAGTTTCTGGCCTTAACGACTCGTACCGTGCGGGATGGCCGTTCTCTCTTTCAGCCCCGATATCCGGACACGCGCCCCGATCTCAATCCGGTGACCGCGGCAGTAAAGCTATAGGCAGAAATCCCAGCATTAAAATCAGCCGAGCCACACGAGTCTCTGAACAGTGGAACGCCTCGCTGGATCGAGAAATCACCAACGCCAACGAGCTGCGGCACCTCGACGAGTTTCTGGGCAACCAGGTAAGCGAAAGGCGACAAGATGACAGACTCAATGTAGGAAATGAGATTTGCACGTTTCTAAAAGGATTTTATTCCTCTGAAGGTGAATGATTTCCGCTCCAGGGGCAAGACGCTGTCAGAGACAGAAAACATCTTTGTGACAGCCACCATGCAGTTCAGAGAGAATATCAAAGCCATGTATTCTCTTCCAGTAAGTCTCTGAGCTGCCATCAAAGCAGCTTCATCACACCGATCGACGTTCACCCTCACCATCGTCTCTTCTTCCTCTTTTTCCCTCCCGTCTCCTAACAGAAACCCACCATCGGCTACAAAGGTCTAATGTCAGGCTACCAGAACAAAGTGATGCACCTGGCAGGGAGCAAAAAGAAGGAGGAAGTCCAACTGGTGGTGAACCTGTTCCAGTCGGTGCTGGATGGTTTCATCAGAGGAGAGATGAAGAAGGAGGAGGCTGAACCTGCAAAGGTAAAAACAAAACAACTCGAGTTGTTCAGCCTCGTTACTGCGAACAAGAAAAACAGTGTTTACACCTGTGTTTTCTGCCTGTCTGTCGTCAGCCTGCCAAAGCGAGAAAGAAGAGGAGGAAGAAAGACAAAAGTGTAAGTGGTGCTGTGTTTGAATTCTTTTATTTTATCACAGTAATGATTTTGTTTTTAATTGAGTGGTTGTCTTTTTAGGTGGAGAGTCCCCTGGATCACATATTCAGTAACTATCAGGTCAACATTATGCAGTCATGTGACCAGTGTACTTCCTACATCTGGGGCATGGAGAAGGCCTACATGTGCAGCAGTGAGTGCGCCCAACAAAACGTTTTCAACACAGCATGCTGTAAAAGTTCAGCTTCGACTGAGTTTAATTCTTCATCTTTTCTCACAGCTTGTAAAATGGTGTGCCACAAGAAGTGCATCTCCAAGATAAACACCGACTGCTCCACCTTCTGTGCCAAAAAGGTGGGTTTTCATCATAGACTGTAAGTAAAGGATGGCTGTACCTAGTGTGGTATCGCCTGCTGGTTTGCATTTGCCCACCAAAGGTTAGATCTGACTGCACGCTCCTGCAGCATGTCGGTGCAGTGGTTACCACTGTCACCTCGTAGCTCCTCCATACTCCTGCTTCCTCCCACCGTCTGAAAACATTCACATCTGGTTAATCCGTGATTTGAAGTTGATGAGAGGAAGATGAAGTGCTTAAAGTTTGTAGGATACCGTAAACGGGTTAATCCAGTGTTTTAAATGATTCTCATCTACTTAAAATTACCTCCTGTTCCTGTTAATTTAATTTTAAAAAAGCACAAACATAATAAAAATGATGTACTAGTTTACAGACATTGTGTGTAAATGTATGTTTAAATGTGGCGTGTAGTCTAACCTGCGTGGAGAGGTCAGTAAGACTACGAAAGCACAAGCACCTTTCATCTCATAGCCAGGTGTCAATCACAAAGTAGCCACGCCCAGAATCAAACCTCACTTTGCTTTTTGCTTTTGTTTTTAAACGTAACCAAAATTTACTATTTCCTATCGTCATGAAGAAGTTTGAAACTCATGTTTGGGACCATAAACTCGTCCCGAAGTGTTTACTGAACTAAAGTCGAGTCATTTTTCGTTACCATCAGTGTTGCCCTCTACTGGCCACTGGAGAGAATGCAGTTTTAAGTGGTGTCCATCTTTTATATACAGTCTGTGTTGTGCATGAAATAAAATACAGGGCTGCGTTAGTGATTAGTTATAAACACTGTGCATAAAAAGTTTCCTTAGCTTTGAATAAAAAATGTAATTTTCTAACTAAGTAATTCTTTTCTTCTGACCTTTTTTAAAAAGCTCAAAAGTCGACACTTAATTTGCAGTATCTGTATCAGCTGCATATTTATCTTTGATCATAGACATGCAGTGTTTTAAAACGTTAAATAAAATTAATGGAAGCGGCCCTTCGGGAGGAAGAAGCTGCCTGTGAAGCACGCTTCCACGTGTTCAGTCATATTTGGGAACATGTTTTTATATATAACGGCAGAGTGACTCGTTTGTAGTGAAGAATGTGTGATTCTGTGGATGGATTGTGGCGAGGTCTGACTGACCGCTGGTCTGGTGACTCCACAGAATGATGACGAGTTTACCGGGCAGCACTTCGGGGTGCGTGTGTGTCACCTGCTCAATGAAAAGAATCCGGTACCGATGGTGCTGGAAATGATGCTGGAGCACGTGGAGATGCACGGCCTCTACACGGAGGGCATCTATCGCAAATCGGGCTCTGCCAACCGAATAAAAGAGCTTCACCAGAAACTGGACACAGGTCAGACGTCAACTTGGTTTCTTCTTTTTCTGACTCATAAAATTACATCACTGAGCTGATGACGACTCTGTGTTTAGACCCCAACTCGGCCTGCCTCGAAGACTATCCCATCCACACAGTGACAGGCTTGGTAAAGCAATGGCTGAGGGAACTGCCAGACCCACTGATGACCTTCACACATTACAATGACTTCCTGCATGCAGTCGGTGAGGAGGACACTTCTCACTAGTGTGCTCGTGTCTTTGCATTTTTGTCTGTGTTTGAAGAATTGATTTATGTTGCATTTTCCTCTTGTCAGACCTGCCGGAGAAGCAGGAGCAGCTTCATGCCATCTATAAAGTGCTGGATGAGCTCCCGACTGCAAATTACAACACCTTGGAGAGGCTCGTCTTCCACCTCGTCAGGTAGGGATCCTCGTTTGTTTGATTCTGATCATAAAGTCTGTTCACTCCTACTGCACTGAGATGGCTTGGCTCATTGTCTCCTGTCTTATTTGTTATGCGTGTATTCAGTTAAACAGTGAGGTGATCATTTACAGCAGTGTGTGATTCTCCTGCAGGGTGTGCAAAGAAGAGGCTCACAACCGCATGTCTCCAAACTCACTGGCCATAGTGTTTGCACCGTGTATCCTCCGCTGCCCGGACAGCGCAGACCCACTGCTCAGCATGAAAGACGTTGCCAAGACAACCACGTAAGACCACCATGAAATCTCATGAATGCAATATGAGGATTGAATTGGGTGGGTGGGGGGTGTCCTTTGTTCACTTGGACTCTGAAAGAGGAAATATTTACATTTTCATTTATTCGGTTAATTCAGTTTATTTTATATAGCACCAATCCTCAACAACGGTTGCCTCAAGAGGCTTTATATTGTAATTTAAAACCCTAAAATAGTAGAAAGAAGCCCACCAATCACATGACACCCCCTCCCTGTGAGAGGGACTTGCTGACAGTGGGAAGGAAAAACTCCCTTTTAACAGGAAGATCCAGGCTCAGCCGTCTAATCTTTAATGTCCAAAACCTCCTGAAGGCTGGAAGAAGTGTGGGTCCTGATGGCTCTTTTGTTTGCAGGTGTGTGGAGATGCTCATCAACGAGCAGATCCGGCGCTACAACGAGAAGATGGAGGAAATCGAGCAGCTGGAGTACGCCGAGGCTTTAGCCGTTAACCAGCTGAAGCTCAAGAGGCAGAACACGGTGAGGAAGAGAGCGCCGCTCGCCTCTGTCCGCGTCCTTGTCCATTTAGCAAAATTAAGTCGACACTGAGATGTTGGATGAAGGTCACATAATAAAGTCGACCCCACTGTCAGAATCTGATATCCTTAGCTTCCGTGCGTAACGTGTCCAATGTTCCTTGTCTCTCTTTAGCACTACTGGCGTTTACCGCTCAGGTTATCAGCTCCTTACAAAGGAGCGGCGGTATGTATCATCGATTTCTCCTGGTAGAGTCGACCTTGTAGTTGTAGTTTGTAGTGGTCTGCCATGTCGAGGCGCCTGTGCATGGCATGTAAGATGTGGGTCAAACTTTGGCTGTCGTGTGTGTGTTTGGGGGGTTTTTTTCTTTCCTTAATACTGTTTATTCTTCCATACTAACTGGGAATAGACTGCATGTTGCTGTTAACTGGTTTGTGCCCTGCTTGTGATGTGAGAGGACACCGTGGTTCTGGGTTTGAAGGACTGTTACTACCTTAAAACAGCTGTTTTGTGACTGATTTGTTCAACCTTTAGAGGAAAGAAAGCCACAGAGCTCTGAAGGTCATGTTATCTACAGAGCAATCACTCTGCAACACAAACACTTTGGTGAAAAGAGTAAAAGTGTGCATTCACTTTGATCTCTTTTAATACTCTCTGTTGCTGTAAGAATTCATATGCAGGTGCATGAAAACCTCACCATCACCCTGCCTTTCTCTCGACCTCACTAACACCTTTTGGTTCAGTTTCAGGTTTGGGTTAAAGTCATATACATGTGTGCTTTCCATTTCTCCTTTAGTGTTTGTTATAGTCTAGTGTGGTGTTTTCAGTTTGGGTGAAGGTGTGATCCTCTGTCTTGTGCAGATGCATGAGAAGGTCAGCACTGATCTGAGCGTGGTCCCCGAGAACGAGCCTCTGGATTCGGACACGGAGGCCGAGAAGAACCTGATGGAACGTATCAAGTCCATCAAGCAGGAGAAGTAAGATCGCTCTCTTAGCACTTTTCAGTTCCTCATTTCTGCTGTCTTCATTGTCCAGTTCCTAATGCATGTGATTTCCTCTTCATCTCACCTTCAGAGAGGATCTCGCCTATCGCCTGCCAGAGATGGAGCAGCCTGGTTCAGACCAGGAGAATTTGGACTCCGAAGCCTCGCTGAGCTCTGAGAGCCTCTTGGACGAGCAGCAGCGCTCCTCTGCTCACAGCTCAGAGCCTGAAGGTCAGTAGTAAGGTACAGTCTGGACTTCCTACCTGTTTCTGTCACCTGCGGGTTTCTGACCAGACCACGGGGCCTGCTGGGCGGGGCCCTTCCTGTCTTTTGTGGCACAGGTCTGGACCAGTGATGGTGAAGGTGGGCGGTGACGTCTGCTCTGTCGGAGGTCGGAGGAACGGCAACCGTGTTTTTGTGTGTTTGTGTGCATGTAAATGCATGTGTGGCACGGCTGCATGCTCAAATTTCACCCAAAGTTGATTTGCTGAACATTTGCCGTCCACATCAGATCAGATGCTTGTAATTGTAACTCACTGGGTGTATTTTTTGATTTTTTTCTTGCAAATCATGGTTGCATGATCTTCCATTTGCCTTTTCCCCTTTCACACTGCTGTGAGCCTCTTGGTTAAATATTCCTCATTCTTCCTCTATCCTCTTCTCTTCCAGGACGAGGTGCTCATCAGCTGAGGAGATCCAGACCGCTTTGTCTTCCCAAACCTTCAGATCTGACCCAGAGGCCGAAAGTCCCCGGCGGACGCATCTCTGTGTCAACCCTCACCCCTGCTAGCTCCACCTCTTCTTTGGCCAGCTGCACTTCTTCAACTTCTGAAACCTCCAACGCCTCCTTCAGGCATCCGCTTCAGCGTCGCAACCCCATCATCCCAAACACAGTTAAACTCCCGCAGGGAGTCTGCTCCCAGGCGGCAACCTCGAGTCCGCCTCACTCTCACGCTCCTCCTGGAAGCCGAGCGCCCGCCTTCTCGGTCAAGAGACGAGAGCAGCCCGGCCGCCGTAAAGACAGCACCCAGTCCCTTTACCTCGACGGCTCAGAGTGCGACTTGGTGCTGCGTTTTTCTTCCTGTCCTCCTTCAGCCGCCTCTTCCTCTTCTTCCATCTCCACGGCTGCGCCCACTCCTCAGCTCCAGCACAGCGGCACGAAAGTCCCAAATGTCCACAGACGGTTTTCTGACCCAGACATCCCGTATGTGGATGATGAAGTCTGAGCAGGGAGGAGCACAAACGACTGGAACGGCGAAGAGGATTAAGGGCGGCGACCCGCAAGCAGACAAACGAAACGAATTCAAACGCTCTCAGATTCGACGCAGGCGGCAGCAGAGCGCTCGGAGAGGCTGGAACTTGATGTGTGTATGAAAGGAAAGGAGAGACGCGACGACACGCGCAGCTGCTGCGGCTCCACATGCATGAACCCAGCTCACACAAACTGCAGCTGCTGCTGTCTGAGGGAACTCGATCAGCCAATGCAAACGTGTCGTTAGTAAAAAGGACTGGACCACATGTTGCCAAGCACCTTTTCAATCTTTTTAATATATTGTCCTCACTGTTGATTGCTTCAGTTGGACCAGAGGCAGTTTCCTCCCGTAGCCTCATAATGATTTTTTTTTTTTTAAATTTGTGCTAATTCAAGAAAATATTGCAGGTTTCAGTCGCACTTTTCATTTCTTAGTTCTCCCAGTGAGTGAAACTCGCTCGCTGAAACATTAGCTAGTGCCTTGATGTTGTACATTGACTTGATAAAGAAGCTCATTCTCATGTCACGATGATGGAACGGTGCTCGTAGAGGGAGGGATGTGTTTGTTGTGGAAAACAAGGACCTAAACCTGCACATTGTGACTGTTGCACACACACAAAAACAAACAGCTTTTTCTGTTCACCTTCATGTTTTACCCGCCGCACAACACACACCAGATAGGAAATCATTGCATTCATGCAGCAAAGGGAACGGGAGCAGCACACGCCACTTTCTCCACAGAAACGACAAAAAACCCACACAAACCCAGCCGTGATCCAAGAGCGGTGGCACCACGTGTCCTTGAACTTCCCCTCCTCTAAAATCACTCAGTCCCATTATTAGAAAAGTGCTGAAGCACAGCTCCGGCCAACTTTGTATGAAATGTAATACTAATGTTCCTCTCTGACTGCTGACGATGATGATGATGATGTATGATGATGTTGGTTTGTCTGGATTATGAGGAAGATGTTCTGATGTGTAACAGAGTGCATGGTGACTTTGACTGAATGAGCTGTAATGTTTATTAGTAGTAACATGAAAATACAGTACATGATGCTTGTAACGTCCGCTGCTGTGTGTTTCCATCACGCACAATTAGAACGTTTTTCTTTTACCCTGGAAACAGACGATGGTGATAAACAAGGGTTATTAAAATAAAACTGTAGGACGTTTATAAACTCTCCAGGAGTTAGTCTGCTCCAAATTAGGTTCATAGGTTGACTTGGACCTTCAGCACAGACAAAATGTAGTAACATGAAACTAGAAATACTGCACCTAAATTCAAAATTCATTCACCATAGACTCCCTTCATTGCATTAGATTAGGTACATGTTGCTAGTACTGGGTACAGACCACCTGGTGTGGTCTCCTGCTGGTGTAGCTCATCTGCTTCAGGGTTTAACATGTTCAGAGATGATCTTCTGCACTCCTATAAGCTCCAAGCTGTCAGGCCAGCCTCTGAACTTTAGCATCAAACTGCCCCTCGCTGGATATTTGCTCTTATTTGGATCTTTATCTGTAAGCCCCAGAGATGGTTGTGTGGGACAATCCCAGCAGATCAGCAGTCTTTGAAATCCTCACACCAACAACCACTTAAATCCCCTTTCTTGCTCATTTTGATGCTCATTTTGAACTTCAGCGGGTCATCTTGATTATATATTTAAATACACTGACTTGCTGCTGTGTGATTGGCTGATTAGATATTTGCATTAACCACTAGGTGAACAGGTGTACCTAATAAAGTGGCCGGAGTGTGTATGTTTAACATTTTGCTTTAAGATGGCTAAAACTCCCAGAGGTGGGTATAATTTTAGTCTTTCAGAGTCGTCCCTGCATTAAACAGTCATTAAAACTCGGGTCAGGTCTTCTTAAATGAGCCGCTTCTTTGTCGCAGTAAACTGCAGCCGTCTGCACAGACCTCACTGTTTTTGATTTTGTGGGTGTTTTGTGTGGAGTGGAATTGATGCACCTTTAGCACACAAAGGCTCCACAGTTCAGGATCAGCTGCCACAATGCAAGATCTGTTTTTCAAGTGATGTCATACGAGTTATTTCTTCAGACTTCATAAAGCTGCACCAGAGCCGCACACAGGAAATTACACCAACATGAGTTTTAACAGTGTCACGCAATGCGCCCCTTGAAGTGGTTACATTTATTTTTACCATTTTTACGCCCTGAACTGCGGTCAGCATTTTCCTTCCTGGTCGTGGGTGATTTATCAGCCTTGCACACCATCCACTGTTAAGCAAATTAAAGTTGATGTAGTTTCACTTACCTCCATGCAGGTTGGTATACGTGAGTATTGATAGATGATTGTTTTCCTCTCTGCACCACCCTCACAGCTGGGCATGTTCAGGTTGAAGGGCGCTGCAGTGGTAGTTATGTGAGGTCTTTATAATTATTTGTTAATCTAGTTCAAAGTGTTTATCCCACCTAACAGGTGCAAACAAAGTCCTGAAGCGATCAAGGCCTGAACAGACTGGGACTATTTTTTTGACATGAAGACTAAAATTGCTGCTCTGAGGATTTGAACGGGCTGTGTCATGTGACCTGCCGGACTGCAGACAGACCACCTTCTTGAACTTTATCCACAGGAATCCACAGATGCCTCATATCTGGAAAACGCCTTTAGCAGCTCCAACTTCAGCCCACTGGTGGTGCAGAAGTGTCTGAGCCACAGATAAGAACCTTGGTGAGAAGATTCAGACAACTGTCTCCAATCTGTGCTCCACACTGCAAAAATAGCTATGATTCTAGAAGCTGTAGATGATAGGCATAAGAAAAGGTCTAAACACTGAGTGCCCTGACTCATCTTTGCTGCGCCACTAAATAAAGTGATGCAGACAGTGTACTGAATGGCCTATTATACTTTACGCACTGTAGTATAGTGATAAGCACAACATGACTTTATATCAAGTGCTAATCTTTCATTCCATCTGTTTACATGTAAGGCAGTTTGAGTGTCATAGATACCGTACAGCAAAATATAACCCATGTTTTATAAAACAAAACATAATCAGTCAATATAGGCATACATGGATACTTGATAAACTATCAGGCCACCACCCAGTGCAATGTTTATTCCACAATTACCCTAAATTAACAGTACTGAAAATATCAAACTCATTTTCTATGTTTCTGTAACGGCTGAGCCACCAGTGTGTCCAAGCCTGACACTCAAAAATGATATTTTTCATTTTATTAATGTTATCTTTTACAAAAAAGCTGAAAAACAGCAAACCACATCATTATTATCATCATTATTATTATTATTATTATTATTATTATTATTATTATTGTTTAATGGCATTGCTGAAAAGAAAAAATCGTTGTTTTTTTTTGTTGAACGTTGTGCTTGACTCTCAGAGAAGTCCAGTATGGCGCCTCAAATTGGGGTATAAAAAAGTGAATTTAGTTTTTTATTTGCCCAATAAATAAAATTTTAAAAACAATATAACTTTTAGTTTTACCCAAATACATAAAATGGTTATGTTTGAGTGTTTTTATGGCAGTATTTTTTTAAGAACTGTATATAAACACATACAAAACATACATAAATAAAAAAAGTACTACATACAGACATGTTGTGGTTTTCGTGCCAGAATGGTGTGTTTTATATTTATTTTATTTTATTTCTCTCGAATAGAGAGAAAGAGATTAAGATAAAACTTTGGGGTCTAACGAGATCTTATTGATAACAACAACAACAATAATAATAATAACAATAATAATAATAATAATAATAATAATGAGTCTAGCTTTTTAAATTGAAATTTTCAATGACGACGTAAAAAAAAAGAGGCGGGCGACGCTCCGCCCATAACGTCTGCGCCGCTCTGCTTGACGTCAAACTGCTGCGCCGCTGTGCGGCTTCAAACCAAACATGGCTTCCCGACTAGAAATCAATTTCATCAGGTTATTGTCTCGCTGTGAGTCTTTGGCGTCGGAGAAACGGGGAGAGACGGAGTGGAGGCTTGAAAAGGTAACCCGGCACGGCTCGGAGCGGCTGTAACGACCATGTCGTGATGACGTTAGCCTGACTGTTGTTGTTGTGAGCCGCTGTTAGCCACGTCGTCACCTAAACCTTTCTGTTTGGTGTCGGGAGGCACATTTAAGCTGTTCACCCCTCGCGCACAGGTTCAATCATAGCCGAGATGTCACCGTAGCGACACACGGCGAGTCTGCGCAGTCTGCTACTCCAGATTTGCTGTATTTTAGTGTTTAATCTCGTTTCTGAAGCTTTCCTTTCACCTATGTTCCTCGCAGAAGATCCTCCGTATGTTCATATCTTTAACAGTAACTTTATTTATTTATAGCATTTTTTTAAAAAACGATCGGCTGCGAATCAGCTACAACCCGAGTTTTCCTCCAGCCGTCCAACCTCTGCTGCCTTATAGAAAGTTAAGTCAGGAGCTGCAGTCAGGTCATGTGCACCAGCGGGGTGTGATGCAGCCTCTAAATTACATCGCGATATTTTAGAGAAATATTTGCGATAATACTTATTATGCTATGAAAAATAGTGCGCATCATGTTGGGTGAAGGACATCCATCCACCCATCCTTTCTTC
The DNA here is from genome assembly GCF_001858045.2 of Oreochromis niloticus. NCBI lineage: Eukaryota > Metazoa > Chordata > Actinopteri > Cichliformes > Cichlidae > Oreochromis > Oreochromis niloticus. The sequence goes on from NC_031986.2 coordinate 44,597,772, forward strand.
TTTTCCAGTGAGCTGCTGACCTTAAAGTGTGGCTTTTATTAAGCAGCAGTGTTGTAGTGCAGCAGCAGTGACACAGCAAAAGTCAAATGTAAGCACACAAGTACTCCAGGTAGTCCCAGAAAGTTGTTTCTGTTCATCTGGGCATTTTGTTTTCAGTGGGAGAAACAATTCATCACTCACCTGTGACTTCTTCCTCATTCTCACCTCGCTGCAGTTTTCCCCAGCCCTTTAAACATTTGCATATCATCCAAAACCAGCACCAGCCAAGTTTCATGATCTTTAATATACTATTGTCATAATCATTGATGGTGGGCGCGAGAACCATTCAGAGGTCACAGGGGAATGGTAGGTGAAAGGTGAAAGACGTACTCTTAGGCCCCCTCCTCGGTTCAGAGATGGTCTTTCCTTTTTCACATAAATGGCCTCCTTTACTCCTTACTCCTTTGAAAGCCGCAGAGTTGCAGTGAAATACTCTGGGTCGAGTTTTCTGTGGAAATTTAGTTTTTGTTAAACTAAAGTAACTTAAACTTGTAATTCTTAAGGAGGGCACATCCTGGCCAGGTGAGGTGTGTCACAGGGCTTACATGGAGAGACAGGTAACCACTCACACCCACACTGTTGATCTGTGGAACCAGCACACCCTAGACAGGGAGTCTGGATCGACTCCCTGTATAACTAATCTGATCTCTGAGTCTTAACCAGTAGGCAGTAGAGATCGTAGAGCCGATGGGTGAGGGGACTGGCCCGATTTAGAATCACCAGTTAACCACAGATGCATGTCTTTGTGCTGTGTAAACTCCACACAGAAAGGCCCCACACTGGATTCGAACCCAAGACACCGGCTCCTAGCATCTCCTCCTTCGTAGTGTTTGTGCCTCTAGTGGTGAAACATGTTTGTTGTTGCCACCTTCATCAGGAACAGCTCTCGTTCATATTTTGCAGAGCAGTGAAGTTGTTGAGTAGCTCCCTTATTAAGTCCTCACACTGCTCTCGTACTCAGATATGCTTGGGCGGGGCCTCAAATCAAAACAAGTAGTTGAACATTTTACCTCGATTAACATTAACAAAGGAGTTTCCTTTATTTACTTGTTCTTGCCCCCATAGTTTGCTGACAGGGTTTGACCTGTAAATGTGCTCAGCGGTTAAAGCTGCGATATTGTGATCGCGCTCCAGCTGTTGAAACAGATTGGTGGTCTTACCTTTGGACACTGAAACTGTGTTGAGGTCTTTTTACATCATGCTTCATGTCATGGAGGCACGTAACTGCGTGAACTCTCATTGGGTGAAATGTTAACAGAATTTAAATTTAAAACAAAAAAAATGACATGGACCAGATCACATCAGTTGGGGGTTCTGAACATCGGTTTTGATTTATTTTCAATTAATTACGCGGCTTGTGTTGTTTTGCTGGGAAACATAAATGCATAGAGTTGCTATATGAGACTTTTATAACGTAAAGATTTGTACTGCTGTTTTCATGGACGATGTGATTGTGGTTGTTCGGTGAAGGGAAATTACTGCTAACTTTTGTTACTAAAACTTTGACCACTAGGGGGCAGCACTACTAACAGGTTTCTTTTTAGTAACCGCTCCTCATGAGATCTCCTCTTTTGCCAGGCTGTCGTTTAAAATACAGACGTGCCTGTTTTTAAATAAAGGTTACAGTGACACACTGCACCCTCTTGTGGTGCAAAGTGGTATTACAACAAAGTGCAGCTTTTATCTTTGACACAGCACACATGTGTTTGGGTTAAATTCAGAGCAGTTGCCTGTTTAAATTCCACTGAAAGCTTTAATTTAGTTTATGAGGTTTAAATAGTGTGAATGTGTGTGTGAATGGGTGGATGTCTGGATATGTAAAGCGCTTTGGGGTCCTTAGGGACTAGAAAGCGCTATATAAATACAGGCCATTTACCATTTACCATTTTAAACCCAAGAATTAACAATAAGCAGCTTTAAAGGAACAGTAGCTGATTTAAATGTGTGACCTGCAGCTTTAACGCAAACGAGTAACAACAGGCGTCACCAGGCCACTTGGGACTGAATAAATCCAAACGCCTCTTCTCGGTGACCTCGTGTCACGGTGTACCGAGTGGCTCCCTACAGCTGAGCAGTGAAGACCCTTTAATCTGAACCAGCAGGATAAACCAATCAGCTGCTTGATTTTTACTTTTAGAGTAGATGAAAGGTTCGAGTAACTAAAGTAACAACAGTCAGTACGACCCTGACAGCTGTCAAACACTTTCTTCTTGCACTGCTTCCTCCTTATTACATTTATCATTAGACCACATTTACACGTGGCCTGATGTGGTGAGAGGTCTGTCGGAGGCTGACTTCTTTCTCTCAGTGAACCGACTCGCTGTTACAGCAGACGTGCTGTGAAGTTAAGTAAACTGACTTAAGTTTTATATCACCAAATCAACACTTTGACTCATCCGTGCCAGCATGGCTATAAACTGCAGCTTGACTGGTTGGTGGAGATCAGCGGCCACTGGGCGTTGGTTGGAGTTTGAAATACGGTGCATTTACATATTTAGTGCTTGCCGTGACTTATTTTCTAACACAGCTGCAAACTGAAGATGTGTTCCAGCCTGGTGTTAGTGTAACCTCAAAGATGCTTTGCTGCAAACAGGAACTATTAAAGATATATTTAAGGATCCTCCACTTGATGCTGTTTACTGGCACCGAGTCATTTGCTTTTCTCAGGAACCGTCTCTGCAGGGTCACAGCTGTTTTGCATCTTAGCCTTTCCGCATTATCACTGTGTGTGTGTCGGTGAAGACTACACTGTTCACCTGCAGCAGCTTCTGTGTCCTGTTTGGGTTTGTGACCCACCCTCTGTAAGAGACTCAGCCTACTTTTACAAGAAACCTCGTCAGTTAGACTCTGTTATTTGGCCCAGTGTAGTCCATGATATATGGATATTTATTTTTTTAAATGTATTAATATTTGTTACTTTGAAATAAAGATTTGATTGATGAGATAAATGAGAGCATGTGAGCAGCATCACTGTTTCTGTTTGGTCTCCTCCAGTATGTGGGCGCCCTGGAAGAGATGCTGGTGGCTCTGAGGAAAAGCCTGAGGTAACACCACCCTCCACTTTTATGTCTCCATGTTTTCTTTTTTTGCCTGAAAAGGTACATATATTATTAAGAACCTATTTTAAATATGTTTGGTTGTAACAGGTCACATCAGGCTTACGTGTTATGAGCACAGAGGTTTGATCTGCTGGTTTCAGCTTAATAACACAAAGTTTTGTCAGTAAGCGGTTGTGTGTTCTTCCAGCAAACCAACACCAGAGGTCCTGGCTGAATACACCAGAAAAGTCAATTTTCTGAAAGGAACTCTAGAAGCAGAGAAGCTGGTCAGTTTTTTCTGCTTTTAGCACGACACACCTGTGTTTTCTTGTGTCTTTGAGTTTTCTGACTTCCTGTCCCTCCCGCTCTGCTTCAGTCTTCACCAACAGAAAAAGCTTTAGCTAATCAGTTCCTCGCCCCCGGCCGGACGGCCACGATGGCCAACGAGAGGATGTCTGTCACTAAAAAAGTCCACACGCAGACGAAGGCGCGGTGCACGGGAGAGATGAGGGACGAGCTGCTCGGCACGGTAGGACGCTCTCACAGTACTGCAGACGTGACCTGTTGTGTGAACTGCAGTGCGCCTCCTAAACTACAGCAGTGTGGTAGAAAAGTTTAAATAAAAAGTTTCCCACATTTTGTCTTAAACTCATAAATGTTTTTTTTTCTGTCGCCACAGGGGTCGTCGGGAAAAGGTACGAAATACTCGTCCTCTTGGATTTAATAACATTTAGATGGAAATATGACGAATTATATTTCGATAGGACTGTATTTGTTTGTTTTTAAGAAAAAGGTGATTTTATTTTTCTTCTCTCTCCTCACGTCAGACGGAGACTTGAGGAACCGAAGGTAAAGTCGAGCTTTTCTAAATGATCTCATGTGTTAGACTTGTTTTTGGGACTTGGTGTAAAAGCTTCAACCTGTGTCACCTCTGCGCAGATGTTTTCCTCTGGACGAGCGTCAGTCTGCCGCAGAGCTGGACGCCGTCCTGCAGCATCACCACAACCTGCAGGAGAAGCTGGCTGAAGACATGCTGAACCTGGCCAGAAATCTGAAGAACAACACTTTGGCTGCGCAGAACATCATCAAACAAGACAACCAGGTAAGCGGACAGATATATCGAATAAATAAATCACAGATTTGACGTAAAGCTGTTTTTGATTCGTAGCTGAACCGTCTGGGTTTGTGAGAAAAAAAGTTTAATGGCAGATTTGTTTCCAGATCAAGAAGTTGCGGGAAAAAAATTCACCTTTTAATTTGCATCTCTAAACTAAATGCATGCACAAATCTAAACGCACAAAATAGTTTGCAGTTCAAACAGACAGTTTTCAGACCACAACAAGCTTTTGCACCTGGCTAATTGAGCCAAAGCACGCCCCCAAGCAACAGCGCTTTCAGCTGAAACAGTGGGAGTCCTCCAAGATGGAAATCCAACACAGAGTGTGGGGAAATGTTGTTTGCTCCCAATCAGCTGTGTCTAAACTCAGGAGCAAAATGGGAAGACTGTGGGAACATATGGTAGTCAGAACAGTGAGTCAGTGTGGCGCTGAAGCTAAACAGGAAGTCAGCTCCCACACTTAACAGCAGAAAACACACAGTGGGCTGAATGTGCAGTGGCCACGGAGATGATGCTGGAACTTTAGCTGTGTCAAGATGGAAGCACAACGAGAACAGTTCTCATTTAAATATATTAAACTCGCCGACCAGTTCTGACACTTTCAGCTCCTGTAGATTTCTTTAGGACACGGGGGTGGCACATTCAAAGCCTTTCTCCCTGATTCACTTCTGACTCTGGGAACAAACTTTTATGATGGTTGGGTTGGTAAAAGCTATGGGAAGGATTAGCTGAAGTTTGGGCACTTTGTTTGTTTCAGGGTGATGATGCATCCTGCCCGATATAAATACAAGCTCGAAGTAAGAAATTAAAGTGAAGTCAGAGTATACAGAGCCCAAGCAGAGGGGTGTGCTATGAAGGGAGGTTAATGGTTTGGAGAGCCACATCATCCTTAAAATCAGAGGTTTCAGTGTCACAGAAGGGCCTTTCTTTTTACTACATCACAGAGATAACTTGTGATGGAAATATCTGTAGGAGCAGAGGATGCTGGAAGAGCCACATTTCCACCGACTTCTTATTTACAGCAGCCTTTAAGTGCAGTATAGACCCTCTGCTGTACCTATATACATTTTATATAAGTAGGCTGTTAAGTCAAAAACTGACTCTAATCTGCTGCCGAATCTCTTTTAAGCTGCTGGAATTGCAGCTGCTGCATCAGGCTGCAGGACAGGCGTAACGTTTAAGCTGTAATGTTAGAAATAAGCACTAAAAGCGCACTCGGAATAAATATATTAACTCGAAGAACAGCTTGTGGGCCTTTTTTATGTTCTACATAGATTTTTATCATAATTACCTGTTAGCTTCCCTGATTGGAGTAGGGGACACTCGTATGGATCGTTTTGTGCATGATGGAAACTTGGAAAAACTTGGTCCATAACAAAACATATGTTTTAACTGCTCGTCAGGAAAACTCGAACCAGCTTAAATGGAAAAAAAAATAGTTCTCCATGAGTGAAGCCCACACTTAAAGAATTCAGGGCATCATAAAAATGTGACAAAGTGCTAATTGTGATATTTTTATTCAAGATCCTTTTTTTCCTCCTCTCGTGCTGGCAGTATTTACATTTATTAAATCTTTGAAATCATTTATTTTAAGATTTATTTATTTATTTATGTGTTAGAAAGAAAAAAAGTTGTGCAACACAAAACCGTACTTCAGTAGTACTTCAGGGTACCTCTAGAGGTATTTCTACCTCCATTTGAGAAACTTGGAGGAGTTTAACTGATTCTGACCACAAGGGGGCAGTATAAGCCAGCTAACCGGCCTCTGGAGCCACACTGTGCATAAACGCTGCAGTCTCTGTGAGTGAGTGTTCCCGTCACTGGGCTTGTTTGTCTGTGGTTGTGATGTTTATATCAGCGATGTCTCCCTCTGCCTCGCAGACTCTGAGCCAGTCCATGCGTCAGGCGGACCTGAACTTCGAGAAGCTGAAGACGGAGTCCGAGCGGTTGGAGCAGCACACTAAGAAGTCTGTGAACTGGCTGCTGTGGTTGATGCTCATCCTAGTCTCCTTCACCTTTATCAGCATGATCCTCTTCATCAGAATCTTCCCCAGACTCAGATGATGACCGTGATCATCCTCTGAACTCTTAGTCCCAACATGCTCCCGTGTTTACAAGAGCAGTAACTTCATAGGCCTCCGTAGAGCTACAGCGATACAGATCAGTAGCTGTCAGTATCAAAACAAATCAGTTTCACGGACTGTCACTTTACACTTTTGAAACTGAAATCTTTCTCCTCTACATTAAAGTTTAAATCATGGCTCGAAGCGCCAGAATTCTCTTTTTTTGACACAGCAGAATCTACTGGGAGCAAAGTCTTAATGCACGGACGACGGGACCTGAGCCTTAACTATTTTAACCGTCATCAGGACGGCTGCGAGCCAGTCAACACATGTATGTACTTTGTCACCAAGTGAAACTACAAACACACAGTCGTCTTTGGTGGAGCAGCTGTTTCATACTCGTGCACTGAAAGGCCGCCGTCAGCTGTAAATCAGTTTGTTACATTTCATTAACTGAACGCAAAGTAAAATGTGCCATCGTTTGCTAATGCTTTACTTTAAATCCCCAGTTTAGTATATTTGATTTGATAAACATCATATAACACGCTGTAATGTGGCTGTAAGCAGATATAAACATGCTGTACATTTTTATGATATGTCACGTTTCTACACTATCCAGTTCCGACCTCTGGGGCTGAAAAATGAAGAGTCAAAAACTGCAGTTCCACCTGTGGCCACTTGAGGCCCGCTCCAGGATTGAGTCGTTCACCCACAGACTCGCATGTTAAAATGTGGCGTTACAGTAGAAATAAGCACATTAACAGCCTGCTACTAGAAACAGTTAAATTCTGACCTTTTTGACAACTTTACTGGTTTTTTTCTTTCATACCTCACTTGTTTAAACTTTCCTGAGGCTTAAAGTCGGGCTGAGTCCACTTTGAGTGGCAGGAGGTGAATGTGAGGCAGGAAGCTGCAGGCTATTGTGATTCACCTCCAGTGAAGTTTGCTCTCACATGTGGTGGCTTCCAGTCCAAAAAACACAACAACGTAGGGATGACCAAAATCACAAACCACAGGGTGAGTGATGTTCTTTAAAGTAAAGCATTACCAGCTGTTCACTGAACGCAGCTCGGTAAACTCGCACTGGTGTTTATCATTTAAATGTTTAAACGTCGTTAAGGTTCAGAGCCGGCGTCGTCAGCCCTGTTTAAGTCTGTTTCCTGCGTCAGGTGATCGTGTTTGTTCTAGACTGTGACGGCTGCTGAAGCCGAGGTTCACGTCCCATTCCTGTTTGAGGGCTCACGTGTTGTGCGTAGTATCACTAAAATGTCGTCTGATTCAAGAGAGAAATAAAATAATTTAATTTCCCTCCGTTGTTGTCATTGTGAGTCCAGAGTGTGTTTGTGTTTTTCTGATAGATGCCTGAAGGTGTCAGTGTGGATCTAACTAATGCAGTGGCATCATACGGCCAGTGTGCGTCAGTCATGAGCTTTGAGTATCAACGCACGCAACAACCTCTGTGACCCCGGTGCCCGAGCGAGCAGTGATTCCCAAATTAAAGCCGCTACTCATTTAGGAGTGTTCTAAGGATGAAGTAAAGCTAAATAAAAGCCGCTGGCTGCAGAGGGGAAGGCACACGGCGATCGTGTGTGAATCTGCATTGTCGGCTTTTGTTCCTCCTTAATTTAGCCTGACAGCAGCTTCAAGTCTGAACGTTTCTCACAGGTTAAAGTTGCTCTTGTATTGTCAGCCTGACTCTTGTTTGAGGTCTGTAAGGCTGAGTAGCTTGTCCAGGCTTGCAGCTCTGCCCCAGACTGCTGCCGAGACCTGGCCTGCTGTGTATTTTAGGATCCCTGGGGGGCATTTCGCCTGCTGGGAGCCAAGGTATGCAGGCCACCGGGAGACCAAATGAGGCCGTGTCTCAGCAGAGGATCGTCATCCCTCGGTTTAATCACAGCTGTTTGTGCCTCCATTCTCAGGCCTTCGCTAATGCTCTTGGCCGTGTGATGTGTGATCTGCCCTGCCAGCGTGCGGTGCCGCTTTTGAACCGAAACGGCAGCGCATGACTTCATCCCTGGTGCGGTTTCCTATGTTCATTATGGTTTTACCCCAACGGCCGAACGAGACCGGAGGCTACGTAGAAAACCAAAGTTCAGCAGGGACCGAGACGTGTGAAGTTCCTAGAGTCAGAAAATATATCTCCCTGTGACGCCTGTTGAGGGCGCTTTCAACCTCTGACCCAGGAAACCTGAATGGGTTCCTTCCTGGAGTCTTTTCCCACAGGGATGAGCTGAAAATAGTGTTGGACTGCCTGCACTCAGACGTGTTTAGTAAATTTAGCTTAATTCAGTGCCATTTCCTAATAGGGTGCTCATTACAGGGGCTTAACCAGCAATCCTTTAAAAAAACCTACAAAACACAGTTGCTTCACTTTTCACGCTAATTTATATACTTCCCTTTCAAACTCTCTACAAAGTTCATTTACAAGTGCAGATAAGCATCGACGGCTGCAGAAGCACTGAGTGATTTAATGGCCACGCGCTACCAGCAAAAGCTACTTTCTTCATGGGCATTAATGGGTCACGCAGTTTCAGCCTTCATTTCAAATTACTGTTTCCAGTCAGCTTTGTAAAATGAAAAGTTCCAGCTTCTAGCAGAATGAGTAAAGCAAACGACCGTGTGAATACAGCTTCTAATCCTGCAGTTACCTTCTGATATAAACTCACCAGTCATTTAATTACTTGTTATTTTATTGTATTAGTTGCTGGTAACGTGTTGGAGCCTTCGTGCCCCTGGAAATGCTTTAAATCAAAGATTCGACAAAGTGCTGGAAACATTTCTCAGAGATTTTGGACCATTTTACTCAACAGCATCACACAGATGCAAATCTCCTGTTCTCTACTACTCTATTGGAATGACATCTGGTGACTGTATTCATAAAGGGACAGACACGGTTAGCAACAGTAGTCAGGTAGGCTGTGCGTGTAAATGATGCTTACCCCCCCTATCATTACATCATCACCAGTAAAACGAAGCAGGATGGATCCAATCTGTCTAATCAGATTCTGGCCCCACCATCCAAATGTTGCTACAGAAGCCACGACTCATCAGATCAGGAAACGTTTTTCTGATCTGTAGCTCAGATTCCTGTTCTTAGCTGACAGGACTGACACCAGGTGTGGTCTTCTGCTGTAGCACATCTGCTTCAAGGTTTGACATATGCATTCAGAGATGCTCTTCTGCATGGTTGTAATGTGTGGAGTTACTGTTGCCTTCTATCAGCTGGAAACATTCTCACCCAGAGAACTGCTGCGCACTGGATCTTTCTTTCAGGGTAAGCTCTGGCAGCGATGGTGTTACTGTCCAATCGATTTTGGACTCTGCTGGTGGATCTATATGATAATATGTGTTTTCTTATCAAAATCTGCATCTGAGGTTTACTTTGTATTTCAGTATGGTTGTAGTGTTGCACGGCCGATGAATTAATGGCTTTCATTTTGGCGACTACACATTTTACGAGCTCTTTATAAACCTTGACGACAACAATAACTTCTGAGCCGCCGAAATTAAAACGAAAGCTGCTTGAGCTCAAACAAAAGCTTCACACCCTTCAAAGGCTGATTGATAGCTGTGACTCAGTCCTAGGTTAAGGTTGGAATTAGCTGGGAATGCGTCAGTCCTCACGGAGACACGAAAAACGTGTGTGCGCTCTTTTTTCTTGTAGTTGGTGTGATGCCCCTAAAAGCCAGAGAGCACGGGGACAACCTCCGGCCTCTCCGCTACGGCTGCGCCTGTTAAACATCCCAACACTCCAGTCTTTTTAATTTGGTTTTTGGCCGCGGTCTCAGTGAGGATTTGGGTTGCCTACAGAGATGAAGGAGCTTTTTCTTTCATTCTCTCTTTTCTTTTTTCCATGCACTTCCTTGAGGGAGCAAAAGAGGTTAAGAGGGATTTTTCTCCCCCCCCCTTCTTCTCCTTCTTTCTGCCAATGCTTTGAATGTGCTGTAACGTTAATGACCTAATGGGAGCGCAGAAAGCTGCACTTATTAAGCTTATAAACTGACTCGCTGTGTTGGACACACACACTCCAGCTCCTCGGAGCTGCAGAATTTATACATTTTATAGCGGAATCTCCACCAGTCAATAAACCCTTCAATGTGTTTTTTATTGATTGTTTGTTTTTATGGTTTAATTTCCCAGCTATTAGCTTTCATTTATTTTTATGTATTTCTTAGATCAGTGTGAGTGTAGACAAAGGCTGGTGTTGAAATGATGACGGTAGTTTTCATCGTTCTGTGTCTGAGAAAAACAAGTTACACGAAACAAATCTGTCAATAACCAAAAGCCTGAATTTGGTAAACAGTTTTTGTAGAACAACTTTTCTTTATCAGACTGCTGATTACAATCTCATAATCTCTCGCCTACACAGGTGTTGTGGAAGTTTGTGTGCTTTCATTTTGCCGTTACTGTTTCCCTCGGCAGCACCCGTCTGACTGTGTGGTTGTGTTGTGTCTGTGGCTCTTCCTCAGTCTTAACAGCCTAATGAGGGTTCCTCTCCGAGCGCGCACACGCACACGCACACACAGCTGTGTTGTGGGTTTAGTAAAGAAAATAAAACATCTAGAAGGACAACTTTCACCTACAGTGTCTAAGAGTTGCACAAGATCACCTGACACAGACATAACCTTTTTGGTTTTGGTCTGTTTCCGTGCATGCACATATGATTTTGCAGCCACACGTCCTTCCCTGCAGCCACCTATCGCCCTCTCTGCTCCCAGCGTCAACATGTGGGTTAAAGCGCTGAACCTTCCAGCCTGTCTGCCTGGCAGCGCTGCTGGTTTCTGCTCAGCCTTTGATGTAAGGAGCTCAGGTCGTGCTGCTGCTGGGAGGCTTCATTTCTTCTTTCTTTGCTCCTTCACCTTTTAGTGATTCGGGATCTCCCAGTGGGAGTGCGGCTGCTGGTGTTACTGGTGGCTTTGAGGCTTGAAGCAGGCAAGACAAGCTTGTTGGCCACAAAACAGCAGATTTCATTGTTAACTATCCGGGAGGAGAGATTATTATCAACTTGCCAAAACAAAGAGATGAACTAATTCACTTTAATAGGGAACTACTTTAGATTAGCCAAGCAAAAAACCCAAATCACACAGGGAAACTGCTAGCTTAACTCTGATCTGCATCTCTAAAGCTTATTTATTAACACGTCTCTCATTTATTCATTCATTTTTGAGCCAAAGTGTAAACGCAGCCGTTTCCCGCTTTGTCCAGTCTGTAAGCTAAAGTAAGCTAACAAGTCAACCGGTGGAGCAAAACGTCAACCTCCAGGCCAGAGAAATGAAGCTAAAAGTAGCAAATGTACACAATTTAAACACAATATCAACACAGACATGTTAAAAAACAGAAACCCACACATAAATAACGAAGGCCTGATCAGCTATCTCGAAATTTTGACTTATCAGAATCAGAATCAGAATCAGAATACTTTATTCTAATCCTTTATTTATTCAGGTAAAAATCTCATTGAGATTTAAAATCTCATTTCCAAGAGAGACCTGGCATCATGGCAACAAAAGTCACATACCACATAGGTATATAACATTTAAAACAAATACAATATCCCATAGAACATGTATAAAATATACAATAACAGATCAAATTAAGAGTACATTAAAAACAATCACACTGAGTAAAAGAGCTGTTCTCTCGTTCCTTTAAGACAGACTTAAACTCTCCCAAGGTAACCAATTCTGATAATTTCAGTTCCTTCTGCAGATTATTCCAGGAAGCAGGGGCAGCGTATTTAAAAGCCTTTTTCCCCAATTCTGTTCTGATTTTAGGGACAATCAATTGTATGGTATTGTGAGAACGAAGGCTGTATTGGTTGTGGTTTCTACACATATAAACACATAAATAAGATGGAACCAGCCCAAGGAGAGATTTATAGATAAAGATCAACCAATGGGAGAGTCTGCGAATATGCAAAGATGGACATTTAGCAGCAGCATACAAAGAACAATGATGTACACGATTTCCATAGCCAGTAATAAAACGTAAAGCACAATGGTACACAGTATCCAACCTCTTTAGGTAGTGGGCAGGTGCATTCATAAAAAGCAGGTCACCATAATCCAATAAAGGTAAAAAAGTTGCATGAATCAAGTGTTTTCTCACTTGGAGGGGGAAACAGGATTGATTTCTAAAAAAGTAACCTAGTTTTAGTTTTAACTTTGACACAAGCTTTTGAATGTGAGTTTTAAATGACAAATTCTGATCTATAATGATCCCTAGATACTTGTAATATGTGACCATTTCAATTTCAGTTCCTTGAATTGTTTTAATCTTAGGAGACGTAGCTAACAACTCTTTGCCATTTGAGAATAACATGAACTTGGATTTCTCTGGATTTAACACCAACTTAAGTTGAGTTAAATGGGACTGAACGACATCAAAGGCAGACTGCAGAAATTGCAGGGATTGTGCTACTGAAGGGGATGAACAATAAATAATTGTATCATCTGCATAAAGATGAAATGCTGCATTTGACAAATTATCGCAAAGGTTATTGATCCCTGGGGGAAATTATTTTATGATTCGCATGAACTGTTTACGTATTGCTATGTAAGGGTAAAAGGATCTAAGAATATACTGTCTGAAAAATAATGAGTAACTAAAGCTTTACAGTAATAAATAATAAATAGTAAATATGGTGGAGTAGAAGTAGAAAGTAAAATATTACTCTATAAAGTATTCCTGGTCCTATCCATGCTCTCATCCAGTCCGACAGAACTGGTGAGGGGTCATATTTCGGGGGTTGGGGGGGGGTATCAGCCTTGGAAAGTAGCATAAAGTGTAAAATAACAAAAACAAGTGAGAACAAGTTTTGTTTTTTGGTTCCAACATTCGTTGGCACCAAGTTTACACAAAACGAAAACGTTAGCTTTCCTCTGTAACTCTCGTAGGAAAAAGACGCTGTTTCACAAACTGCTGATTTTTTCCTTCAAATCTAGAAGTAAATGCGACAGGAAGTTGCAGTTGGCTCAGATGCCACTCTCATTCGTTTCTGGGTACACTGAGCCTCGGACTGGGGATTTGTGTTCAGACACGGAGACAACGTTGAGGATAAAAACTATCAAATGTGCTACAGATGGGATGAGGTGAGGTAGCAGGAGACGGCTGTTTATGCTGTGGGGTGACGCTGAGGCCTAAGCCAGACTGGGCTGTGTGCACCCCAGCAATAATGTCTTTTTAATAAAAGCGTTTGATCCAGGCACACCTTATCTGGGCCCCCTTTTCCAAAACCCCAGGTCTCCCAGTCTACCACAGCAGGTGCTCCTCCTGACATAAGGGAGGCTGCTCAGGGTAGCAGATTAGGCAGCTTTCTGTTTTTGTTTTCATCCGTCAGGTTTTCTCCAGGTTCCCAGCAGAAAAAGACCAAATTTGTTCGGAAACAAATGTTTGACATAGAAACACTAAAACTGACGTCTTTGCATGGATGCAAAACACTTTGTTGATACAAGGACTGAATCCTTGGCTGTGCTGTTATTTGTGAGGATGTTTTCAAGCCAAGGTTTCTTTCAAGGTTAGCGTGAGCGTCATTCATCAGACGTGGTATTTCGAGGCCGGCCAGACGATCCGTGATTAAATACAAACATGCTACATTTTCACAAAATTCTTCTCCAAGGTTTTCAACAACTTGTCTCTTTCTCATGTGAAGCCTTCGAGAAAGCGCAGATCGAATCATGAATGTCATTTCAAACTCAACAGTTCTATTTTACAAAACTCAAATGTTGTATTTGGTCATATTCTCAGCTTTTCTATCCGTTCGTACCCCAGTGAGTGGAGTGGACAGCACAGTGTTCTTCGGGCTACCACAGTCCCAGTCGACCCAGAAGAAAACTGAGGTGACTTGTTCAAACGTTAGACAAAAACCAGCTCTTGTAGTCTGGTTTTTATTCTTCTCTCTAAATATTATCGGAAACTGGATTTATCAGAAGCAAATGTCACAGGTGCAGTCATGTGAAAGAGAAAGTATGCCCTAAGCTTTTGTGTTTAGCGAGGACAATAAAACATCATCTGGGCCTTACCAGGTTAGTACCAGGCAACAGGACTGAAAACCCAAATTAGAGGATAAGAGCAACAATAACAACGAAGAAAACAGGACAGTCTGTCAGGGAACTCGCAAAGTGATTTGGGAATGAGGAAGAGGTGCTCATCTCTTCCTCATTCCCAAAGAGTGGGTGTGGGAGTTGGGTGAATGGGAAAGTTACCCCAAAATCCCGCTGAGGTGTTAGTTTGACCGAAGGCTTTCCTGGAGGCAATAACGACATCTTCAGCAACAGAACAGCTTGTGTCAAAAACACCTCTGCTGAAAATGTAAATGCATGTAAAGCACTCGCACAGCAAATACTTTAAATACAAGTTTCTGTTTGTAGTATTTTGATGTCAAAGTTGGAGTATTTTTAAGCTCTTTCACAACAGACTTTATTAAGTGTGTTTTGGGGGCTTTCCTGCACAGCCTGGTGAGAAATTGCACTTCCCAGTAAATGTCAGGCTGACCTCGACCACTGATATGTCATTCTCTCTCATCTCTCCACCTGCGTCTCCTCCGCCTGTGCCGTGCTCACGTCTCCCTGCGTACTTTTACGCTCTACCCTGTTTCTGTCTTCATCTGTCTCACATCACCGCACAACAAGAAGGGAAATGTTAAAGCTAAATAAAACTTCAAAGGATGAGTGAGAAGGTTGGAAGAAGCTTTGACCTCAAACAGAGTGGAGTGTTTTTGAAATGCAGAGACTCAGAGATCTTCGGGTTAAATCCTTACCAGTGCTGATAGCTGAGCACATAAAGACTAACTGCACTCCTGCCACCATATCAAATATTCAGAGCAACTGAAACAGGCAGGTGATCATAGCTCACGGCTCAAAGATGCCATCAAACATTACCTTGCAGTGGAATATTGAGGTGAAGGAGGTTATACTGCATGTCCAGTATTCGTCAGACGCTTGATATTTTTCCTGAATTCCCATTTCCAACAAGAAGATTATAAACAAAGTTGAAATGTTTTTTTCCCACGGACAAATCTGGAGTCAGCAGGAAAAGAAGTGTGTAAGAATGTTCCTCAAATGGAAACACAGGTGAGTTTGTTCCAAAGAGAAGCCTCAGGAGCTGTAAATGCAACGTGGAAGTAACAACAACTTCCTCCTGACGCCGGCTCTACGGACTCGCCCGTTAAAATATCTTTAAAGTGTTAAAAAGCAAACAACATACAGTTTTCACCTCCACAGAAAGTTTCTGCCTGTGTAACAACTCTTTACTCTTTCCTGTGTGTGCTATCGGACCCTTTGGAGTATTTTTTATAAATGTTCTGACTAATATCATGGCTCACTGTTTGAGCCAGACGATCCAGCTAGCTTGTACTTCAGCTTTGGTGAGGTATCTAATAGCTTTATGTTTTACGTGGCACCGAGGAGCAAATACACATACAGCTGAGATCAGAAGTTTATCTCCATAAACATGTTCTTGCTGAGTTTATTGTCTCACTCGATTGGGAAAAAAGTCCATTTTGTAAATTTTGGTAATTGCAAGTGTCCGAAAGGAGGATTATCCAGGATATGACCTCGTTGCCACGCCCAGTTTCCAAACACCATGTTCCAAAAACGAGTCCCAAATCCGTGGGTGGTAGCTATGTCCAACTTCATGCTGATAAGTGTTCGTGCACTGGACTCTTTAACCTGAAGAAAGCGCCTTTCTGACTGAGTTTGGCGGAATTACTGGTTAACATAACCTTCTTGCTGTCAGTTTGGGCTCCAAAAAGCCAAAATGTTAATATTCAGGATATTCAGGCTTCACAAACCAACAGGTGAAGTCGTGGTGGCCACATCCATCTTTTCTATACAGTCTATGGGCAGTATTCAATGTTTTTGTGACTCTACTTTTGCCACTACAAAAGCCATTTTGGGGGTTATTTGATAGCACTCTGGCTAAAATGTAACCTTAGAATTTGGACTTGTGTGCCGTATGCATTGGGAGCATTGCAGGGAGGTGTGACCTTTGGGCGTAATCAGGGTGCATTTTGTTTCAGACAAATAAGTGAATTTCACAATCACTGTGTCACAGAAAAAAGTTGCCTAACATGTCAGTATTTAATGAATGCAGCGACATGTCGTAACAGCGTGTTCCTCAGCCTGCACGCTTGGTCCAAGTGCTCATTTTTGCACACTCTGAATATTTATGTCCTAATTTGAGCTATTTTTCTCTAATGTTTTCAAACTGAGGTTTATTTATAGTTGAGCAGACACACTATACTCCCATGCAGGCGGCCTCTTTCAGGCATGCGAGCACGCTGCCATTGCATTACAATAATTCCAGCTTGCGTAAGTCTGCAGCCGCAGTTTGTTTGTTGACTCCCAGACCTCTCGCTGAACTTTTACACTCATCCTACTTCCCTGATCCCCAACTTCCTCACGTCTCTTTCTCTCCTTGTGAGAAACATAAACAAACAGTGTTTTTATTATAGTCATTCTTGGAAGTTTCAAGACACCCCTCCCCCCTGATCCGTACCGTGGTCCCTCCCCGCTCCCAGTGTGCGGCGTGCTGGCCCTGGGGGTCATAGAGCAGCGCTGTGGTCAGTCAGGCCTGAGTCGCAGGATGTTGAAGTATGTTGCCTCCGGGCTGTGTCTACAAATAGGACCTGAGAAAAGTGAACAGTTAAAGCCTCGATGCCTGGCTTCACCACTTCTGTGGGTCAGAGAATAACAGACCCCCCCACCCCACACCCACCCACGCACAAACCTCTCCGTCAAACGTGAGCTCAGGGACAGCACTTAGGCTTCATTCCTCAATGTCAGTAACAACAGTAAAAGGCAAACTGGAGAAACTAATCAAAGATTTTGGCCAGTTGTTTGGTGATTGTGTTTCTTCTGACTCTGTTTGTGGAACAGAGTTCATGGAGGAAGTAGCTTTGCAGCCGCTGGGCCCATGTTACAATCAAGAGTAGCAGTTAGTCTCCCGCTCCCCTGTAATTGATGCTGTCGTGAACGCTGCAATCTGTCTTTGATCCTCACAGAAGTACAAGTTCTCACCTTCGATGTGGCGTTTGCAACGTCCAAGATGGGTGGTGTGCACTGGGTCTGTTTCCTCTGTAAACACTAATACAATGCTGCTGCATTTATCCCATAACCATGCCTCTGTCACTCAGGAAGCAATTAAGTGTTTCCCCTTTCTCTCATTTGGACGCGATCGTGTGAGAGAAAACTCCCACCGTGCTCAGACCTGCATACGCCCGCCAGCTTTGTTTTTGTAAATACATTTCAAGGAAAACTTGAAACTTGACTTTTTGTATTATTGTTATTATAGTTTTTTCACAACACATCTCTGCAGTGCACAGTGCAGTTTGCTGTCAGGAGCATTTGTAGTTTTATTAGAGGATTTTAAAAGAACTTCTTAACGTCCTACTCAGGTCATGGATCAGGAAAACACACTGATTAAAATGCTTTTTAATAAATATTTAGAGCTTTGTCAGTGTTATTACTGCTGCATGAAGTGATTAAAAGAAAACAGAAAACTGCTGCCACGTGAGAGCAGCTGCCCATAGACTGTACATGGAAGATGGCCACAGGTAGCCCATTGGTTTTAGTCTCTGTGTTCTGAAAACTGAAAGCTAGCACTGTGGGTGCTGCTATGTTGGTCTTTTAGAACCACTATTTTTGAATAAGAGGGTGGAGTTATCGCCTACCGCAAGCTGCCTATGTAGCCTGCATGATTCCAGTTCACAGACATATATAACAGACATGTAAGGGGGGAGAGCCCCTTGCTGTCATAGCAACCCATCCAAAGCCTGGGGAGAGTGTATAACACAGAGCTCTCAGACAGACACATGGGGAGAGAAGTCAAGAGACAGCTCTCAGATGGACTGGCCAAGATAGACCTGAGCCAGCTCCCTGGCAAGTATAAGTTATGGAGCTACAAGTTCATCCTCGTTCAAAGAGTGATGTGGCATCTGAAGATGAGCAACTTCCCCCTCTCTGTAGTACAGAAGATGGGCTGTTACATCCAGAAGTGTCTGGGGCTGCCGAGATGTTTCTCTGACGTTGGTCTGGAGCGTAGGGAAACCACAGACCAGTTGGTAAGAGCATCTAGCAGCCAGGTATGAACAGGGAGGAAATGGAAAGCTGAGGAAGTGGTTGACCAAGCAATCAGTAGTCGTCAGCCCCGGGAGGTAGTCGGAAGAGTCCAAAGAGTACCCAACCAGTGGTTGCAGTTCAGTCAATTGAATTAGAGGATATATTGGTGCACCTATCACCCAAACCAAAAAATCAACGACTGAACAGATGTTACAAAGAGATATTTTAAATTATCCAGAAATAACACATTATAAAGTTTTTAAGTTGGTTTAGCTGTCTGTCTGTGGGGACTGACTTTTGGAGTCTCAACCCTGGAGTCTGGGACTTGGTACTTCCTGAAATACCACAGGTGTGCTGCTTAAGACGTCAGTCACACAGGACTAGACTGGTCTGCGGACCCTTGGGAATCTCTGGTTGTGAGGGGGAAACTGATTTGTGAGTGGCTACTGGCAGTCATGGACTGAAATTGGTTGCAAAGAATGTGCTCCACCAAAAACCTCTTTATCATTGGTTTGGCTGCTTGGAGCGTGCTGGTGGCCACAGATAATGCCGACTTGTCTGCAAACATTCACCAACTAAGTGAGAACTTGGAAAAAGTGCTACACAAACCGGAAACAGAATGTTCACTTTGAAAGTAAAAGTTGTCCCTTGGCGCTGAAATGTACTTCAAAAAGCTTTTACTTTGAAGGCACATGGTCTATATTTCCAGTTTGTGTGACACACTTCACAGTTTCTCAACTGCTCAGCAAGTAGTTGGTGCAGGTTGGCAGACAAGTCAACATCTTCCTAACTACTAACTAACTTTAGGCAGTGGTGTCAGTCTGGTTGTACACCTTGTTGTGACCAGTTTCACCTAATGATTGCCAGCAACCTCTAGCAACCAGTCAGTCAAGGAGTACACATTTTTCCCTGGTGACCAATGAAATGCTGGAAAAGCTGAAAAGATGCTGGACATGGAAATTTAATTCCTACCCCAATAATCAGGGACTTGTTGTATTTTTCTAACGCCATATATACTCTTATAGTAGTGGATGCTCATACATAACAATGGCTAAAGTTTTTGTATGATAAGGTCGGTGTATGTCTTTAGTAAAGCTCAGATGTCAAACTGCTCCAAACACACAAACTCAGAGGTTTTGTGTACTCTTAGATGTCACAGAGAATAGATGTCCTTAACATGGTCACTTCCAGCACAGCCATGTCCATATCTCCTGTTTGTACAAAGCAACCAATCACAAAGAAGGAAGGAAGAGGAACGAAAAATGGTGGTTGCACCAAGGCTCAATATAAGGTAAATAAGGATTTTTTTAAACTGTGAATCATCCGAAGCTACTTGGTGCTGGAAATGAGCACAATGTGTTCATTTTTTTAGTTTGAGATTCCTTTCTGCAAATAAACACCAGCTTCAATTTGCGTTTGCATGCTAAGACATTTGTTTAAGACCTTGAAGTGCTGGATCTGTCCATTTAGCGAGGAGACAGTGGGTCATTGTCAGGTCCCCACGTCACTGGAATCCTGGGAATTTTTATCACCGCTCTGATCTGCACTCACAAGTCTCCACACTGTTAATTTCAAATGCAGTTGAGGAAAGAGGCTGAGGGGGGGAAATGACAGAAATAACTTTTGATCACTGGACTTAATGCAATGAAAAAACTTGCTATTTATTTAATGAAAATCAATTCAATTCAGTTTTAATTATACAGCACCAAATCACAACAGCAGTCACCTCAAGGAGCTTTGTATTATAAGGAAAAGACCCTACAACAGGGGTCGGCAACCCGCGGCTCCAGAGCCGCATGCGGCTCTTTAGTCCTTATACTGCGGCTCCGCCTGGTTTGGGAAAATAAATTAGAAGTATTTAGCTGAAGTGTATTTTATTTATGTTAGTTCTTTTTAACTCGTAGTTCTAAATTGGAAGATTATTGTGATATTGAAATATAAAAATAAAATGATATTCTATTATTTTTTCATCGCTCAAAATAAGAGTCACACTCGCGGAAGCCGGTGTACCCGCCGAAACGCCGTGCATTTATTGAGACTTTCAACCCCAGGTAGGCCAATTACAGATCTTCGGATCCACATTATGTCAGCAGCTGTTCTCCACCGTGAACTATGTTAAAGACAAACACCGTGAGTAAACTGACTTCGTATAGCCCCGATTTGCGGACTCTGTGCGCAGAGGTTCAGGAGCAGAAGTCTCATTGTAAACAAATCACGGCAGACCCGACGATGTTTCCATGAGCATGCTTTTGAGCATCTCTTTATTGAGCACTTTTCACACACGGTTGCTGTACGCATACAGCCGGCTGTAGCTTTTCAGCTCACAGCCCGACATACACCACCAACACAGCACAGATAGCGCAGACGTAAAGGCAGCGAGGCGTGATTGCGGGTGTCGCTCAGGTGCGTCCGCCTCCCCTGCAGCGGCGCTGCAAACCACGCCCCGCCGCACGCATTAACCAGGTAAAATACATATTTAGGCAGAATTTTGCAAATATCTATTTTTCATTTTTCAGCAGCATAGTGCTTTTTTCCAATTATTTTTTAAGAGTCAGGTCAAGGCTCCAACAGCCCAAAGGAGATATGGGTGGCGGCTGACAACAGTTTTTGTTTGCTACATGGATCATTTTAGTTCAGCTGGGTGTCTTTGCTTTTGTTATATTTCTTTAAGAGTTCAAAATGTGTTAATTACGTAAATAAAATGTAATTTTCTCTATAGCACTTCATGGATTTCATAAGCAGCACACCTTAGTTGTTCACACAAAGCATAAAGATAAAAAACAATATATACAGTGTTATCTTCATTTTAGATGTCAAAAAGTATTTGCGGCTCCCAGCGTTTTCTTTTGCGTGGAAACTGGGTCCAAGTGGCTCTTTGGGTGTAAAAGGTTGCTGACCCCTGCCCTACAATAATACAGGGAAACCCCCAACAACAGCCTCTGAGCAAGCATTTGGTGACAGTGGGAAGGAAAAACTCCCTTTTCTGAAGAACAGGAACAGGATGAAATGTCTGGTAGAACCGGGTTCAAGGAGACAGTAGCTGTGTCCAAATTCATAGGCTGCATCCTCCTGAGGACCCGGCCTTTGCGGTCTACGTGGGTCGGGTAGGCTGGAAGGGCGAGACTGTGAAATGGGATGGTCTAGCCTTCAGATTTGTGTCACCGCTGTCTCGGTGGAGTTTGATAAACTCAGCCGTCTGCTCCTTGCTATCTAAAATATAACAGGACACTGGAGTAAACTCTCGACCGTCTCACACTTCTGTTTAATCAGTTCTCTGTTTGACGTTTATTCAGCTGTGTGAAAACTAGAACTTTAATCTCAGCCAAACCGATTTACTCAGGAACAAATAAAACACTGAAAAAAGCCAAACAATAACATTTTTAAGTTATCTAAGTGACTTATGTATCATGTTTAACCAGAGTAGGCAAAGAAAACGATGTGCCGGGAATTCATAAGTGACATAATCCTACGGTGGCCCTGAGAGGCCAAACGGACTGCAACTTAAGAAAACACCAGCAATAAGAAAAACGCTGCAAAAGCACACAAAACACAACAGAAATAGGAAAAAAACAAAAACAAAACAGATTTCCAAAAGCACAAGGGAAGTGTTTCTGGGGAGACAATAACCTGACGGACCAGTTGCAGGAACCAAAACATGCTGGGTAAGTGTGTTTTAATCTCATGATTCATATAATACTGGTGATGGATTTTTAGGCTAATAGTCAGGCTAACATACTTACCTCTCATCTTTTGTTTCCTCACAAAGCCGATGGATCCTCCACTTCTATCAAGTGTCTCCCAGAGCAATTCTTAGCATGTTTGGGTTCCTGCAACTGGTCCGTCAGGTTATTGTCTCCCCAGAAACACTTCCCTTGTGCTTTTGGAAATCTGTTTTTTTTTTTTTTTTTTTTTTTTCCTATTTCTGTTGTGTTTTGTGTGCTTTTGCAGCGTTTTTCTTATTGCTGGTGTTTTCTTAAGTTGCAGTCCGTTTGGCCTCTCAGGGCCACTGTAGGTAATCGGCCTACAAATGTGGCCTCAGGAGGATGCGGCCTATGAATTTTGACACAGCTAGTGTGTGAAAAACCCACTGCACCCTTACTGCAACCAGGTGCTGTTCATCAAATGCACTTTATTAACCAATTATCAGCAAGTGTGAGGTTCTCTATAAAAATTGAGGGTTTGGCAGTTTGTCAGGTGTTTGTTAACATAAAGCCAAGGAAGAAAGACATCAGCACGGACCCTGGTGGGAAGCGTTATTAACCCCTTTCCAAACAATTTGAAGTCCATCATTGTACTGTGTGAAAGAGAAGAGCTACACCTCAGATATCTGCTGAAAACAAAACAGCATATCAACACAAACACCTCACAGCAGCTGTCAAGCACTCTGGTGAAGGGGTGATGATTTGGGCTTGTTTTTCAGCCACAGGACCAGGACCTGGATATTTTGGAGTCACTGAGTCAACCATGAACTGCTCTGTGTGCCAAAGTATTCTGGAGTCAAATGGAGGAAAGGGAAAAGAGTCAAGGTGCTTCAAAGACCCAGTTAAAGTCCAGGACCTTCAGAGGGCTGTGCATAAACAAATGTCTGCGAGCTTCATTAAAAGAAGAGCGAGCCAAAATTTGTCCACTGATGAAGTCAAACAGAAAACAGTGAAGTTTTTGCTGCTAATGTGGTTCTAATACTGACTGAATCCTGGGGTGTACATGGTTTTTCGCATGAGTGCATAGAGTCCTGTGTAAACCTTCATTTTCACATGACCGTCTCATTTTCTTTTTCATCACAGACAACTCTCCTCTTCACCTCTTCGTGCCTCTTCCGACTATCTCAACTCTTTCCGGAGGAAACGTTTCCAAGAACTGAGCTTGCTTGCATATTCACACGTGGCAAGGAAGTAACAAAACAACACTGTCCACGTATTCCCAGTGTGAGAGGAAGTACATGGCCATACGTTGATGTTGTGCAGCACATACTAGTTTCCTGCAGCCAACACACATTTTCCCCTCGAGCCCATGCTGCTCAGGGACCTGTAACTCTGAACTGACCTTGACTGTACTATGCATTTTCTCTGCCTCTTACGCTGGATGTGCTGCTCTTAATGTCACTGTGACAATACCTGGATAAAGCTGTCGCTCACACATCCTCTAAGGAAAGGCATCGAGGCGCTGTTCCCCAGTTCCTTATCTATGTTAAAACAAATCGTTTAACTCTGTGCACTGCTGAACTGCCCATCAGTGTGAGACCGTTTTTTCCCTTTGCTCTTGTGAGTAGGAGGAGGGAGCGAAGAGACAAGTACAAAGAAGAGAGATGAAGGGGCAAAAGAAAGAAACGGAAGACAAAAAAATTCATTCAGTCTTGGCAGTATGACAGGAAAGAGCAGGTGATAAGAGCTGGAATGGGGAATTGCAGAGGAGTGGACAGCAGAAGTGACCTTGACAGTCTAATCTGTTTATAGATAAGTGTGTTGTGATCCATGTGTGGGAAAACAAGGCGCTCTGGAACAAGCGCGTGACCCAGGGTTAAGTATCTGACACACAGATGGGCCTCTATAGACACAGGAACATGCAACACACGATGGAGCAGGTTATAATAAGAGTGGAGGCCGGGTGACACTGCGTCAGAGACAGAGCTGTGTGAAACAGGAAGTAAAGTCTTTGCTTTAGAAAATAAAACTCTTCTTTTCTTACCTCCAGAGCGATTTGACAATTCACTTGTTCAGCATGACATGTTGAGCAATGGGAGGTTGGGACTAATTTCATCCAAAATATCCCGATCCCGGAGAACCTACTGAAGCCGGAATAACCACAAAGACAGTTATGGGTGTGATAGTGTCACAACTCTGGAAGATGCAGTCGCTAAACCTTACCAGTGTGAATCCAGTCTAACGCACGAGTACTAAATAAAGGGTGTATTTGTGACTTCCCATATAAAGTATCTTCACTCTTACCAACCGCAGCAGCATAGCAGACATTGTTTTCAGCTTGTGAGTCTTCGTGTGTGTCATCATGGCAAAATGTGGCGCTAATGTACGCGTTGGTCTGCGGACAGATTTTGGCATCGGGTTGGTGTCACAACTGTGCGAGCTACAGTGACGACACTTCGCGGGTATGTAGCTGACACCACAATCTAGGCTTAATTTAACAAATGGTGTAATCTCATTCGGGTCCAAGAAGGTCTCCAGTTACCATGTTGTAAACCGACGTCC
Organism: Oreochromis niloticus; assembly: GCF_001858045.2. Classification (NCBI taxonomy): domain Eukaryota; kingdom Metazoa; phylum Chordata; class Actinopteri; order Cichliformes; family Cichlidae; genus Oreochromis; species Oreochromis niloticus. The sequence continues at coordinate 44,622,291 of NC_031986.2, forward strand.
ATCATAAATTTGGCAAATGTTCGGACTGAAGCACAGCCGAGGGTGATGGGAATGGTTTTGTAGGTTATACACCCAGACATTGGACTAATTACATTTTCAGCCTCACGATGGCACCAATAAGAGGTGATCGAGGTCAGTATCGATTCTGAGCAAAACATAAATGAATGAGAAGTTTACAGTCACAAAAGTCAGGATCTATTCAAAGTACAGCAAAGATATTTCAGTCTGGACAAAAGCGGTTGGCCATTCAACCCAGTGATAACTCCATGTTAACCTCTGGAGATTTGCTTAACCTGTACAGGTCTGTGCCTCCCCGGCAATCACTGACCCACCACCGAGTCAGTGATTCTGAACAGGCAGCACGACGTCCTCAGATCTGTCACGTGGGCTTTGGGTGAACCTGCTCTCATCTGTGGAAAGCCCACGGTGCCAGTGGTGGACCTGCCACTTCTGGCATTATATGGCAAATGCCCATCAGGGTCCACAGTGCTTGGCAGTGAGCACAGGGCCCACTAGTTTCTGATTGTTTGGTCAGAGACATTCACACGCTGGAGATCATTTGTTAGGACTGGCAGTGGTCATCCTCTTCCTTTTTGCACAAAGGAGCAGATACAGGTCCTGCTGATGGATTAGCTCTCCTGTCCAGCTCTTCTAGAGGACCTGCCTGTCTCCTGGAATCTTCTCCATGCTCTTCAGACTGTGCTGGGAAACCTTCTGCCATTCTGGAGAAGTTGGACTACCTGCGCAACCTCTGTAGTGTAGAGCTGATTATGTATTCTCCAATATGAGTGTAACAACAACACAGCTCATTGTTTTTGCATGCTGAGTACAGCTGAACCTCAGTTACTTCACTTGTGTTATGAAACAAATGGAAATCCACTCGTTTGATGCACATCTGTTCTGCAGATGCATGAAAACCCACCGCATCCTATTTGAACTGATAATGTGCATGCACGGTATCAGGCATATATTATGTTGTATTTACTTTTGGAAGCACTCTCTCCGCATCGCGGGAGTTTTCTCCAGTGAAGTGGACATAAGAGGAAAAGGTGTGCACCATTTGGCTTGAATTATAGTAAACTGTGTGTGATTATGCTGTGTTTGTGTGAAAAGACATGTGAATCAGATGGTGAGAAATCCTGCTGTTTGTCCGTTTTGCCTTGGTTGCAAGCTGCAAGGCCTGAAAAACTAAACAATCCAAATAAATAACTAGTGCAGGGAGCCATTCGAAGACGATTCTCTAGGAACACTTTGTCCATTTAAGCTCATGACCCCTCTCCTTTGCGGTCACAGCCTATCTCACACGCACACCCAGATGCCCTTTTGCATAAACACTCTGACACGCAGAGGCTGAATGGAGGCTTATGCTTCCTGGCTCCTTATGTAGCCAATCACTGAGCCCTCCACGCCAACAAAAAGAAAGAGACGCTCTCCATTCAAACATATTAATCCCCCTGTTTACAGGCTGCAGGAAGTTTGTTTTGCCTTCTTCATCTGCATCTGTGACTAAATGAGCGGGTGAGAGAGAGAGGGGGAGGGGGCAATCAAATGTGAGCAATCAAGTGTTTGTGTCAGTGTCATGAAATTTGGTGTCTTGTTCACTGACTCACAGTAGGCAGTCCAGTTCAGTTTTTCATTGTCACTGCACTCTCATACATCATGGTGTCATAGATAAACAAGATTTGGGGAAATTAGTAAGAAAGGGGACTATAAGTATAGTGCGGGACGTTTTCCAGTCGTCCATTATCAGTCGTGTTTCTGTCATCACCCCTAATCAATTGCGACAGATGGCCCCGCCCCTCAGGAGCCTGGTTCTACTGGAGGTTTCTTCCTGTGAAAAGGGAGTTTTTCCTTTCCACTGTCCTCAAGTGCTGGTTGAAAGGGGGTCATTTGATTGTTGAGGTTTCTCTGTGTTATTGTAGGGTCTGCCTTACAATATAAAGCCCCTTGAGGCGACTGTGGTTGTGATTTGGTGCTGTATAATTAAAACTGACCTGAGTCCTGTGTGTAAAATGTACCTTGAACCACTGTTGTGCAATTTGAGCCCAGTGAATTGTGGTATTGTCAACTTCAAATATGGCCATGCCATCAGGGGGAAAAACATCAGTTGATAGAAAAACCTGCCCATTCAGTGTTTTCAGGCGGTCAGCTGGCCTCAGTTTTTGGAAACATAATGTTGCTGAACCTAAACAGACCAATCTGCTTCCACAAGCTTGTACAGTCGGCACTCGGCCACAAAACCTTTTTCCATTGTTTCCATTGAAAACTGAAGATTTTTCCAATAAGTGTCACTGATAAGTGGTTTTCTTAAGGCTACACAGCTGTTTAGTCCCAGCTCCTTGATGTATTGTGTGTGTGGAAATGGTTTTACTATCAAACATGGCCGTGAGTTCTGCTGTTGAGTTTCTGTGATTTCTCTAATGACAATCACTCAAAACTTTATTCTGACCACAATTATTCCCTGAACCTGTGGTTCATCACCATCGTTCAGGTGTTAGTAATGAGTTGGATAGTTCTTAGCCCATTTTAGTTGTTAAATCATCACAGTTGTTTTCTTTGCTTGACTCAGGTCAATAATTTGCCCCATCTGAAGCTGTTTTTGTCCACGACCATGTCTTCCAACATGGTTGTTTGAGAAACTATTCACTGCATCAGTTAGAGTTACATAACACAGCTGAAACACATTAATGAATGCATTAATTATCCAATGCAAGGCCCTTATTTGTTTGTTTAGTTAAATCCAGGCAGTGGCTTTGAAAACTGCAGCAATTTTTCCTCCAGTTTTCAAACACTCGTAGATTTTTGTAAGAAAAAAAGAAAAAGAAAAAAAAAAGACATTTTATGGGATTATTATTATTTTTAATTCCAGTATGTCATCCAACAAAAGATTGTTGTGCACAGAACGGCCTCTGTGCTATTTTTCTTTTTCTTTGTAAGTTGTTTATTCGATATACGATAGATTCACAGTTTCCTGTTGGACATCGTGCTGATAGACGGTGCGATTTGGACGGAGAGGCTACGTGTCTGACAAAGAGGAGGCGAGCTTGAAATGTCGCAGTTTCCAGAGTGAGTTCTTGCATTTGCCAAAGGCTTGTTTTTGTCCTTCTTTGTAGTTATTTTACACAGAGAGTCATCTTTTTTGTAAGCATATGGTGAGCAAGGTATCGTTGCACAAAACCAGAATGTCCACTGCTAGGTACAAATTAGTCTGCAACCCCTTTCCAACTGGCTTATCGAATGAAAAGCTTTGCAGGAGTCTTTGGCAAACCGGAGCTCTGGCCTTCGTGCTGAACTTCGGCACAGACGCCTCCTGCTTTAGGACATTTCTGTTTTGGGTTTTACAAAGAAGACTCTGTCTGGCTGAAAATAACACTTGACTCGTTTATACTTCAGATACTGTTTTAGAACCTGAGTGAACAAAACAGACCTTGATAAAAAAAAAAAAGAAAGAAAGAAAGAAAGGAAATTCTTATCTTTTGTTGTGGCAACACTGACAGTTTTATATGTGGATATGGGAGCCGGTGTTCCAGAGGAAGAAATACAATAAAATAAAGAAGGAGGCCATCCGAAGGCTTGAAGAATAGTGTTTCTGATGCAGTGAGAGTAGAGGTTCAGCCATGTCTGCACGTCATCCAGTCTGAATGACAGGTGGAAACTCAATTTTGCCCTGACGTGATAAAAAGAGAAATGTCAATCCATTCACGACAGGCGCTACTGCTTCACAATATCTCAGTGGAGAACACTGACTTTGTGAGCGAGAGCTGAGAAAATAAGGTGTGGAGGAATTTCAAAAGCTCGGGAAAAAGCCTTACGACCTTAGAAGTGTGTTACGTTCATCAGATGTAGCACAAAGCTCCGCTCACTTGGCCTCTCGGGTCAGATTTAATCCTATTTGTTCACAACGTCGTGTCCCTTTGTCCTTGTTTGACATTTGGAGTGAGTGAATTGGCGGTTATTTTTGGTGCCACCTACTGAAATGAATTCGTAGTACAGAGCAGGAGCTGCATGTGTAGACTCATCTAACAGCACTCTAGGTAGGTTAGTGGGATAAAAAGCCATTCACTCAACCTATTCTACTCCCACTGAAAGAGAAAATAAACTGGCGCTATGCACAGCACCTGAGAGCAAGTGGGACAAGTGTGAGGAGAGGAGGCATGTGTGTGCCTCCAGCTGGCGTCAGACAGCGTGACTACCACAAAGAGATCTGTTTGGAGTAGATTCCACAAACTTAGTCCTTCAGACCTGTGACATTTAATCTCACTAAGACCTCATTTACTCTGTTCACCGGGTAACAACATTCCTAAGATTAACAACAAGCCCGCGCCACAAGCCTTTAGTGGAGCAGAGCAGCATGTACCCATCCAAGCACACAAACTGCACCTCTGTGTGATAAATAAGAAGCCGTTGTTCTGCTCTATACAAATATCAGCCTCGGCTTCAGGTGGAAAAAAACTGTGGTAGAAGTCGGCTATCCCGTAGGGGGAAAAAGAAAAAACAAAAGAACTTCCAGGTATTGTGTGAGGATAAGCCTCGTCAATAGCGCTGGTTTCATTATAAGGATATTTGCTATGCAAATCTGAGGGAACAATGTGTACCTTTCTTACTGCAGGTATGTTCTGGTTGCCAAAACCTGGGCAGTGTGTAATGTTTACACTCCTCGGTGACGCTGACCGACTTTGTTTAGCCCACAGTGTCAATGGTGTATGACAATGGGACCAATGTTCCCATCAGGCACTTGCGTATGATCCTGTTGTGTGATGTCTTTAAGTGTTGGTCCATCTCAAATAATCAAATATAAATATGATTGTTTGCTTGAGCAGTGGCTTTAATGAGTGTGGTGGAGTGGTTCTTTATCATCTCTGTCAGAGTGGTATGGGTGTTATAATAAGCGCCTGATTGGCTCATCACGTACAGTGTATTATTGGTGGCCACTTCTTTAGGTACACGTTCTCCGGACCACCCTTTGTCTTCGGGATTGCCTTCAACGAGTTGCTGGAAATGTTCCTCAGAGATTTTGTCCATCCTGCTGAGGTCTGTCAGCTGTACATCCACAGTGGGAATTTCCACCACATCCTGCTCTACTGGATTGATATCTGGTGACTGTGGAAGTCTTTTGAGTACAGTCATGTTCAAGAAAACAGTTTGAAATTATTTGAACTTGATGAACTGACATGTCATCTTATCCTATTAGAAGCACAACCAGATGATGGGTATATTGTGGTCAGAAAGAGATGGACCTGGTCACCAACTATACTCTGGTAGGATGTGGTGTTTAAATTATGCTCAGAGATCCAAAGTGTGCCCAGAAATGATCTCCCACACCATTACACGAACACAACAAGCCTGAACTAATGATTGAAGGCAGGACGAATCCAAGTTTTAATGTTGCTCACTCCAAATTCCCACACTGCCATCCAAATGTCGCAGCAGACTCATCAGATCAGGAAACATTTTACAAATCTTCTGTTGTCCAGTTTGACTGAGGCTGTGTGAATTGTAGTTTCCTGTTCTCAGCTGACAAGAATGACCCGGTGTGGTCTTCTGCTGCTGTAGTCCATCTGCTTCATATTGTGCATTCAGAGATGCTCTTCTGCATACCTTAGTTGTAGCAAGTGCTTATGTGATTTACTGTTGCCTTGTTATCAGCTCCAAGCAGTCGGGCCTTTCTCCTCTGACTTCAGAACACAACAAGGCATTTTCGCACAGAGAACTACGGCTCACAGGATATTTCCTCTTTTCCAGGCCATTCTCTGTAAACCCTGATCGTCCAGGAAAATCCCAGATCAGCAGTTTTTTAAATATTCAGACCAGCCCGTCTGGCACCAGCAATCACCTTTTTCCACCATTCTGTTGCTCACATTGAACTTCAGCAGGTCATCAAGCTATTTTGGTCATTTAAAGTACAAAATATTACTTCAATAAAAAGATGCAGTGATCTTTTCCTATCTGTCTGTCTAAAGGACATGTTGGGAAAATATAGTGAATAGTGGGTAAGATACTGACACAACACATCCCGTTTCGGGTTTTTTGGTGGCTAACTCATTTTATAAGGAAACCCTAAATTTAATCTAAATATCAGCTCTATTCATTTATGTTGGAGAAAATAGTGCGTTTATTTGTATTTCTTATGTTTTTTTTTGGTTTTTTTTTCCCGATGGGGTGATTAACAGTTTATTAATAAAATAAAAGGCAGAGAAATTGAAAATAATTTGCTGCAGCTGTAAAACTGGTCTGGGCTAGTGTGTTCCTATTATTTTGTCCACAGACTCTTCGCTCTGCTTCATCTGATTTTATTCCACATTAATTATATATTTTGAATTATTTCCCTGTGTTGTGTCTGCTTTTGTAATAAAAACGTGTTGCTATGCGAGGACGGCGAGCGCAGTGAGCAGCGCAGTGTCACAAAGCGCTCCGTTCCGGGTTTTCCCGCAGACCCTGCGTGGCCCAGCTGAGGTGACTGGCAGGACTTGTTTACTGGTGGGGAGACTCGCAGAAAGAGAGACGGAAAGAGGGGGAACCTGAGGGAGAGCGATCGCTAAACGGGAATCCAAGTTTTTACACTTGACCCGTCTTTTTAAGTCTTTTTTACGTTTCGTTCACCTCATCGTCTTTTTCTCCTGTCTTCTTCTCCTGGGCTGGCGGACTCGGGCTGTTCACTTTCAGCGTGTTTTTGATTTTATTTTTATTCTGAACTCTCATCGCCGACACTGAAACCTCGTTTGTTTTGGATTAGCTAGCTAACGTTAGCCGTTTAGCCCCCTTCAGCTAACGTTAATCTGAGGGAAGAAACGGACGGCGTGGTGTGGCGACTTTTCTCACCTCACGGCGGCAGCGTGCACGGTGAATGCGGGCATTGTTGTTGTTATTTTCTGGCTTCTTTTACTCCTCGCGGGGAATTTGAGAGTAAAGTGGCGTGTTTTTTTTTTTTTTTAAACCTTCCCGAGTTAGTTTTTCCCCTCTCCGCCGTTTTGTCGTTTTTACGGGCTTGCGGTGGTCAGCGGGGGTGAAGGAGTTCAGAGGAAGGTCGAAGCGAGGAAAGCTGCACGTTTTTTTTTCCTGCCGGAGTTTCCTGGGATGTGCTCCCTGCTCAAAGAAACGGGAGGCGAGCTTGTGTGAAGACACCAGGACGCAGGAGGTGATATAAAGACTTCTGAAAGAAAACGAGAGCTCAAAGGCTGCCTGTGTTTTTTGGGGGTGCTGTTCATAACTCCAGCCCATGTCTGCATGAGGAAAACACTGCTTTTTGTTTTTGAAATACCCACCGAGGTCCTCCCGCACTGGAGCAGCACATGACAGTGAAATGAGCCCGGGGCCAGCGGACCTTCTTAGAGGATCTCCAAACTAGCTCTCTGCGTGTGTGGGATATTACTATTATTATTAATAATAGTAATCCCCCCCCCCTCGATTTAGCGGGGCACCAGAATCAAACAGATGAACGTGGACTGTCGACTTCACTTCTGGAAAATGAAATTTTTTACTCGCACATGTGTCGCCAGAACCCAGGATCACGTTATTTAGTGTCTCATGTACATAACAAATTTGGCACAGAAGACAATTATAAATTTATAACCCCCCTTACAGGGGGAGGAACGCTCAAATCGGCTGGCTTTATTGGACCCTTTTAAGTTTTTAGCAATTTCCTAGTTCACTTTGAACATTTCTCCCTGAAGACTGGAAGTTTTTTTGTTTTTTGAAAGACTTCAAGAAGAGAGTACAACTTATCCTCCAGCCAAAATGAGGCGGCTGACGCTTAAACTGCGAGCACAAATGGTGTTGTTTATCATGTGCACCTGCATTATATGCCAATGTGGACTAATAAACGGAGAAAGTGAGTATTGTTTCATTTTTTTAATGACTTCTTGAAACGACCCTGTCCTAAGCGAAGATGTTTGTTTGGGGGGGGGGTATTCTTATTTTTATCAATCAGCGTGATAATGTGAGTCACGGGACTGTTGCTTTCATTTTGGCGCATGCTCAGATTCTCCTCCAGGTCTAATTAAGGTGCTCGTAATTTCAGTTTTGTACTTGTGGCTGATAACTTGGCGCACAAATATTAATTATCGGCTAATAAACCCCGCCCCTCTCGTGCCGGCTCTTAAAGGTACATACTTTAGCGGCCCGCGCTAAATGCGCCACCCCGAGGGCCAGATTAGTGGCTGTAACTGGACGAGGGTGGTCCGCGGCAGCGAGTCTAAACTGGGGGCAGCAGGATTGGCCCTGCGAGCCTTGCTAGGCCTCTCACGCGCACACAGCCTGAATGTAAACAAATTAGCCGCGGACGCTCAGAAGTCTCTTCATAGGTGGCGGCTCCATTTGCCTTCCTCCCCAGAGTCTGCGCCTTGGGTTTATTTCTTTTTATCAATGAATTAGCGCGGAGGTTGATTACAGCTATACAGATGTGCAGTGCCGCAGATTAATCACGATCCAGCTGTGCGCTGTTTTGCTTTCAGCTGGTGCTTTAACACAGGGACACAGTGCCCATACTTGAGCCCAGATGCCCACATTTTATGGGCCGAATGAAGTTAATAAACACTGTTACCCACTCTGCTATTTCTTATTTGTGTTATTTCTTATTTTTTTAAGGGTGATCTCAGTGAAATGAGAATTGGAAGGCCAGCTCTGAAGCCGGCATTAGATAATACATTTGACCGTGTAATAGGTCACTTGTGTCTTGTTATCTCAAATTAAATGAATGAATGAGTCGTTGTGAAACAAACAGAAAGTCTGGAGCGCCTCTGAAATCAATTATTGAACATTTTGCTTGTTTGTCAGCGGTTTAACCCTTGGCCCACATTAATCCTTGTGAGATTTGTGTTCAGTGATTTTTGGACGATGTGTTGCCCAAGCCTGAGTGTTTTGCTTTTTTGGGTATGTGAACTTAGTCCAAGTGAGCAGGTAGACCATGTAAATGTGTGGGCACCCATTCATAAAGTGGAACCTGTTGTTTTTCTTCTTGTTAGCAATGGTGGGACTCTTCAAGCTTCAGGTTGTGTTGCTTAAAATGGCTCCCGGCGGCCAGGTTGAAAGGAAATGATCTGGCTACTTTACACAGGTCATGTATGCAGACAGAACAGAGGCCCCTGAAAGGGGGTCTTATGAGACAGGGCTGCTGGTACCCCCTCCTTCCTGGTCTTTTTTAATTTTTTCCCTCTCTCGCTGTCTCTCTCTCAGGGAATGGGGTACATGTCATTGGCTGTGAGGACTCTGGGAAGTGACCATATTTGGCACTTTTGAGATGTTTACGCCAAAAAAAAAAAGGGGTGGGGTCGGGGCAACAACCAAAATACTTTGAATATTTCATTCTGGATCCACACACTGCCTGATACCTCCATCTCAGACACAAGAACGAGAAGAAGCTGTCCTGATAAATAACCCACGCTGTAGCTGACTGCACCTCAGAAAACATGTAACAAATCAGCGTTTACAGGCTGTTATTTGATTGTGATTGGCCCATTTGTCACAGTTAATCAGGAAAGGTTTTTCAGATGTTGCCGCTGAGCTGTCTCCTGGTCTGACTTGTGAAAAACAAGTTGTGCAACTGCCCACTTCTGGCTCCTCTCAGGCACGGCTCTGCTGCTTGTGAGCATGCATGAATATACATATGTGCACGTCTGTATTTCTTTAACCAGCGTGGTCGCACAGATTGGCACTTCCCCTCTCGCTGTCTGAATCAAACCTCCAGAGCGGTGTCATTTATTCAGGAGGAGCAGTTGAAGAGTTGCTCTGACAGCTCAGCTAATGGAGAACCGTGTGCTGTTATAAAAATCGAGAAGGCTCGGCCTCCATTTGTCTGCGAGTTTGTCTGTAGCCCCTTTTGGACACTCAGGCACTCTTCACTGAAGTGCACATTGGCATTTTCCGACAATGCTGTGCACGTTGTGGAATGTCTTTGAAGTGGCCCACCATGTAGGTGCCTGTGTGTGTGTGTGTGTGTGTGTGTGTGTGTGTGTGTGTGTGTGTGTGTGTGTGCCCCAGCCACCCTTTGCTGTCTGCAGGATCTCATTTTTCAGCTACTGACCAGCCCACTTCCGGGCAATGTATGTCTTCTATTTATATTTATTTATGTGTGTGTGGGCGTTGATGAGAACACTGTGTGTTAGGCTTCATCCACATGAATATTGGTGTTTCTTTTCATTTTTAAATGGGTAGTTTGTTTTGACAAAAGCCTGAGTTGGCGTGTTTTCACGCTCGTTCGTCGTTTCCTCTCGTCCGGATCAGTTAATAAGTGAAACTTGTGGCTTTTTTCCTCTCGCAGAAACATCCAAGTGAACCAAAATACATCACCACGTGAGAACGTTCAGTTTGCTTGTCTGGGGTGGGAGCAACATGGATAATTTACGTTCATTTCACGGCTGGTTGCGAACCTGTGCAGACCTTTGCAAATCAAAAGTTCCTTCCTCCTTATGAAATGTTATTTCACCTCAAACCGGGAGCATAAACCTGCTTGTTGGTTCGGATTGAGGTCGGTTCACGTTCGCACCGTAAACAGCCGCTGCTGAGACCACGTCCTCCAAAGGGTCTCGGTATGGTTGTCGGCACCCGGGTGCGATTACTGCTTTCACAAAACAAAGAAAAGTTTGATTTTAAGGGACTAAACACTGCAGGTGTGTGGACGTCCTCGGACTTCTGGATAAGAAAGAAGAGAAAATCTTCACATCTGACAAAAGTGTAAACATAGAGAAAGCTGTTATTTACAGGCTAATTTAGCGTTAGCATTCACCTGCACTATTACCTCTCTGTCTGCCTTTACCATAGTTTGCTGCTGGAACAGGCTGTGCTGCCTGTTTCATTGGCAACACACAGAATCTTCAAGGCTTTCATATCGCAGCCCGTCGTTGATTGCAAATTGCTGCTGTTTATTTTGCACGGTTCCTCGTTCACAGAGGTGGTGGACAATCGGGGTCATGAACTGAGCCTCCACCAGCTGTGTACAGGGTCCTGAGTGTTGGCCAGGAAGGCGATATGTACTGCTAGAGGAAATTAACTGTTGGGGTGCCTTTGCTAAGTGCTTCCTCCTCTGCTCTTATCTTTCCAAGTATCCCTTTCAGCTTCTCCTAACTTGCCACTGTGTGCATGTTCCCGGCAGTTTTTATCAACAGTGGAACAAGTGGGGGATGGAAAACACGAGCCGACTCTTCTGACTCCCACAAATTCACAGCTTGATGAGCCACCAAGCAAATGCATTTCTGCAGCTCATCATTACTGTGCTAACATATTAGATTTACTTTTCAAATGCAATAAACATAAAGTCTGATTGACACCACATGCCTGCAGGTGTCTGAGGCTATGCTTAGTAGCCTCAGACACCTGCAGTTAGTAGGTGGTCAGAGGTGTAGTGCCCACTCTGACTTGGGAACGAGTTGCTACCTTGATTAGAGAAGTTTAGGAGAATTTTAGGATGTTGCTCACGAGTGAGGGGAGAGCCGAGCGTGAAAGCAAGGCTGTTGCTTTACCCGTCGAGCTACGTTCCCACTGTCACCTGTGGTCACAAGCTGTGGGTAGTAACTGAAAGGAGGAGCTTGCTGATATGAGCAGTGGAAATGAGTTTCCTCTAACAGGTGTCTCTGCTGGAGAGTTGAGGCCTGTAAAATCTGCGAATATTTCATGCGTAAAAAAAAAATAAAAATTTCAGACTCCCCTGTTTCTAATGCAGGTGTTGCAGATCTGAATAAACTGATCTGACCAATCAGATCACTGGATTTGGCAACAAGTGCAGTCGTAGCTCAAAATGTGCACCTGTGCTTAAATGGTAAACCTCAGACACAAAGTTTAGGCTCCTACCACCATGACAGTGGTTTGAAATGAACTTTAATACAGTAATATGTAATTACTTGGAATTCTTCTTTTTTAAAATCACAGTAAATGAAAATTGTGCAATTTTACTGGTTTTGATATTTACCATTGGTATCGTGACTTGCCAATACTGTGGCAATACTAGCACTACTGGTGTCCGATACCGATACCAGCGTTGATATGGATACAGTTGATATTTGGATTGACCCGCCCACCTCTAATCCTTATTTATAGGTAATAATATCCAGGTTAGGTAGTTACAACGTCTAATCACCGCGTGAGTTTCAGTCTTCAGACAAAGGCCTTCCAAAGCAGAGCAGCAGATTTTTATTGGATGTTAAACACTGAAAATAACATAACGGCTGCTGTGGTGTGTTTAACAAAACTGTATTAGTGTCAACACTAAAAACAGATTGCTTTAAAGACGCTGTCTCCAAACAGAACAAAGCATGAAAGTATTTGGTAAATGAGTCTTAGACGGACTTTCTAAATGATTTTACGCGCATTGTGAGTTTAGGGACGATAGCTCTCCACACTGTTTTCCTGGGAATTTGCTCAGAAGTGCCAGATGTCAGAAAAATCGTCCCTAATGCTATCTTAATTTTAGCCAGTCTTAACATGCTAGGAGACAAATGTTGCCGCACTGCTGTCACCTTGCAAAATAAGGAAACAGTCAAAACACGTTGATCCCGACATAAACCTTTCATTATGCGATTAGACATCAATCTGACAGAGCCGAAGAGGAAACCACGCTGTAACATCTAACGGCCGTCGCCGTGATCAGGTGACGTGTTTCCAGCCCAACACTGGCTGCCAGCTCTGTGATAGGTTGTTGTTTTTAAACACAAAGCCTAGCCGATGCCCTCCTCTCCGACTCCCGTTCCTAGATAGAGGAGTGTGGCCGTTTATGTAAACCCCTGCTCACTGCACAGAAATGTGGTGTAGCTGAGAGGGGAGGGATGGGGTCACACCCACACACACATGAACACACACACACGCAGAGCACCGTTACGCCATGCTGCAACAATCTGATTTGATAGTCCTTGTTGCTGTTTGGATCTGCCCTATTTTAACCGTTGGGGACTTCACACTGTAAAATCCGAGCTGAGCCAGTCCTGTAACGCAGGGATCAACAAAGGGATGTTTTGCAGATGAGACAATAAACCGAATAAGGCCGTGTAACTGATTTCTCATTCTTTGGCTTTAAAAAAAAGCATAGCAGTTGCCCCCCACCCCCTTCCCCGCCAATACCCCAAAAAACAAACAAAAACCCCCCCAAAACAGATGAGATTTAAAATACCCGTCTGGGTTTGATTGCGATGGAGAACTTTTAATTGATCCCAGTTACAGATTTGTACATCTGCAATACTGTTTGGGCCAGTTTATAAAGTAACGTCTGTATCTGAGATGACATGAAGCCCGGCAGGAGAGGAAAAGTTGATCAAAAATCTTTGCAGTTTGTGACACGAGTCTGGATTTACTGTCATGTTCCCGCTTTAGGCCAGTGGAGCGATTTGGACCAAGTCTCCACAGAAGTTGGAGGCCTGTCATGTGACTGAAAAGTGTGTGTTTGATGCCCTGCGAGGCTGCTGGCAGTTAATGTAACTGCACGCACACAATCGTGCTGTCGGGTCAGTTACTGAGCTGAGGGGCGGAGCAAATGATAAACGAATCAAACGGTGCACAGGTGACGAGTATTACAATCGTGGACATTATCTGATTGTAAATGGCAACAAAATTAGCAGCTAATGTTTTTACAGGCAACTAATCACATCTGTGGGCATTTGAATGACAGCTGCATAGACTGTATATAAAAGATGAACAAAGCTTCCGAGTTTGAAAAGAAAAGGTGGGAAAAGACTCTTCTGTTTAACTAATACAATAATATATGACCTTATTAAATATGTTCCTGAAGTGTGTGTATGGGCCACATTTCTAGTTGAATCCCTTATTAATTACAGTGTTGATTTTGTTAAATATTGTCTAGGTTAGATGAACTGTTGCCATATAAGTTTGACATTTCTGGGTCATGTCCGGTTAAAAAAAACAAACAAGCAAAATAAATGAGCAGGTGATGTGGATACGGCAGCCTTTTAAATATCATGTGAAACATGGACACAATCGAAGATGTTAAAATGTGATGCAGCTTTTCATGTTTCCTCCACGACAGCTTCTGCTCCCTCTATCCCTCCTTCCTCTCCTCCTTTAAACCCGAGCTCCATCCTCCTTCCTTCCCTTCGTTTTGCGTTCAGGGGTAAGCGGGTTCGCCGTCCTGGGCTCGTTTGTTTTCTTTCACACTGCAGATGCACACAGCCTGCAGACCTTTCTTCCACGCATGCACACACCTGCTAATCCCGCTGTGCGCTGTGGGAAAGCCTCCTCTTTCAGGCCTCTTAAAGGTGTGAACAGCATCCATTTGACGCCTCTCTTTTTATTTGCTTTCTCTTATTAACCCCGCGCGCTCCAGCTGGGTCTAAGTGATGCTTAACGTGTTCACCTGCACGTTGTGCGCCACATCACGTGGCCCTCTGAGATGATGTTGTTTGCTGCGTCGTGGCTACGTGTGTCTGTACATGTTTGAGTGTCCTTTTTTACAAGAGCTCATGCTTACATGTTTAGTGTTCGGTGACTCCGTGTGCCGGGTTGGGGTCTCTGTTTTTGTCCTGATGAAGTAGCATGAGATGCGTTACTATGGTGACAGCACTGGCTGTGCTGGCAGTAAGTTACAGAGCCCTCCAAACCCAGCCTCTTCCTGTCTAAAGACACGTCTAGCCCCACTGCACTGAACCCGGTTATACATTTTAATGTGTGATTATGGAGAGAGAGAGAGAGGGAGTATGAATCATTTTTGCTGTTTAGTTGCTCTAGACTGATGATTTAAGTTGCCAACCGTGGCTTTTTCCCCTCTTCTAACCTAAGAATGTCCACCATAAGCAACCTAATAATTTGTGATTGTTTTATATTTCAAAGCACTTGAAGTGTGAGCCTCTTGTCTCCTTCCACAATCGGCCCTGTAGTGATCGGGCCTTAACTCGCCCACGGTCTGTCAATAACAGCTGAGAGCCGAGCACCTTAAAGCTAAATTCTGTCTCAGGCTTGCTGCAGTAAAAGAAGTGATGCAGTTGATTAATAATCCTGTGATAAATGCAGACTGTGATTCACTCTTCAGTTTTGCATGATCGCAAACACCCACAGGAGTCCTGCTTAAAGACTGTGGTGTTCCTCACCTGCAGCAAAATGCCCCTCTTCTTCTTTGATAACATACTGTACAGCAGCGCTCCCCAACCCATTTTGCTCCACCGACGGTGTAATGTCAGACAATATTTTCACGGACCGGCCTTTAAGGTGTGGCAGATAAATACAACAAAATAAAATGATACGGCCGAGACACAAACTGTGTTATTCTGTAAATATAATAATAAATGCAAATTCACTGTGTAACTTTATTAGCAGCGTCCTCCTGAAATGCACCAACAACACTGAGAGTAGCATCCTCCTCTCTGCCCCTTAATGCTCTCTGGTTGCTATGGTAACGCGTAAATATTTCTTTCAAAATAAGACACAACTACAACACGGGAAAGACCCAGGGAAACTGAGTTAATGTTAAAACCCCCGAAAGCCATACATTTCACACCCCAGCCTATACTCTCACCTCAGCCGGGCCGTGATTGGGCCGGTACCGGGGGGTTGGGCACCACTGCTGTATAGTACGCGGCCACTTCTCTGCATCCGCAGCAGTGTTACAACAGCTGGAAACGGAGGCGGAGACTACCACCTGCACTACCTCCAACAGAGGAGGGTCACACCCATTTCCCAGATGGACCAAAGGTTCTCTTTGTCATGTTGGCTTAAGCCAGGGGTCGGCAACCTGCGGCTCCGGAGCCGCATGCGGCTCTTTAGTCCTTAAAGTGCGGCTCCGCCTGGTTTGGGCAAATAAATTAGAAGCATTTAGCTGAAGTGTATTTTATTTATGTTAGTTCTTTTTAACTCGGAGTTCTAAATTGGAAGATTATTGTGATATTGAAATATAAAAATAAAATTATATTCTATTATTTTTTCATCGCTCAAAATAAGCGTCACACTCGCGGAAGCCGGTGTACCCGCCGAAACGCCGTGCATTTATCGAGACTTTCAACCCCAGGTAGGCCAATTATGGATCTTCGGATCCACATTATGTCAGCAGCTGTTCTCCACCGTGAACTATGTTAAAGACAAACACCGCTCACGCCTGACAGATGACAGCTTACAGTCCTGCGTAAACTGACTTCGTATAGCCCCGATTTGCGGACTCTGTGCACAGAGGTTCAGGAGCAGAAGTCCCATTGTAAACAAATCACGGCAGACCCGACGATGTTTCCATGAACATGCTTTTGAGCATCTCTTTATTGGGCACTTTTCTTTTCACACACGGTTGCTGTACGCATACAGCCGGCTGTAGCTTTTCAGCTCACAGCCCGACATACACCACCAACACAGCACAGATAGCGCAGACGTAAAGGCAGCGAGGCGTGATTGCGGGTGTCGCTCAGGTGCGTCCGCCTCCCCTGCAGCGGCGCTGCAAACCACGCCCCGCCGCACGCATTAACCAGGTAAAATACATAATTAGGCAGAATTTTGCAAATATCTATTTTTCATTTTTCAGCAGCATAGAGCTTTTTTCCAATTATTTTTTAAGAGTCAGGTCAAGGCTCCAACAGCCCAAAGGCGATATAAGGGTGGCGGCTGACAACAGTTTTTGTTTGCTACATGGATCATTTTAGTTCAGCTGGGTGTCTTTCCTTTTGTTATATTTCTTTAAGAGTTCAAAATGTGTTGATTACATAAATATAATTTAATTTTCTCTGTAGCACTTCATGGATTTCATAAGCAGCACACCTTAGTTGTTCACACAAAGCATAAAGATAAAAAACAATATATACAGTGTTATCTTCATTTTAGATGTCAGAAAGTATTTGCGGCTCCCAGTGTTTTCTTTTGCGTGGAAACCGGGTCCAAATGGTTCTTTGGGTGTAAAAGGTTGCAGACCCCTGGCTTAAGCTGAACTGATCAGTGAGCGAGTTTGTGCTTTTATGGTGGAAATGAGCTCATTGGTGGAAACCAAAAGAACATGCTGGAGTTCTAACACAAAGCAGGGCAACAGTTGTTTAATTCTGGTAATCCAGACAATCAAGATCAAATTATAAATGACAATTGATGACATCGCTCCTTTGTTCAGTCCACCTCTGCACCACTTCATGAAACCAAAGTGAGAATCTGGCCGTGCTTCACAAATCTACCGGCTTTTATTAGGGCTTTTGAAAAAAAGGAACCGTTAACTGTTTCTGCGTTTTAGGAGTGTTGATAACTTCATTTGGTAACAGGTGACCTTCAGGCAGTCACACGTGCAGTAATGGAGCTACTAATACGTAGCAACAGGATACGTTTGCTTGGGGAAGTTTTTGTTAAATCTGGAGAACATTTACAGCTAATCAGTTGAGCCTCCTCAGATTTGTTCTGGATCAAACAACCAACTATGGGGAGTGTATAGATGCATGACTCACAGCTGCTGAGCTACACACATACGTGAGTCATGACTCTCAACCTGTAGAAACCGATATTGTCAGAGGATTTAATAGAAATTGGCAAGAGTTATTAGAAAACAGCTGCAGGTACAGCCCTGCTGATGCTGGGCTGAAGAAACGGGTCCCAGAAAAGAAAATTAGATCCTTAATTGAAAGTGCAGACAGGCTACAGTTTAGCTGAACTGAATGTGCAAAAACAAGCATGACCGAACACCTGAAGCGGTCCTTCTATTGCACACTCAATTTGGTTATCCTGGCTCGCTTTTTATTTAAACATAGTGTGAGCTCTGTGGGTGAAAATGCCTTGTTGATGTCAGAGACCAGAGATGACCTGATACTTTAGAAGAGCATCTCTGAACTCACGACACTGTTCAGCCTTGAAGCAGGTCGGCTACAGCAGCAGAAGACCACAGCAGGTACCGCTCCTGTCAGCCAAGGACATGAGATGGTTTGATTCATATAGGCTCACCAGAAGATTGGAACAAATGTTCTGATCTGATGAGTCTGTTTTTGCGGCTGCAGTTGACTGGTAGGGTCTGAATTTGGCCTAACGATGCTTTGCTCGTCCTGCATCTCCTTAAAGCGGTAACCTTCTCCATCCTTCTTCAGCTCTCATTGCTTCCTCACGTTAAACACACCCCTGCTAGTGTGTCAGCGTGGAAGTGAGTCCACAGGCCCCAGATTTACAACTCTGCTCCGATTGGCTTATTCAGCATTGAGGGAACAGACTTTTATTTCTAAGCCTTAACATTGATTCGTTGGGCCTGCGGAGCAAACCTGGCGTCGTCTCCCTTATCGAAACTGGTCACAGCACGACTGCACAAACCGACCCGTGGACGGGCGTTATTTCCATGTAGAAACGAGGTCCAGTCAGACCGAAAGGAACGAAAGGAATTCAGATTTTTGGTGTGAATAAATTAAATGTGGTTAGTACAGAGGGCCACACAGTCTCCTCCCCGTAAACAGCACGGAGTAAAAGGAGTGGCTGAGCGGAGCTGAGGCTGTAGACGGGCCAGAGACGGATGCCAAGACGCTGTGAAAGGGGACATAGAGATGGAGTGCTTGCAACCAGTTTATGAGGCCGCATCAAGCGTTCCTAATTCCGTTATAGTTAAAGGAGCCCCATATTGAATTATGCCTTGCTGTTAAATGACAGCGTAATGAATGGAAGTCATTTTACAATACCGCCGTGGCCACAGACGCTCCACTCCAGGGGCCTGTCTGTCAGAGGCTAGGTAACAGCCAGTGATTTGTTGGCTGGTTGGGCTGTTTGAACATTAACATGATGTCAGTATTAAATCCCAGTATTATATGTAGCATGCTCGTAGATATTCTGTATGGAAAAGCCAACAGAGGTGGGTTTTTTGGAAAAACAAACAGGATGAGGGGATATTTCTTGATAAATGAAAAGGCCCAAAGGTCTGAGCGTTTATTGATCACGCCGCTGCTCGGTGTGTAGCGATATGAACGTGACGTTTAAAGGTGGAAGGCTGGATTTCTGCAGATTGGCGGCGTGTTTGTGCTTTGGTAAAAGGAAGGAGGCACTGAGGCTGTGTGGGTACAGGCCCGAGCAATGGAAAAGGGGGAGGGAGGGAGAGATATGGAAAGAAGTGAAGGAGTGAGGCAAGGATGTGTGTCTGCATGTTTGTGCAAATGTTTGTGTGCTATGTGAAGTTTTCCTGCAGCAGCCAGTGAGAGCTGGTGGTCTGACGGTGCAGACAAACGGACCATTAAACTGACCCCGGCCCCTCTGCTCGCCGTCCCTCTGGCCTCTGCTTTCTACCATTTTCCGTCCGTGTTTGTCGACCCCTCGGACATCAAATCTGATGTCTTGGTAGTCGTTGTGTTCTCCTTCTTCTGTCTGCTTCTTTCTTTTCGTCCTTCCGTTCCCACGTCCTGCGTTTTAACTTGACTCGTCCCTCCTAATAGTTTCAGCCACACACACACACACACACACACACACACACAGAGGCATTCCCCTTATGCGAGCAGCTGGAGTTTCATTTCAGTGCAGTTAGAATCAAATCATTTCTTCCCCTCTCTGTGTCTGTGTGTTGTTTTTTGCCTTTCCCCCTCCTGCTCTTTGCTTGGAACAAATGCTGGATTCAGCTGGAGCTTGGAGTTGGCAGACCAGCAGCAATCCAGTCAAATCGATAGGATTTGCCATGCCTGGGATGAGCTTACTCATTCATTCACCACACAGGGAATACCTCAGCTAAAACCCCTAAACTGTCAGAGCCGGACATTAGAAGCACAGCGTGTAGAAGAGCCATTACCACGCTGAGCTACAGCGCGGGCAGCTGTGTAATCACAGCTATTGTATTGTCTTTCTTTGTGTTTCCTAATGCTGATTGGCTGAAGCATAAACGGTGCTTAATGAAGGAGTTTAGTGTTGGAAATGTCTCATCACAACCATTTTTCAGCCGCAGAGGCAGCAGACGGGTCTGAAGAAGAAAGAGAGAGAGGGAGCCATACAGGGAAAGAAGGAGCAGATTTGGCAGGGCCACCAGGCAGGCGTAGCTCCTCCAGCCTCATGTGTAGCTCTGGTTTGTGGGTCAAAGCGTTGGTGGGGCTGGTGGGGCCGAGCCCTGCAGCTGCTGCCGTTGTGGCTGCAAGTCAAACAGGGTGACTGAGCCCCGGCTGCCTCCCTCTCAGGCCGAGGCTCACCGCACTAAGACGCTGAGCTCGCTAACGTAGGAAGATGAAAAGGCTCATCAGATGTTTTTTGCATTACTCACTCCGTGTGTGTGTGTGTGTGTGTGTGTGTGTGTGTGTTGTCTGTGTCTTCAGCAGAGGCTGGCCTTCAGTTGCTTACCTGCTCCCGTTTCACAGTCAGTCCTGCGTAGGCTCCAAAATGCTTTGACTATGTCAGGAATGCCCACAATGCTTTTTATATGTTGGAGTGTCACCTGGTGTGGTCGAATTTCAACTGACTGCAGATCCATGTGATTGTATGTGACTGTTAACATGTGCTTGCAGGTGCAGTTTGCATTAGCTTTTTATTGCTATGTAAAACTGAACGTTTTGGAAAGAGGGAGGAAAAAGCTTGTTTCTTTGACACAGCAGCAACAGGATGGGATTCACTCTCACATGTGGCTGATTTCGATGTGTGTTTCACAGAAACACAGTCGCCGCTGGTTTTGAAAACGGCGACTCGCTGTCGCACAGCACCTCGCTTCTTTGTCTCCCTCTGTCTGCGCCTCTTCGCCCTCTCTCCGTTTTTCCTTCTCTACTCTTTGCCAGTGCTGGAGGTAAAAGGGAAGGAGGCGAGCCAAAGTCACCAGTGCGATCTGATTTGGGCCTCTTCTGCTGGCAGACCATCTGACAGCGCAGGGCAGCGCATGTTGCTCTTTTCTACCCGCTTCAATCTGCCACAGCCTGGCGCCGTGCCACGGCTGTAACGGGACCCAGCGTTGTGTATAAATAGGCTAGGCCGACTCCTTTTTGCCATGTTCCTCAATGGGAAGCTGAGGCAATAGAGGAACAGGTGCTCCAACCCACACACTGCCTCCACTCGGTCCAACCCTGCCCTCCCCCTCCCTCCACCTTTATCTGATGTCCTCGGCTGTCTTGAGGACAGGACAGTCACAGTGCACGTGTTAGCTCCACTTTCTCGTTTCGTTCCCACTTTTTCTTAATAGAAAATAGATTTTCATATTTTTCTGTGTGTGTGTGTGTGTGTGTGTGTGTGTTTGTGTTATTGGTGGCTCTGAGCCTATTTCCACTATTCAAATGCCCCCACCCCCCTCCCTGGCTCACGTACTGTTATTCTGGTCCTCACTTCTCTTTGTTTTGGAGGTACATGTTGGTACACGCTAATCAAAATGCCTTTCATGCAATTTCTCAGCATCGTTTTTCACTGTGGAAGCCACAGCTTGGCAGTGGGCGCACGGGGAGCTGGCTTTACTTCTCAGGACTTTCCACAGTTGTATTAACAAACAAACGCATTTTTCCACTGGCAGTCCACTTGGCACCGCGGCCGCACGTTCCCTCCCCTGGGGTTTGTTCAGCAACTGAGCTGCTGACATATCTATAATCAGCAGATCACCTCATCAGCAGCAGCATGTGCCTAAGCTGACAGTGAGAGGAAACTTCTCACAGTCCAGAGTTAGCTGCCACCTGGTTTCATGCTAGACCGGTCTGGTTTCACTTTAAGCTAAAGTGCAGGCTGCCCTCCGTCACTCTGGACTCAGGCTGCAGTTCACGGGCGATAGAGGGCAGCCTGCGCGCCACCGTGATATGCTTTCATCACCGTTAGCTGCTGCATATTAAATTTTCTGCAGGGAGCACAATTCTAAAAATAAGAGAAGAATCTGCCTGAAGAGCTCGCCGAATCGCGGGGACGGCAGTTTCTGTCCGAGAGAGCGGGTACACGACCTCGGCTGCACCAGATGTACCCGAGGGAGCTGAGCTCACGTCGAGCTGGACAGAGGATGTTGGGCTCGTTCTGCTTCACGTCTGAGGTGAAGAGGCAGTAACGAAACAGCAGCGTGCGTGTCCCAATTTAGAAGTTACAAAATGTACATTACCCATGTGGGTTGAATTTTACTTGGACATAGTATTCCTTTAACCTGGTATCACCTGATCTTTCTCTGGTCCACGGTTTGAGAACGACTGATTTATGGTGACAGTTAATCGCAGAGCGCACTTTTTCACACTTATTAAAACAGTTTGTGCTGATTTAAAGCCGTCATGTCGGAGTTTCCTGTGATTCAAAAGGAGCACGGGTCATATGTTATCCTTCATAACTTATATATCAAGTTACACATTTGGTGTTTAGCTAAAGATAAATCAGTTTCTTTTGTATTGAGGCAGGATTGTGGTGTATTTGATCTTGGTGTTAATCCAGGATCAGCACTGACCAATCATGTTGCTGTGATGTCATAGGTTTGTAGGTTAAAAAAAGGTGTTTTCTATATTAATTTATAGAATATAATAAATGTAAATGTATCAAGTTCAGTTTGTTGTTAGCCAAACTTGGCTTACTCATGTTTGTTTGGTAGTAATAGATTATAATAGCATTAGCTAACTTTTTGGCTCATGCTAACGGAATAGTCACACGTCATTGGTTGGTTGCGGCGCTAATCCTGGACGCCAACACCAACGTGGGAATATGAGAACCTGTGAAGCTGTTCCTAGTAATCCTCTGCTTCTTCCTGATGCTCCCAAACTAACATTAAATCGTGTCTCTGTAACATTAAAACAACAGAAACCACCGACTGAACTGCAACAGTTTATCCACTTCAATAAGCCTCATGACTGTTCAAGCAACAAGAGCACAAACTTTTCTGATCCTTTAATCTCCTTTTAAAGGCTCTAACGCGTCGACTTCACTTAAAATCCAAGCTTCTCTCTGCTCTTTCTGTTTGTTTGAACCCCCTCAAATATACCTCCCCCCCCTCCTCCTCTTCATTCCTGCTGCCAAATTAAGTGTCAAACAGACAAGGCAGGCGGGTTGATGGCCCACATGTCTCCTATAGAGGTCTGCAGTATGGTACAGAACATTTCAGCCAGCGCTCTGTTATTCCACCCCCCCACCCCGGTTCATTAGCAGCTGATTGGGTTGTTATTGTAATTATGACATCCTGTACGTGTAGTGAGGGCACCGGGCTGTTCCCTGGTGGGTGGTCCTCTGTGCCGGTGTGGGCTGTAGAGGGATCACGGTCATTGTCTGCTGGAAAGTTCCCACCTGCATTAGATTTATTGGTTTTTATTTGTTGTGTTCTTTAACACAGCTGGAGCTGGAGTCCAAATGTTAAATTAAAATGTGGATTTATTGAACCTGTTGAATCCTTTTATTTATACCTTAAATATAAATAAATATTTTAAAACCTCCTGAGTCTGCCTCCAGCCTGTCACGTTCATCCTTCATGTGCTGTAGATGAACTCAGGTAGGCCTCCCTGCCCTCTCCCACCGTGTGTGTGTGTGTGTGTGTGTGTGTGTGTCCATAGCGGCTCTTCATTCATGCATGTGATCACCAACCGTCCTGTAGGTCCCTTACGTCACTCTGCGTTCCTGTCTGGGCTCAGGTTACACTTTCACCCCCCTGCGCGTCCCTCCCACCCATTTTTCTGCCCCCTTCACCCCTTGTTTTTTTTCCGCGTGACCCCCTTTCCATATGGCCACGCCCCCTCCTCTCCCTGTTGGCTCACTCCTGGATCTCCTTGCTACCAAACCTGGGAGGAGAAGGCTCATTATTCTAGACACAGGGGCTCTCACAACCAACCCCGGACTGCTGTTCCTCCCTTTTGTCACCCCCCCCCCCCCCTCAGCATTCACTCCTGTCAGTTGAAAGCAAGACTCCATTTTGCAATAGAGGCTCTGTGGACGTCCATGTGCTGCTTGCCCTCATGGCCCTCTAACATTTCTTTGTGTCAGTGAAGCTTCTCTAACAGGAAGCATGACATGCCGAGCATGTCAGCATGCCGGGCGACCACAAACACCTCACTGCCACTCGTGTATTTCTTACCTGCGCTCTTTAAAAAAAAAGAGAGCCCTCCATGTGAAAGGGTCAGGCTCGCGTCCTCTTGGTGTGACTTGAAGATAACTTGGGGCAGGGGTGAGTTGCACCCTGGCCCCTGTGCAGTTGCGTAACAGTTTGTTATGTTGTTGTGTTTCACAATAGGTATCCGGTTAGTGCTGCAGGCTGACAGCGAGCGGGCGGCCTGTGGGTCTGTTTGATGTGTCCGTGAGATAAGGCAGGAGGGGCAGAGAGAGGTGTAAGGTTCCCGTTATCACTGGGAATTACACCAACTGCCGCATGGCCGAGGAAGAAGCCTGTTTTGGTGTTTTGCGATGCAGGTTGCGCCGAGGCGTGGTCAACACCGGTTCGCTGAATGAGTTACTGTTGTTGTTTCAAACTCGAGTGTTATCTGATGAGATGCTTAACAGTTAAAATGGATTTATTGACTACTTTTATGAGTTGTTTTTGGCTGCCGGCGCCGCTCGCTGCAGGGGGAAGTACAAAGTTGAGCTGGTGGAGGCTGCGTCCACACAAATGTGGATACATGTAGCAGCACAGTTTGTGTAGTTCTCTGAGCTTGTTGTGCGTCTTCTCACTGGAAGCAATCTCAGCACTGAGCTAAAGACAGTGAAGGATGTGATTTATAGTAGAAGCACAAAATGTGCGTACTGGTCAGTGGATACGTGGAGGGATGCAAACAAGTGTGAATTATTTCATGTTAGTTGCTTTTACTTGTTTCTTTTAAACCTCGCCACATGTTCTTTCTCTCCTGCTGCACTGACGTTTGTCTTACTGGAGTCTCGGCTGGAAGAAGATATTTTTCTGCACTCTGTTTCTCTGAAAGAGTTACTGCAAACAAGCGTAACGCCACTGCAGACATGGCATCATTTACTGTTCAGTCTTTATGCTTTCAGAGGAAGGAAAGTGTGTTCCTATGATTACAAGTCAAAGTTTAACTCGACCTGCCCTTCTCACCAGCGTCAATCTGTAGTAAATGTGGTTCAGTAGTTTACTGGTTTTATAGGCGCTCTGTGTTATGAGCAGCCACTTCAAACACTTTGTTGATGCGTGATTCTGGTCGTAGGTTGAACCTGAATTGTTGACATGTTTTTCTTGCTAACCATTAACCAAATGTTGAGTTAATGAATAGCTCACACCTGGGGAAATGGCGTGCTCAGGTGAGAAGTCAGTTTCCAAACAATGTACTGCAATAAATCTTCCCTATTTTGGGATTCAGGGTTTAGTGCTATTGGCGTCTTTTTTGTAAATGGTAAATGGCCTGTATTTATATAGCGCTTTACTAGTCCCTAAGGACCCCAAAGCGCTTTACATATCCAGTCATCCACCCATTCACGCACACATTCACGCACTGGTGATGGCAAGCTATGTTGTAGCCACAGCCACAGGCACTGACAGAGGCGAGGCTGCCGGACACTGGCGCCACCGGCCCTCTGACCACCACCAGTAGGCAGCGGGTGAAGTGTCTTGCCCAAGGACACAACGACCGAGACTGTCCGAGCCGGGGATCGAACCGGCAACCTTCTAATTGCAAGGCGAACTCCCAACTCTTGAGCCACGATCGCCCCAGGGTTCACGCATTTAGATGCATGAAGCTCTGAGCGTGATGAGCGACTGCGAGCAGCGCGGTGCGCACACATGCTCGAGCCTGGCTTTGAGATTCACTTTTTCCTAAAGAAACAGTCTACATTAACTGAAAACATCAACAGAGTGAATAATTAGCACAAATTATTACGAGCTTCCTTTATACTGAATATGGGGAAGAGTTTTTTGTGCTGCTTTCTTTTTTCCTTTTTTCCTGATTTTCATCGTCCGTCAGACGGCTGCTTTGAATCAGTCGGTGCTGTTTATGTCCACGACTATCTGTTTTTAGGCCGTGATGGCTGTTGTCATGGCTGATACAGTCCATGCATAGTTAAATCAAGGGAGCAAATTAGGATTTTATGTCTCACAACTACTGAGTTTAATGGGCGCGCTCGTGAAATGTAAATGGGTGTGGCAACAGGGCAGAATCTGCGGTCAGCCGTCATCCTTTGCGTCACTGTGTGACCCAGTAAATCACATCTCTTCCACTTTATACAGCAAGTCGGTTCATGTAAACTAAACACCTGCTTCTGCTGGAGAAACATCCACGCTCTGTGCTTATTCCTGACATTTCTGCTGAAGGTAGTTCAAAGAAAGAGGACGTTTAAGGAGAAATGGCTGTGTTTCTGAGGCTGGGGTGTATATATGATGCTTTATAGATGGCAAAGCTTTCTTTCCAGTAAATGTGTGCGAGCTGGTTGCCTTTGAAAAGATGGTTTCTGTCGTGTGACAGCTGTTGGTTTGGATCCGCAGGTTTGGAAATGGCAGTGTTGTTGTTTTTGTGGCCGCTTTGCCGACCTGGGCCCTGTTTCAGAAAGCCGGTTTAGAAAACTCAGAGTTAAAAATGATACTCAGGGTTGAGTAACCCCGAACTGTCCAACTCGGAATATTCGGTTTCAGAAAGGCTGATAACAATTAGTTCAATCAACGCGGAGTTGCTTTAACCCCAAGTTAAGCACGCGCATAAAGCCCTGATTAGTGGAGCACAGATTAAGCGAGTCACCATGGAGACGGAGGGAAAGAAGGCGCGGTCAATGTATTTTACAGCGCTTGAGGCCGAAATTCTGATGGCAGCATATGCCGATAACATGCAAATTTTGCGGGAAAAAAAGTAACACAGCCTCAGCTGCAAAAGAAAGGGAGCATGCATGGCAAAACATAGCTGACAGAGTCAATGCGTGAGTGTTAATTTAAACATTGATCTAGGGATTTCCACCCATTTAACACGTTTTATTATATTTCATTTTATTTTTAATTTTATACATTTTATTTTGTGATGTGATGTGAGCGCAGGTGCAACCCAACAGGCCCCAAACGTTCCTGGCAGCAAGTAAAAATGAAATATAAAAAATGTAGAGGAAGAGGGTCCAGCCACTTCTCCAACAAACCTTTAGATGTTCAGCACTGATTTACAACCAACCTAAGTAGGCATGTACTATGAATGTCAGTGCTATTTTCTGTGTTTCAATAGCTCCCTGTAAAGCAGCTGTACAAGACCTGTTTGATCAAGAAAATAAAAAAATGCTTTTTGGAAATGGAACACTTCAAGCAGCAGAATGGAATGTGAGTGCCATCTATACAGCCAATCACGCCTGGGAACCCTGAAAATAAATGTAAAATCTAAGTAGTAGTTCAAGTATCACCACATCATGAATTAAGTTTTGTTCATCCTGATACCTGCAATTTTGTGGAATCCCTCTTTGATAAATCTTGTGGGTCTATGACCGGGGAACACCACAAACGAGTACAGGAGACGTTTCAGTGCAACTGTAACATTCCTGACTGCCCGACAGACGGTAGCCTTGGAAACGTGCTCAGCGTCACCAATATTATACAGAAAGCTCCCGTTTGCAAAACAACGAAGTGCAATACAAATAATATGTACAGAACTGAGAGAATGTCCGCGATGTGTCACATGAGCAATATAAGGCCTGAGGATGTTATTCAAATAAATTATGGATTGTGCTGAAAAACAGTAACGTTCACACAGAAAATCATCAGGAAATGATAAAATGTCCAAACGCGCTCTAATCACTCTCTCCCGGCGGAGAGCTCTGCGGAGAATTTGGGCTTCAACATCTACTGGCTCTTCAAGGAAGGGGCACCATGTCTGACACTTCCTACAGTCAGGTTTCCGACAAAGAGGCGGAGAAGGTCAGGGTTAGTTGAAGTAAACCTGCTAGGGGGCAGGTTAGCTTCACGGAGTGTGTCGTCATAGTAACTCACTCAGAATTAATCTAAACTTGCTTTGTGAAACCGAAAACCCAGAGTTTTCGTTAACTCAGGGTATACTTACTCAGAGTTTGCACTAAACCGGCTTTCTGAAACAGGGCCCTGGAGTTCGAAACCTGCTTTGTCACGTCAACAATAGAAATACTGTTTTCATCGTTACACCTGTCTTGCATAATCTGAACGACGAAGTGTTTCTTCCTCCTGTAATTTGCCTTTAATGTGTTATTATGTGGAGCGAGAAACTCGCTGCACATCTCTCCCAAAGTTACTGTCTGCTGATGAATTCTCCACTCCTCTGATGCATGCGCTGATGCGTGCGCATGCATTTGTCCAAATGTAAGCTTGTGTCTGCAGCAGCTGAAGAGTGTGAGTGAGCGTGGATCGTTTCTGTTAACCTCCTCGTGGCTGCTGCGCTCGATCAAACGCTGCTGTACAATACTGTCAATGACAATAATGCAGCCAATGAGACTGTGTGTGTGTGTCTCAGAGAGAGAGAGGCAGTTGCGGAGAGTACGATTTTCGGACTTGAGTGGCCGCTTTGTGAATGGCTTTCTTCACCTTAATGCAAATCGGCGCTGGTTTCATGGCTGAAACGGGGAAAAAGAAGTTTGTACTGATGTTCACATCCAGTTGTTGTAATGCCGCTGCAAACGGAGGATGACGCTTTTGTCTGTTCAGCCTGCCACAGTCGGGCTAATTGATGTGAATTAAAGCCAAAGCAACATTTTCCAAATGAGCAACTCTCTGAAGGATGCAAATGTCCTGCGGACAGGTTTCCATCGTCCTCGTGATGACAGGCATGAATATAATAGGCAAATATTGTGCTGCATTCACCTGACCTGTGCAGCACCCTCGCTTCAGTCACGAACACAGCATTTCCAGTAGGGCTGTTCGATATAACGATATATATCGGATGACGATATAAAAACGTCTATCGTTTGTTTCGTGGTGTCGCAAAATAAACTGTTTACGGCAATATTTTTTCATCGTTTTGATGGTCACTGTATATTACGGCTATATTAATTTCTTAATTTCTCTCTCTCTTATATTTAATATAACCACACTACTGACGGACAAGCGCACGACAACGTTGCGGCTAGCAACAACGACGGTATCACCATTGCGTGTCCGCTTGTTTATGTTCCACATAAACCCTTCACAATAAAGCTCAAGATCCTGTTGAGACTTTTCAAAATAAACTCAATCACATGAAAGAGCAGATTATTTACGGATGAGAAGCAAAAAAGAGCCGCCAGGTGCTAAAAAATAAACCTTAGACTCAAACGTTAGAACAGGCTTTTCCCCGCAGCACGCTGTGTAATAAATACTCACAAAGAAAACGGCGGCCATTACAACCTATGTCTAAAAATGTATCGTTTCATGCATCAGTTAAAACACTCGACTCCAGGTACGCGACGCGCAGCCGGAAACACTTCCCGCAAGTCGAGCTGCCCGACAATCACAGAATTTACAGAAAATGTTACATTTTTGTGATTTATATCGTTATCGGGACGATAGAATTCTTATATTCAGGGTTCGTACGGGTGCTTGAAATCCTTGAAAATGCTTGAATTTTAATGTTGTCTTTTCAAGGTTGGGAAAGTGCTTGAATTTCACATGTGGTGCTTGAAAGTGCTTGAAAATGTAACTGTATTTCATTCACCACAAATAACTATCTGATTAAATAGTTTTCTTATCAGATAGAGAAATAAAAATGAGTCGCAAAATGTAAAAGCAAAATTTCCCGCCTGGGCTGCCTTGCGTCTGTTTCAATATGTGACCCCGCCCCTCCCTCGGCCAGTCGGGGATGAGTGCGCTAACATACCTGTAGGTTGCTGTTTAAATGAGTGTATGATGGAAAACGACAGTGGCGGAGTTTGCGCTCTCCAGTCGCATGATAGGTGAGTGCTAGTAAATAATTTTCCAGTACGTGTACGTTACGCATGCAATTTTTTAAAATTATGATTATTATTTTGCTAGCTATCAAACTCGCTGGAGAAATGATTGAAATGCACTGAGTGTGATGCAGTATGGCAGCGCTATTATGGAATATGCTGTGAACTTAGCTAACATTACTTAGCAGTGATATGAGTTAATTTACTCAAGTGAAAGCTTTAAACATTAGCCCGATACATAACTAGCTAACTTAAGGCTTTCTGATTAACCCTCTGGGGTCGACCCAGAGTCTCCATTTCAACTTGGGTCGAACGTGCAGACTTCAAGCTATATACCAGTGTTTAAACTGTGTTGATAAGCCACGTAAAACCGGTGTTTTTTGTTTTTAATAAAACAGTGGCGTTTACTCCGGGAAGAAACGGTAAAAAACGGCGTTTTCTATGGAGAGCGCTAGCAAAGACGCTTTGCTTGTGAGTGAAAAAAGAAAAAGAAAAAACACTCCTTCCCTATTGGTGGAAAAATGTACCATGTCGACCAATCAAAAAATGATATGGCAACATGTGCAATTTGGTTGTTTGGGAAGAGAGAGAAGTTTTAGGAGTGACCGGCGAAAGAGAGAGAGAGCGAGTGAGCGAAAGACAGAGTTTTGATACGTGAGAGATTTGTGACGTTTGCCGTGTTTGGAGTCTCAAGTTAGTGTGTTGTCTTGTGTAGTTAGTGTGTAGTTTTTGTTTTGTGTGTCAGTTCTACTAGTGAACGTCACAGTTGCTGCAAAAAAGCCACCAAAGGCAGATTGCAGTGTAAACGCTGAGTGACACACCTGCCGTCAAACCTGCAGGTTTATCCCTGTGCTGTTCTCATCTGTGTTATAGTGGACACAAACTATTTTTTGGAGTTGCATAAATAATTTGTGTGCCTTCTTATTTGACGCAGAGCACCTGATTGTTCTGTAAATAGTTTTAAATGGTTATATAAAAAACGTCTGAGCCTTGGCTGCATTTTTTTTTTAGGTAAATAGTACCATATAACTTTGTTGTTTGCAAAACTTGTGCATATTTTTAAAAAAATGTACAATTTGCATTTCAAGTTATGAAAATGATTCCTTAAACATGCTTGTGGTTTTTACAGTTAAAAATATCACTTTTTACTCGTATTTTAAATTATGCCTGAATTTAGATAAATTGTGATGAAATAAAGGTGAAAGGTAAAGGTAAAGGTGAAATATAGAGGCCAAATCAAAAGTAGTCAAAAAGTACTGTTTATATTTGTGTGTATTGCTGCAGCTTTTTTAAGTATTAACTTGGTACCTTTGGGTGAAACAATGGTAATATGAGGGACTGATCCATATGGTCACAAAGAATAGCCACTTGTTTCTGTGCTACCAAAGTTCCCCGGCTTTCATTCAAAATGTGTTTATCGTCAGCACCGACACATTAAACTCCTTAAACATTATAAATGTCTTCAAGCTCACACTGAGGCCACTCAGACAGTACACACATTTATGTGTATTTGTATATGAATATTTCATATTTTAAGGCTGCCTGTTTATTTAAGGGAGATGAACAAAATATTTTGGAATTGTACATAATAATATCACGGGTGATAAATTAGATTTTAAGTAGATGCTTGTGCATTCTTAAAGTCTTATATGTTGAATTGAACTATGTGATCTGTTCAAAGCCTCTCAGTCAGTGCTGTTCTCCATGCCTGTCTGACATGATGTTATTAGCACAAACACTTTAAAGCTGATCATTTAGGACTTCAGCAATAATACAGACAGCAATGTAGTTAGCAATAAAACAGTTTTATTGGGAATTAACTTAAAAAACAAACAAACAAACAAACATCTATTTTTTGTCACACAGGAAAGAAGCATCAATATCTGATGAGAAGACTTATTTCTGTTTTGTTTTTTTGTTGTTGTTTTTTTCAACAGGAGAAGAATATCTAACAAGTTGATTTGTTCACATTTTCACATCTTAATTTTTAAGTGAAATGTGCATTTTGAGTTTATACACTATGTATATAAGGCGGCCGTTTCCTTTTGCAGTATTTTTATGTGGGGTATTTTTCTATGTCTTAACAAAAGGGGAGCAAAGGTGTCTTTTCACATGGTCTTACTGAGGTGATGCGAATTGAAACATGCATTCTTTTCTTTCTTTCTTTTTTTTTTTGGCGGGTGGGGGGGGGTGCTGGAAAAGCTTGAAAAGGGACCTTGAAAGTGCTTAAAAAGTGCTTGAATTTGACCCTGAAAAAGGCGTACGAACCCTGTATATTGGGATATGAGATTTTGGTCATATCGCACAGCCCTAATCTCCAGTATAAAGTCACAAATGACCCGCTGCATGCTGCAGTGTGTGAGGAATGACATCTATGGAAAATTTTCAGTCCTGAAGCTCAAGTTCATCTGTGAAAACTGATTGTTCTGTATCAAAATTACATTTGAACATTTCTAATTAAAAGAACATTAATAAAGAAGTAATAAGCTTATATTAATTGAAACTTGCTTGTTTCTTATGTGCTTCCCTCTGTCTGTCCTTTCAGTCTGCTCGAGCAAGGACATCCGGAATAACGTGACCAACCTCCAGTCGTTGGAGAACTGCACCATCATCGAGGGCCACCTAAAAATCCTGCTCATGTTTAAGACCAGGACGGAGGACTTCCGCGGCCTGAGCTACCCGAAACTGCGAGTGGTGACGGACTACGTGCTGCTCTTCAGGGTCTACGGCCTCGAGACGCTCAGCGATCTGTTCCCCAACCTGACGGTGATCCGCGGCAACAACCTCTTCTTCAACTACGCTTTCGTGCTTTATGAGATGCTGCAGATGAAGGAGATGGGCCTGTACAGCCTCATGAACATCACCCGGGGCGCCGTGAGGATAGAGAAGAATCCGGACCTGTGTTACCTGGCCACTCTGGACTGGTCCAAGATCCTGGACTCGGTGGAGGACAACTTCATCGTGGCCAATAAGAATGAGAGGGAGTGTGGAGACGTGTGTCCAGGCATAGCCCAAGGTCAGACCATCTGCCCTCAGAGCACCATCAACGGACACTTCAGGGGACGATGCTGGTCACAGAATCACTGCCAGAGAAGTAAGTGTTGGTGCTGATCAGTCTTTGAATGTGCACACGTGCTTCCTGATGATTTATGCAATGATTTCTGCGTTCTTAGTGTAAGCAGCCAGGGGTCGTGGAAACGCCACGCCCTCTGATTAGCATTCGATGTGTGCAGGTGATCTGTAATTACAGGATCGGGATCTGCTTCATGTGCGAAGGGACTCGAGTGAAATGCTGGGTCAGAAAACAGGAAAATCTGAAGTAGGCATTATGGGATGAAATGCCCTTTTAGAGCCGAGGTGAACGTTTGTTATAAAATGTACAATTCTTTTGTTTTAATGTTTAGTAAAAAAGTAACAAAACCAAAAAAACATCTGTGGGTTTGCTCAGCGCTGCAGTCGCTCGCTCTTTCCTACCATAAACACAGAGATCGTCCTCTATTGTAAGACTCACTGAGAGGATGCTTATTATTTTTTGAAGGCGATTATAGCCTGTGTTGTTTGTTTTTTTTAAACATTTTTTTCTCTTCTGTCTCATGTCTGACAGACAGGCTAGCCTTCAAAGCGTGACAACCTCGGCCGTGTTTATACTCGAACATCGACTGCTGCAGCTGGCGTGTAGTCCCGCCTCCTCGATTGGCTGTCAGGAAAATAAGACAGGAAGTGCCTTTCTCCACGTCTCAGTCTTCCTCTCACACATGATAGTTTGACTTGAGCTGAGTGCAGA
This sequence comes from Oreochromis niloticus, assembly GCF_001858045.2. Taxonomy (NCBI): domain Eukaryota; kingdom Metazoa; phylum Chordata; class Actinopteri; order Cichliformes; family Cichlidae; genus Oreochromis; species Oreochromis niloticus. The sequence goes on from NC_031986.2 coordinate 44,655,622, forward strand.
TCGTTCACCGACGCTGGATGTCTAAAAGAAATGGGACGTGGCTGTTATCAGTGTTTTATTTAAACTCACAGTGCAGATATTTTACTGTGGCCACAGTTTGAGACGATGGTGTTGGCCTGTGTACAAGTGATCCAAGAGCTGCCCTAACCGTGCTTTCCTGAATAAGCTGGAAGTCGTAAAGAGTTCCCAGTCGGAAATATTTTGTGGAACGCCGCTCTGAAAGTCAGAGCAGACCAGCGTTGTTACAATCCAAGATGGTGGCGCTGAATCTAAATGAAATTAAAACTGTAAAGTCTTTTGACTCATTAAGAAGTCACGTGCACAGCAGTGAGTCCCGAATGGCTCCACCTCACCAGGAACCAAACAAATTGTGTTTCCTGGATTTTTCTTGGACATGCTAACATGACGTCACTCCCAAACTCTGACATCCGAGTTTGGAGGTGCATAAGTGCTGACACACAGATTTTTAAACAGCCTACCTGCTGTTCAAAAAGACGAAGGGCTGTCTCCAAAGGAGGAGGAGGAGGTACTCAAAATGTTGAACTGAGGGTCCAGGATGAAATAAATAAGGACTGTTTGTTTGTTTTTTTGTTTTTTTAAATGCACTGTGAGTCATGTGATCAATCTAGTAGAATCCATATTTACTGTACAGCTGATTAGGTTTACCCTGTATACCCTAAACCATGCTTTAAAAAGTCAAACAGCTGTGTCCATTAAAAACAGCACAAACAAAAAGCCCACTGACACAGACGTGAGCGTGCACATCTGTTGCTTCAGGGGCGCAGGTATGACGCTGCGCTCTGCGCAATGTGACCGACACCAGTTTAGTAAAGAGCTGGGTGTCAAAGCTGGAGCCATTTCTAGAATATGATGCAATGCCTGCCTGCCCTGCAGCAGCGTGTGTGTCACACACAGGGGTGATACGTGAACGCTGATGTATGGTTGATATTCTGTTCTGCTCTCTCTAAATGAGAGCTACATCGCCACAGGCGTGTTTTCAGCCTACAGCAACTAACATAGAGCTGCAAACACGTGCTCTTGTCTGTTTTCTTAAATATTATAAGTCGACGTGCAGCTGCAGCCGTAATGATAACAGCAGCGCAGTAGCAGCAGTGCGTTTTGTATCCATTCAATACTGATGCAGATGTAGCTGCGGATCCGCAGCGTGACGGAGAAACTAATAGGATGTTTAATGAAGGCTTCTGTGAATGAACACTGGCAGTTTACAAACTTGGACATGTGTGAGCGTAGACACATGCGCGGGTGCAGGGCAGAGGAACATTAGACGCGGCATTAAAGTTTATGTGTGAGTGGAAACTGTGGGGTGGTTGTTGTTGTGTTTTTATAGGGTTGCAGTGGCCTTAGGTAAGAGCCAGGGAGAGCCTGCATTCCTCTGATCTTACACTGCTGCTTACAAGCAGGAAAACCACTGCAACGAGTGTGTGTGTGTGTGTTTGTGTGTGTGTGTTTGCAACTCAAGACATGGAGCTTTTAGCTGCACAGAGCCCCTAAATAACCTGTTCAAACCGCATGTATGACCTCTGAGGTTCGTAGCCCAGTACTGTTTGTGTGTTTCTGGTGTGTGTGTTTAATTTGTTTGTTTGTATGTGCAGAACTTTGTCAGCTTCAGATGTGGAGCTCTGCTACAGTAGTTTCTCAGTCGGTTGCTTTCTGACCAACAGTAGTGTGAACAGTCTGTTTTCTCTGCTGTGTAAGAAAAATGTTTCTTCTAAAACAGCTGATGGTGCTCTGGAGTCCTGCAGCGATTGGCAGGTTTTCTGCACCTAGTTGCCGCCTGCAGCTCCGTGCAGGACCCTGCGCTAAAAACCAGAAAGTCAGAGTAACTGTGTCTCTGCTGAGGGTTTTTAAGTAAAGACAAAAAAATTGCTGACAGTGCTCAAGTATCGGATTGGCAGGAAGACGAGTGCAGCTCACAAACACACCTCTGGAAAGGAAACGGAAAGGGTGTCGGATCAGTGGTGCTTGTGGATCTGTGACAAGGTGTGTAGGTATGATGATAATCTGTGCACCCACATGTTTCACCCAAGATAAGTAAAGTGACAGCGTACACGGATCTGCTTTGATTTGGAACTTTTTCATCTGAAGTTTGTGGAAATCCAGATTAATATAACGAAGCAGCTTTTAACTCGATGAATGTAGGAGTGGAGATTTGTTTCATCAGATGATCCGCAGTACTGTGCAAAAGTCTGATTTCTTTATATTTTGCTAAGAGTGTAAAATGCAGCGATTTATTGAAACGTGCAAAAATATGTGGAAATGCAGTATTTTTTACACCACTTGAACTTTCTCAGACAACCGTTCTTGTAATGTCTGTAAGTAGTCTTCAGGAAGAGTTCTCCGGGCTTCTTGAAGGCCAGTCAAAGCTCTTCTCCAGGCTTGTCCAGCCTTATGGACAGCCACATTTCCCCTGAGACCATTTCTGTGGATCACCTGAAGGTCCTGTTTCAGGATTTGTTTTTCCTGTTTTGTAAGAACATGACTATCAAATACTGTTAGTATAGATTTTTATTTTTAAACCTGCCATTTTTTCTTTCGTGCTCCAGTTACCTCAGATTTTTTTAAGGAGACTTAAATGCTAAGATGTGCCCTACCTTTGACTAGTGGCTATTTCAGAATCGCACACTGTTGTTCTGTAGTTTCATTTGAAGTAATGGAATTGAGTGTTTTTGTGACAATATAATAAAAAACGGTTCTTTGCTAAGTTTTCTGTTATGCGTGGACAGGACACTGGTTCATCCCTTGAGTCAGGCGCCTTTTTGTGGTTAAATGATTCCTCTGAGAATAGTCAGGTAAAAGGACTGGACTGAAAATGGGTAGAAAAGCTGTAAATGTCCAAAAGAAAATGTTGAAAGAGCTCCACGAGGCCTGGAGAACTACTCCTCAACACCACCTTTAAAAAAAGAAATGACACGAAAGGGGCGACTCAAGACTTTTGCACAGTAGTGTAGATACAATATCACTCGAAAGTGGTTTAAATTCACCCAGAAAAGTCAGAAGAAAGCTGTGTGACTGAGAGGAGACAGATATTCACAGGTGTCTGAACTGAGTAAGGAAAAGGAGGTAAAGCGAGCGGAAACAAAGGAAGGGCGACAGTCAGCGACGAGCGAACGAGGGAACAGGAGCAAACAGTCGATCTCCTGTTTAGATAAGCTCTATCTGCTGCCGAGGCCTGGCACGCTGTGTTCAACCACACCAGCCTGCACTCTGCTTGCACAACTCGCACACACAAAAACATCCACACAACCAGGAGGATGGAAAGCTTTTCGGGTCAAAGTTCACTCTGCCCACGCCTACGGGCTTTGTTGTTTGCTGCGATTGTTTTCAGATACACGCAGCGAGTCACGGCTTCATCTCGTAGCGACAAACAGATTACCCGTGCCCCTTCGAGGCCACCGCAGGTTAAACCCGTAACGGTGGTTCTAAATGGATCCAACTGCGTCATCTGAAATGACCTTGTGGTCCTCTTGACCAGAGTTGAGTTCAAGCTGGACATCGCCCAGCACCGGTGCATTTCAACTTTGTGACACAGACGTCCAAAAACCAGTAAAAAGCTGTGAGCGAAGCAGCTGAAGCAGTGTGCACGCAGGTGTTTTCACTGGTAGTAAAACAGTGTAGAGGGGATTTTAGCATGTCGCTGTAGGCATGTGTAAGTTGTACGCTTTGTTCTTTGCAAAAGGGGGGAAAAAAAGCCAGTGTGAGGTTTCAGAGTTAACCAAGTTGGTGTCATTTTTCTGTTTGTGTGCGTTTATTGCCAGAGTGGTGTCCTGGCAACAGTGCACCAGGTATTTTTGTACTTAAAAGACTTCAGAAGTTGCTTTGCATGGCCAAGAAACCCGATCCTGCATAAGTCTTTGCATATAAAGTTAAAAATGAGTGTGAATGTTTCCTCATTTGTCACAATGTTTCTTTTTTAAAAATGAGTGTGTTATATTAAATTCATGTAAAGTGTTTTACATGCACTGAGCATATGAGTGTCTGTGATTGTTGTCTTAGCTGCAGCTCGTGGGCCTGGACGCTGATGGAAATTTTCATCTGATATTTCCATCGGTGTTTTATTTCTCATGCTATCAAATGAAGCCGGAGCGTCGGCCGGGATAAGACGTGGTCCAGATTTTGGGGGGCGCAAAATAAACAGAGCAAAACAAACATGGCGGGGCATTTCAAGTGTGGCTCCCAGGTGCACGCACAAACGCACACTCAAAAGCCACAAACACACTTTTGCCAAAGAGGTGAGCGGCCCAGTTACAGGCGGCTAAAGAGAGACAGAAATGACAGTATTAAGGATGGAGGGGCTCAACCGAGCGTGCTGCTGGCCTGCGCGCTGCTCGCCGGCCTTTTAATTGCGATAGCGTCTCTGCCTGACTCTGTCTCTCTAGATCCTTCTCAACTGTTTTCAGTTGATTTACTTTCTGCAGTTGTTTCTAATGAAAGGTAAACGAAGGAGTTTTCCTGCAGCTACTGTTCTTAATTAGCTATTAAAGTCAGTGACACGGAGACGACGTGGATACAAACACAAAGGGACAGAGTGTCAGTTCTGTTAAAAGCTTCAAAGGGAACAAGGTGTGTTTTTATCTATATTTCAGTGGTTTATGTTGACACGTGTCCTAAAGTGTCAGTGGTGCGTCTCATTTCAGGTCATTTTGGTGCTGTGCAGCAGAATGCGAGGAAGCTGCTGCCCTGCTAAAGTATCAGTTTCAGCCTTTTTTTATATGTTGTAAACTATATCACCTCCCCATGTGGATTCAGTGCAAACTGTTACAACTCTAACGAAGCATCTGAACGCACGTAAAATTGGACACGTCGCCGATCAGCGAAGCGACAACCTTTGCACATTTACTGAGTCACTGCTCTCAACACACAAGCCTCCATCTGGAGGAGAAGGCGAGTTGTTTGTCTTATATGCCTGTTGCGTTCCAGTCACCTGTCGAGATCACACACACACACACACACACACAGAGAGAGGTTTGCTTTCCCTCTGTCAACAACAGTTGGGACGAGTGTACCACGAGGAGGGAAAAAGAACATAAATGTATGGAGTAAATACCCGAAGGCCATATTTGTGTCAAAGCTGTTTGGGAAACGCAACCAAATAATCAGTCAGGAGTCCCCCGGGCGACGTGAACTGTGACCCAGATGTTTTCCTCCAAATGCTGCTCTCCTCCTCTCCCTCACTGGAATTAGCTCGGCTGCCTGGAAGTGGTTAAATAAATAACTTGTACACAGTAAGACGAAGCAGAAAGTGGAGGATTTGCCTGCACTTGTAACATACGGTGGTATTTGCGTAATGCGCTGTTTTATGCATCTTGCCGAGCTATAAATGGTTAATCTCAAACGCCGAGAGTTTCTGAAGGTTTCGTTTCAGAAGATTACAGCCAAATGTCCAGTTTTCTAGATGCTCTCTTTAGTTCTTAGTCCCGACTTGCTCCACTTCCAATAATTAAAGCACGACTGAGGCCGTCCTGATAGTGAAACAAATCGGAGCGCTTTACACGTGTTCTCTTGTTTTTCTCTCGTTTGTTGCCATAGAAACGGGAACGCTTCTCTCCGACGCTCTCTGTTTGCGATAGTTAAAGCTTCCCTGTAGTGGCTTGCATTACATCAGTACACACACTCACTCGCTGTAGTTTGGATTACCATTAATATCTTATAAGGGACAAAGAGTGAGTGCAAGAGGCAAAACTAAGAGAGGAGGAAGAGCGGAGGGAAGGACTGAAACGGACAGATGGAAGGGGAGAGGTAGCAATCGAGCTCCTGTTTTCCTTCCCGGCAGCTTGCATCCTTGTTAACAAATCCAAATTAACTTTGATAAGCTGGCATCAGTTATGTATGTGCATGTATGTGTGTGTGCGTGCACACTTCCCCCAGCCTCCTCCATTTGTGCATTCATGAGTACAGAGTAGCGCTAGCTGAGCGCCCCGGGGGATCAGGAAAACTCCCCCCTCTCCTCTCTCTCCTCTCTCCGCTTGCTCATCAATGGACTGGCACTTCCACAACCTGCTACACACACACACACACACAAGCCCGTTCAGCTATCTTAGTGAGGACCTTCATTGACATTGTGGTCCTCACAAAGATAGCTAGACAGGAACACACACACACTCACAATGTGTAATGGTACACATTCCCATAGACACATGCACAAAAAATACATGGCTGCAGACTAAGTGCTGCACACTGACACCGCTGCCCACGTCTCTTAACATGAGCCTGTCTGCTAGCAGAAATGGCAGTAGCTCATATAGCGAGGAGAGGGCGGGGCTTCTGAGGGCACGAGCATTCATGGCTACTGCTTTCTTGTTTTGTTTTTAAGCTCACATTTATCATTTGTTAAATCAGTGCAGCTGGAGACTGAGAAGGAACTTGACGTCATCATTAAGGACACCAGTGGTTTATCCGCTTGTAATGTGTCACTTGAATGTGTTTCCCTGTGTAGGAAAGCATGCTGGCAAGCAAACGGTTGTTGCAGCCTGAGCCGTCTGAAGGGACTTCCTCATTACTTCCTGGCTTTGTCCTGAAGTACTTCCTACTGCTGTACAGCTCCGGGGAAAAGCTGGAGAATTGAAGGAAGGGCTATGTACTTGTGAGGGTGGTGGATGGAAAGGGAAGATCAGTTAAATGATTAAAGAGCTGCAGAGAAATGCTACATTTGCTGTGTTTTCTTTAAACCTCCAGTGCAGGAAGCAGCATGTAGGAATACAAGCGGCTGACATGAGAGGTGAGCATGTTTGTGTAAGAGGGAGGAAAATAACACGACCCCTCTTCGGGTCGGAGGGAACGGGATTGTTGTCGGGTGTTTTGGCCGATCAGGTGACAGCTGCTTCTAGCTCTGACATCAGAAACACATTTGTTAGTGAGTATTCCCTATTTTACGGTGGTCCTGAGGGGTCAAACGGCAAAAAGCGGCTGCAAAAGCATAAAAAAACACAGCAGATGATGAATATATCACAAATACATAAGTAAGAAAAAAAACATATCGAAAGTGTTTTTGGGGAGATGCTAATATGCTAACAGTAAACATGTATCTGCAGTATTTTATGAATCATCATTAAGACACGTGAACTTGTACCGATGAACCCTCAACGTCCGCAAAGTGTGTTTTGGTCTTTAGGTTTCTGTCATTACCTGGTCCGCCATGTTAATGTGCCCCCAGAAACACTTCTGTTGTGCTCTGTGAGATTTTCTTTTCCGTTGTGTTTTGTCTGCTTTTTGCAGCACTTTTCTCTGCTTGGGGTTTGACCTTTCAGGGCCACCATCCATTCCCTCGCTCTGACCTTTCACGTCACTGCTAAATGTTCTGCCTTCAAACCCCAAACAGGTTTGCAGAGACGGTCCAGAAAATGAGGCCACCCTCCTGACATCCTCACACACACAATGTCTTCGTTCCAAATATCTAAAACTCACGTTGGCCGTCATAAATAGAACCGTATAAATACTGGCAGCAGTAAAAACTCGGCGTGATCAACAGTAGCCCGCTGTCATAGAGTTGTCCCAACGTGCTGACAGGTGACAAATATAACCGCATTACATTGTAACAAATAACATGGCGCTGACATTTCCTACTGCTCAGTGAAAGCTGCTTTGACCTTTAACCTTAAATGTATTGGTACTAAATGATTGCTGAAACCAACTTTGTTCTGTTTTCATGCATTAGTGGTTTGCTTTTGATGCAACTTTGGAAAATTCTGATTGCAACGACCATGAGAGACGACTTTACTCATATTTATATATGAAGGATTTTTGTCTTTTTTTTTTTACATTTTCTGTCCTGACGCAGCAGACATGTCAGGCTAACATGTGCTCACCTTTGGGTTTTGGACAGATTCACACGTGCTGGGAAATTTAGATTTGCTCAGCGTGAGTGAAACAGAGCTGAGGACAGAAACAAGGGTGACAGCAACAAAGCACATGACAGACTGCCCTGGTTGCTGCTGCAGCTGTTAACAAGTAATAAATTTAGTGCACTGACAAGACAAACGTGGTCATTTCGTTCTGCACTGCTTGGATACAAATACATGCAGAATCGCAGTTTTGATTCTCGTATTTCCAAACAGACGTGCAACATTAAATCTGAAGTATTTTTATATAATGGGGACCTGATAACAGTCAAGTCCTCCCTACGCCATCGACAGCTTTCAAAGAAGTCCCGGGTTCCTCAGCCGCAGCAGATGCAGCACCTACCTGTACATTCATTAACTCGCTGTAAAAACAAACACTGCTGGCTTCAGTGGAGCATAGATCCTCTGTGCTCATGCATACGTGATCTGAGAAAGTCCTGTTAGGGGCTTAACGTAGTCTGTAAGCACAGCTATTGGTGCGTGCTGCGTTTGCGATACGTGATGGTTATGCTCTGTTAAGTACTTGGAATTTCATGCCTTGCTTTGAGGTGGTACAGTGGCTTGACTGAAGGGGTCGGGTGAAATGTTTGGACATTCGAAATTCCCGAGATTTTTTTTTTTGTTATATCACCTCCTTGGGAAAGTACCGTTTCCCACAGTTTGAGAACTCTGTTTGATAATAAATACATGCGCCTTGATTCACTCTAGCAAAAAAAAAGAAACCTCAAAAGTCAGTGCTGGAAATGAAACTTCGTTTCTCCTAAGCTGAACTCGTTTGTCCTCATGTGACCTCGCCATCCTTGAAGTTCCTTCCAAACCCAACTCTTTCCACTTTGCTCTGTCCAGACTGGGATCATTCACTTCTCATGTCCTTGGCCTTAAAGAAATGCCTCTTTCCTTTAAACTGTTTAACAGGTTTCTCTTAGGGCAGAAAAACCCAGAGTATCCTTTAGAGTCCTGCCGTACCCAGGATGTGTTAAGTGTCTGTGAAGGGAGCATTGACGGTCAGCCTATTAAAGACCCCGCTCACACAGGCTTGGATGCTAGTCAGCAAATAATTGGCAATAACTGGTCACAAATTAAAAATTTGTATTCTGCGACTGACAAGTGGCGAGTGGTTCCTAGAAGTGGCTGGCTGTTGCTAGGCGAAATAGGTTGCAAAGTGCGCCAAAAGCCTCTGATTGGTTGGTCACAGTTTGCTTGTGGTTAGTGTTTGCACAGAAATCAACGTCTTCCACGCAAAGTGGAAACTTGAAGTGTGGTCAAACTGGTGCCTCCTCGCTGCACCCAACACGTTTCAAAAGGGACAACTTTTATTTTGAAGGTGAACGTTTCTGTTTCCTGTTTGTGTCATACTTTTCACTCTCGCTACAGCTTGGAGAGTAGTTGGCAAGTGTTTGCAGACATTACACACCTTCTGTGCTACAGATTTCAACTGCAGGTGAGCAGCAACCTGCTAGCAACCAAAGCAAACTGAAAGTGGTTTTCACCGTAAACCTCTTTATGACCAGTTTCATCTGGTGACTTTCAGAAACTATTCGCCAGCTTTTCGTCAACTTTTTCCGTAGTGACCCGGAGTTGCCAGAGGGTCGCTGACCGGTCTCCCGGCCTGGGTGATTAGGGCTTAAGTCATCAATCTGTCAGCAGTGTCCAGCAATCGTTTGCCAACCAGTCAAAGAAAACACATTTTTCCCTGTCGACCGATCGTTGCCATATGTTTGCTGACCGGTCTTTAGGCCTCTGTGTCTGGGGTCAAAGGTGATACTTCTGTAACTTCAGATGAGTTAGTAACTGCAGGGGAGCGTCACTGGGAGAATTTGGGACCACCGAGGTTGGGGGTGAGCGTGTATAGAGGCAACAACACGGACACATAAATGGGTACATATGTTCATGCACACACTGCAGTGTGACTCACAAAGATGGGAGGTGCCAGTGTGGAGCAGTACACATGTTCCCGGCTGTGTCGCTTAAATGCAGACACGCTGGAAAAATTATTGTTTTTTTTGTCATCCTCCTCTTCATAACCACAGTGACTTTCTGCGCTTTTCATATCTAAACTTAGTCATATTTTTCCAGGATGATTTATATGAAGCAGTGTAAACTTCCTGATTTCACTGTCATCCTATTATTCAGATGAGCAGAGCTCCAGAGGAAGCTGTGCCATTAAAGGTTGTAGTAAAGTTTTCCATATTTAGAAACCCACCACCTCATCCAGTGAGGCTTGTGGTGGCTTCATCACCCCTGCTCTTTTGGTGATGAGTACATCGACTGGCACGGCTCCAATGTGCAGACGGTACTTTCCTCTGGGCTGCACCTTGTACCACTTTTCTGTTGAGACTTGTAGCATCGGGAGCTTGTAGAGGCCATCTGCCCGAGTTATTGTGTAACTGATAAGAAATGTTTACGCAGAATCAAAAGTGGGTGACATGCTTTAACGTTCACATGTGAGTGAACGCAACCTGTAAGATAAACCTCGGTGGCACCGGTGTTTGTGTTTATGTTGTCACGCCGCGATGAACAGGATGTGCTTTAGTGTTGGGCCTGGTTTCTTCTGCCTTTCTGCTTGTCAGTCCTGATGATACGGCTCCAGTAGAATAAAAGTGGTCCTGTCCGTAAGGCCGCTTGGTGCCTTTTCTCATCTTTACTGCCAGCCTGATAGCTTGAACAGCAATATAAATTTGCTTTTCAAATATAAGAATGCTTTGATAACCCCGTTTCTTCTGTCGATATCGGAGTGGTGACAGTAACAATGGCTGCTGCTGTCTCCCTGTTATCTCAGAAGTGCGAGTAGTTGCTGTAGTATGCATTACCATCTCTCCTCGAGCTCTTGCTACACTTTGATGGCCCCTCTGCCCTCGAGACGAATGAAAGCAGTGAATAATTTTACCGTGTCTGGATATCTGGTCTGTGTAAGAGATAACAGCTGAGACAGAGCACTAAAGAGGACAAAAATATGTTTTTGCTTTCTCTCCATTTCTCTTCACTGCTTATGATGCCCCACCTTATGGCCAAGATCCTCCCTCTGCACCTCCTCCCTTTTCCCTTTCTTCTCCTTTCTGTCCCCCGTTCTTTTACTTTGTACTCTCTCCCTCCTCTCTCCCTCCTCGCTACCCCCCCCCTCTCTCTCCTTGCACGCTGTGGTATGCAGACATGCAGGAATTTCTGGGCCTCAAAATGATAGACCAAACTTGTCAGCCCTGGCTCCTGTTACTAAAGATGGCTGCTTGGCAATGTGTTTGCCGGCGATTGGTGCGTGTCTGAGTTACTCCCCATGTGATTGGCTGTAACGTGTTTGTCCACAGTTCATGTGTTGTTGGCAGAAGCAGTTTGCGAGCGCTCGGTGACTGGAAGCCTTTTCTTCTGCTTTCTCTCCGGCTCGGTTGCGTGTGTGATTTCGGATCACATGTGCTGCCGTGTGTTCTTGCACTCACCGCTAGGTTTAGGTGTAGTGTAAAAGTCGTGTCAATTATACCTATAATAAAACGACCCCATTGAGTTACTGTACAAAGATCCAGGTTTGAGAAAAATACTAGATTTTAGAAATATAGGTTTTTAGTTTTTGTGCAGTTTTATCAGCAAATACAGCGATACACGTGCATCATTCAGTCATCACTTAATGACATTGTCAAGATACATTTAACAGTAGTCTAACAAAGTAAGAAAAATAGTATTTATATAGCACCTCAGAGCCATATGTATATCTCTCACAGTGCTTCATAACAAAATAAAGCTTTTTAGTTCACAGATCTCCGAGTCGGTGGGAGGCAGATCAGACGGCCACTGTGGCAAAATGCTGCATCTCCATTGGGTGTAAGCCTTGACCACAAGACCTCAGGGACCTGCTGGGGATGATTGGGCATGTAAAGCTCTAAAAGTCAAAACCAGAATCTTAAAGTGGGAACCTCCAAAAGTTGATTCTGAAATTGCAGAATGACTGAAACCAGTGGGCTGGTTTCAGTCATTCTGCAAATGTACTGTTTATAAGATTGGGGAAACCTGCAGTCAGCTGAGACTGAAGAAGTCACTTGGATGAGTGACGAAACGTTTCTCCCACAAAACGCTACGTCCAGATGAACAGAAGCAACTTTTGGAGATTTACTTACCTGGATGATTGAGAATGCATCAAGACCCCTTAAAGTGGGAAGTCGATGGGAAGCCAGTGTGAAGATTTTGACCTGCCGTCATGTGTTGAGTTCAACAAAAACAAATTGATACAAAATCTTGTTTCTTTTGTTGAGATGGCTGTGAAAAAAACTCGAGTCATGTTCAGGGAAGGATGTATTTATGATGAAGTGAAATGTGTGACAGCAGCAGCTTTATGTTTTGTATTTAGCAAATCCATGGCCGTTTGGCTCTTTGCATGCAGCTTGTATAAACTATTGCCACCTAACATTGTGTGTTTGAGATTTAAGCTTTCGCATTGATTGACTACAACTGCATGTGAGTCAGTCTCAAACTGTAAGTTGCAAGTGAGGCCTTCAGGAACATCTGTAGATTTCAGCTTCGGACCCGGTTTATGCTCTCTGCACATCTGCATGACACCGTGTATACACATGCTTTGAAATTTGGACACCCTGGAGAAAAGAGCGGCTGTTATGTCTTCATATTCTGTAGGTTTGCCCTTATTGCCTCCAAAGTCAAACGTAAGCAAAAACCAGCTTTTCCACCATCTGTTGTGTTGCTGGATTAGTTATGTCAAAGCAGTAAAGCCACTTTTTAAACAGCCTCTGCACTTGTATATACTGAAGATGACATTGAGTAGTGCCCGTTACTTGTTCCTAAATTTAGATTATGAACTAGTGAGCTAGTCTCTTACGATGAATGTGTTGGTGCGCGTATCACCCGCAGAGTGACGTCCGGCCCAGCTAATGTTCAGCGTGCTCTTAGCCTCGTGAAGGCATTGTTGCAACTAAAAAAGGTTCTGCTCTGTGGCACTGCTCGCAACCTGTCACTCATGCATGCTGCAGTCCGCAGTGTGCGCCGCACACACTGCACCGACTCCTGCAGCTATGGTTTGCTGGTATTTTGGATGACGAGCGATGCACCTGTGTTCCTGTGCGTGCACTGAGCGTGCCCGTATATCATCTGTCCTCTCCTTGTGTGATTTGTGTCCTGACATAAACAGAGTGGAATGAGGACTTTTTTTTTTCCCATGTGGAATTTGCTGTCATGTGCTGTCAGTTTTCCACTTTTAGTGTGCGTCTGATGTGCACCAACATCTGACCTATAGACTGAATTTAGGTTAATGAGGTCAAGTGGAACCACAGTATTTCCAGTGTGTGGACAACAAGCATGTGATCCTGTAAATCATATCAATCGTGAGCGAGGAGCGGCGCACATTAGCGGACACATGACAACAACAACACCCGTCCGTCAGCAGGCCACGAGCCAGCTAATCCAGTACACAAACCACCATTTTGGAGCTGCTGTTTCCTCAGTGCAGCTGCTTCTAAAATAAGAAACCCAGGAGGGAAAAAAGGCTGTAGTTTATACTACTGCCTTTTTTACATGCTGATGATACACTGTGTTGGAATTGCAAAATGAGTGTGAAGTTCAAGCTGTTCCTTTAACAAATGGCTTTGCTTGTTTCCCACATAAAATGTAAGCCCCCAGGAGGAATGCTGGGTTAAGTCGCCTCTATCGCCAACCATCTCTCTTCCTGCTGCCTGCCTCGACCAATAACAGCAGAGCCTGAAAGGGGGGAGGGGGGCTGGTTCCACTGAACTCATGGGGGACAAGGATGCAAGTTTGCGAGCTGAGTTTGAATGTCCCTGTGCAAATATGTGAGCAAGGCCAGAGCTGCGTCCCATTGGCTGTTTTTGTGCCTCTTTTACTCCCAGGAGGCAAGAAAGGGAACACTGAGGAACACTGAGGTACTGGGCCGGGGCTGGGAAGAGGGCGATGGTCAACATTACCAAACAGGAGGTGGAAGCATTGGGACGTGTTCCTGTTTGTTGGTTAAAGCAGAAAATAATCTGTTGCACCTGCGATAAATATTTCACCTTACCTCGTTAAACTTTCTACTGTGGTTGTTTAATATCGAAGATGATGCTGCGTCAGTGGAGCAGCCTGCGAGCGCATGAACGTCCACCAGCGTTCTTCTGAACATCTTTCCTCAACGGTCCCTCTGATGTAGCTCGGAGTCTGTGTGCCTTCAAGGTCGCCTCTGCGTTTGTGACCCCTCTCGTTATTGGATAGCAGTGATGGATGTGGAGAACAGCTTGGATGACAAACTCAGCTCCTAGTCGTCTTCGAGTGGACGTATGTCTGTAGGAGGCGCTGTCTGGCGCTCTCCATACTGTATGTGTTGATTGAGACAGATGCTCTCGGCTCTTTGTCTCACGTATACCACTGACAGCGAAAAATGAGTCAGTAGCTACGACACATGGAGCATCTCGCCAGTTCAAGATGACCGTATCTGCATGATGGCTGTGTTTATTTGATCTTTAGCAAAAAATATTGAAGTTGATCTTTATTGCAAGTTGAAATCATTTTGACATTTTGGTGTTTTTACACAGGGTAAAGTTGATTTAATTTGACTGAATGTTATCATAGCACTAATATTTATGTTTCCTATTTTGATTACAGCTTTTATGGCTGATGATGGTTAGTTTAGCTACCAGCTAAACTGTGATTAATTCCAACATTAAGTTTCAGCTCATTGTAAATCTTTTTTTTAGAGCGAGCTCCCATTTCTTAGTATTTTGCTTCAGAGGAGCCAGAGTTTCTCGACTTGTCTCGAGGGTTTCTTGAAGTTTTATAAAGTGTTTCTTTCTACGTTGGCTGCTTTTCCATTCATTTTCAGTCTAGTCCTTGTACCTGACCGTTTTAATAGAAATGCTTATGCACTTAACACTCGCTTATGAATCACTCAAGCATAAAAAGACACCTAACCTAAGCGATGAACCAGTGTTGTGTCCACACATAACGGAAAATTTAGCAAAGAACCGGTTTTTAATTGTAAGCAAATAATTTGTTCCCATTCTGCCAAAGATAACGGTTTAAAAGACATAAAGCAATATTTTTGCACTAACCATATCTCAAATTCAAGGAAGCTGGATAAATGAAGGGCAAAAGAGTATCTGAAGGTGACAGGAAAAACATCCAGCAAAGAGCTGACACGGTCGCTTCAGTTCATCATCAGATGAACGGGCTAAGAGGAAGGGCGGCAACATTGTTAACGCAGTAAAACAAACAAACCTGGATTAAAAATAAATAAGTAAATAAATCAGCCATGGCCTCCACAGAGCCCGGACCTCAACATGAGATCATCTCGACAGAGAAGAGAACAAAAGGCGGCCAACATCCAACAATGAGCTCCGAATGTCCTTCAAGAAGCACGGAGAACTATTCTTAAGGAAATGAGAAGAGAGCTTGCCTCACGGCGCTCATGCTATGTAGAAGAATAAATATTGACTTTAAAGCTCGTTAGAATTATATACTGTATTTACATGCAGGTTTGAATACGTGGATGCACCTATTTTCTATTTTCCTAGCAAAATATAAAGAAATGAGCGTTGGCTCGACACTTTTCTTCTGTGGTCACAGTTCTGTTTACTGCGAGAATGATAAAGGATGCTCTCCTCTTTGTTACATTTGGTCAGCCGGGCCTGTCGACAGGTGAACACTTCCTTATTCCCCGAGCTGGCCGTGGCTGCTGATGCCATCAGTCAGCGGTACCTGTTTACTGTCTCCCGTTAACCGCTCTCCCCTTGACCGCTCAGACGCTCCCCTCTGTACTGATTTAATTTAGTCCTCATTCTACTTTTTACAATCTCATTACCAAGACACACACACATCCACGGCTGTTTACCTCTGCCTGTCCAATGTTCTGCGGCGGAGAATCACATCTGTTATACAGTGGTGTTGTGGTGTCGAAGCAAGTATCATATTTAGAAGCTGGCCGCAGAAGCTTGGGTTTTACTGCACACTAAAAACTGATTGAACACTTTGTTCTTGCTTATTTTGTTACGCTGCGAGCGGCCGAGCGATCTGTTTGCGAAGCTCGTTGTTCACGTTTTCCCATCGCTCCCCGTCGACGGGTGCTGGAGCAGTTTATATAAAAAGTGCACTTCCACAAACTTCTCCCTGCGCATCACATGCGAATGCTTTTCCTCCCGCTCACACACGGATCTGCACACCAGCAGCATTTCTTAGAATAACAACTGTGCAGCAGCCAGCCGAGCTGCAGGGAGCCGGGCTTTTCTTTTTTCTCTCATCGTGTTTGTTTTGGCAGCAGCTAGAGAGAAAATTCTTGTACTGTCTTTCATTGTTTGCTACGTTTGTGTGTAAATCTGCTTAGGGTGACTTTATGGTTCAGTTACTCTAATGTGTGATGTTACGCTCACACCTCCACTTTAGGAGCGTGATGTTATTCACGCCGCTGGCCTTGGTGCGGTATATTCTGAGCCAGTTGGGGCTCGAGGATCGTTGGTTCGATGGAGTCTGGCTGAAGTACGTAAGCTGTCGTCCTGACAGTTTTCAGTCTATCACAGGTTAACACAGGTAAAACACACAGAGGCTAGTTTAGGAGCTCAAGTGTGGACTCTTGTACTTATTTCTTAGAAATGCTCTTGCTGTACGACTATAAAGTGCCGTGTTATAATAGCAGGAGTCCTTTGAAGCACATCTCTTACACTGAATACAGTGTATGCCATTCGGGTGACGGTCTCTCAGCATTCAGCACGATGAGAGAATGGAAACCAGTAAAGTAGTCGGTGTACACTGGAACACGAGGCTGCAGTAACATTGAGGTCAAATCCATGCTTGAGTGGGAATCGCTGGGATAAACAGGCTGCCTCAGAAATTAGGCCCAGTTCACCAGTTTGTGCTACAGAGAAATAAACTGGTGTGTTTAAACTGCAGCGTTAAGTTTTAGGAACGTTTTTTCCTCCCTGACCGTCTTTGTTATTTATCCCTGTTGTTACCAAGAGACGATGTCAGCTTGGCTTCTCCCTGTTTACCTCTGCCTGCTGTGTTGCTCTGTGTGCCACCCACACACCCACCCACTCATTCCAACTGACTGTTAGAGGGGGGGGCTCTGCTGACAACACCTGCACCTCCAAGAATAAGCAGGGCCCTTCAGTCCCCTGACACCCCCCCCCCCCCCCCCTTTTGTATTGTATGTCCTGTATTCTTTATTCTTTTGTCCTTTATGCTGGTATGTATGTATTATTTATGTGCATGCACACACGTACACACATATGGCGTTATGACACAATCAGGTACTCCTTTGTGGTTGGATGGTTCTCCTCCAGAAGTCACCTGCTGGGAAAATCCCTCAGCTTGATTTTATCGCCCCCCCCCCCCAAGTCCAGGCCCCTGAAGGGACACCACGTGCCTCAGTCTGGCTTAAGATCCTGCTCTTCTTTATTTCTGCTTTCAGTGTCCACATGAGGCCCAGACTCCAGCTATAATAGCAGCGAGCACCTCCTGTGTTGTTGGAGGATGTACTGCAGTAGAATTAAAGCGCTCGTTTGCAGGTGTTAGTCATGCACATGTAGATTTCTCCCAATCTGGAGTTTAAAACACTTTCTGTCATTTCCAAAGACTCACTTATTTTGATTGTGCAACTCTTCGATCACTCTCAGATTTTACAGAAGAGAGTAGAGCTGGGCGATATGACCCAAAATTCATATCTCGATATTTTTTAGCTGGATGGCGATATAAGATATATATCTCGATATTTTTTTAAAGCCATAAAGTAAGAACAAAAAGAGAGTTCTTAGTCAAAGCTGTGTCCCAGATGTCACACAGGCACTTTTATTAACATACAGCATAGATGTACATGAAAAAAACTACTCAAAAATAAATTATGAGCATTTATTAAATAATGATGCTCTCTATATAAAACTATGTTGTTTTGTGCATAACAAAGAGCTCACAATTGTGCAGTCAAAATGTAAACTAACAGACGCTGAGCATAATAACAAAGACAGATTTCACAGCTGCTCTGTTCCCAACTTCTACTGCGTGACTGACAGCCTGGAGTTTGAAATCCGCTTCGTAACCATGTCTCTGAACAGGAGCCATTTATGGTCCTTATACACACACAATACGTTGAAGCACAGTACGTATCACTCCGCGAGGCTCCTCGGTAGCCGTAATGCTCCGACAATCCATCAAGCGGTGCAGCTCCGTAGCTTACCAAAGTCGAACTAAAACATTTATTGACAGACTGCTGAGCGCTGTGTATCACATAAAATCGGTTCGCGGTCATCAAGCACAACCAGAATTCATACAAAAGGCGCGCAGTCAACTTTTGAGAGAATGAAAGGATTTCAGGCCGTGCATGGCGTTAGCGTGGCTAGCTCGTTAGCGTGGTTAGCCGTCCAGCCCCACGCACGGGGCGATGCGCAGTAACTCGTTAACGGAGATTTGCCGTGTCCATCTTGTCGCTGCCTGCAGGTGAAGCGATGGGGGAGGAGGGGGAGTTGTGTTCAGTGAAGGAGAGGCGAGGCCGAGTAACGTTGTGTAAAGACAAAAGTGGACGAAAGAGAGGCAAACTTGCGGCTCCGCAACTATAATTATAACGTAACACAGACTATATCGATATAAAGGATATTGTCACATCTTATATCTCGTATAAAAATATATCGGTATTTTAAAAAAACTCGATATATCGCCCAGACCTAGAAGAGAGGATACTGTTTCCTTTATGGCATAAAAGTGGACCATAAACATGAAGATGTTTGTTTTTTAGATACTTGGATGGAATATTCGAACGCAGGATTCAGGATTACTCAGTTCAGAGTCACATTTGCAAAAATTAAAGGTTTTGTTTCTTTGTCTTCTGCTGCCAACGGTGAAAAAGCAGCTTCGGCAGGTTTACTGACAGAAACATGCAGCGAGAGAAACCGAGGGCGGCACTAACCCGGAGTTACTGTCATGTACTTTTAAACAGATGTATATGACGGGCTTCAATATTTCATGTAGTGCTCTTTACAAATAGTGTTTTTAAGCTAAAGCAAAAGCAAAGTTTTATTTGTTTTGCTAATTTGTTTAAACAGCAGTGTTGCATACTTATGAGGGCATTTACTTAGATAACAGCATGTAAACCAGAGTGAGTGAATGTATTAATTATGGTTTTCAGGTGTCCATATAAATGCAAGAACATATTTATCGTTAATATTTTTGATATTTTAAATAGACCATAAATCTGTTTGATTTTGATTTAAGCTGCAAAACAAAAAAGCAAAGAGTCACAAATCATCGTAATGACTCCTTAAGTGAATAATATGTCTGCTACTTAATCTTGCTTTGGAGGAGACGCCCCAAGAATTCCTATACAAGGAGAGGAAAACAAGCCTGGGGGAGGGGTGTTGATCTGATCAGAGGGAGGGAGGGGGACACAGTCCTAACGCTCTGTGCTGGTAAATCCACGTGGTTTGGTTGTCATGCTTTGCTAAGTGTTTCCCCCACAGTGGCCGTGTGCCTGCACCGTCTGCTCGACCCCTCACACCCCAGGCTTTTTTCTGGATCTTTCCTTTCAGCGCGTTTTCCTCCCTTTGAGCTTCAACCTTCCGCCTCGCCCTCCACCTTCCGTTCACCCGTCGCCTCTCCTGTGCGTCCGTATCGCTGCGTGCGGATGCATTTCACACAGACTGCATTGGCCTTTGCTTTTCCTTCCTGGCGCTCGTCAGCACTGAGTCGTCATGCCAGGGCACAGAGAGTCAGATCAGATCTTATTATAGCACGTCCATATCACTATAGGTGCTGCTGCATGATACACGTGGCTCCTGGTAAGCTGTAGTGATGCAACGTTGTTTTTTTGTTTTCCCTGACAAAAGTCCCATCTCCTCCCCTTCCATATGTAAAGCTTGTCGTTATATGAATGCACACGTGTGTAATCCCCCGGTTCTCTGTTTGGCAGTTAATTATGTGTGCTTATGGCAAATCTCTTCATTCTGGCAGTTATTGAAACTAAGATTTTAATTGGGGGAGGTTTCAGAGCGGCGTGCGCTGCATTAATGTTACAGCGCGTTGAAGTGGTGGATTGGCGAGCAGACAGTAAGTTATCATCCCAGTCAGCTGATGTTAGAGTCCTGTTGAACATGTAAACTCTGTGGTATGCATTTTATTCCTGCAGAGTTCACACAGGAACGGGATGTTTGTCGTGTTTTCAGACTGGATTTGTGGACACTTGGATTTGGTTGAACTGTTTGTTGGTCACCTGATCGCACACCTTGTTCCCAGAGATGTAGCCGGTAGTTCGAATCACGTCAGTGCACATCCAACGCTCTTTTCCAGTCGCAGTTACTTAACTCGACTCGACTGTGCTAGGTCTTTGAGGTTCCAAGCGAGCTGACTCGGGCCAAAAATGTGACATCAGCAGACTGCCATTTTTTTGAAACCTGGCAACGAGGGTAATGGCTGCACATAAATCAACACCGTGCAGACGTTTACCAGCAGGTGTACCATCGCTGCGATCGCCTCCATCGTTGGGTTCTGTTTGTGTCGCATAGAAATGGCATCACGGGACTTTCGATCGCCACTCACAGTGAGGTGGGACTTGACCAGGGTCGGTGCTGGTGGAAAAGAGGCATTTCTCTCCTGGTGGATTCAGTCCTGAGGTTTCCCCACTGGTGTCATCAGCACTTCCATGTCAGGACAAAAGAAAAAGGGGAACGTGATGGAACGCCAGAGTACGGGATGTCTCGATATTTCCCAAAGTCCTCTGATCCATTTGAGTCTCTGAGTTCTCACTGTTGTGATTATGACTAACACCCTCCATGATGAGCCTCTGCACGCCGGCCCCCGGAGACACCACGGTCGGTTGTCTCAGCTGTTTTCATTGGCTGCTCGCTGCGCCGATGGAAAGATGGCTGTCGCTGTTTGATAACCACAACTTTATTTTTCCTTGGGAAAAATGTTATAATCTGTATATGTTACAGTTTGTAACCCAGGTATGTTTCAGGCTCGGTGGCTGCTCTCTACACACGAGGGGTCAACTTTAGAGAACATTGTGTACCTGATATGCATCTTATTTACTGTCAGCCTGGTATGTTACAAAGCTTTAAAAACATTTGTGCCCTTTATCTAATCTAATGCCTCCAGATTTTAGTCAAGCAAGCAGCAACAGCACTGCCATTGTTGTGTCGGGGTCAGGGGTTAAAGGGCACGAAGGAAGGGTCTGCTTTCTTCCAACAAAGGAACGTTATTAGAACACGTTTGCAACACGTGACCCGTGTGCTGTGTTTTCAGTTTGGGAATGTGTGAATGTGACCTCATGTGACAGGTCTGTTTCTCCCAGTCGTGATTAAGAGTTTCCCTCCTTCCTCCCAGACTAAAACGTTCTTCCTGAGGCCTTGTGGGATGCGAGAGGAAGGAGGAGACGGGCAGGATGGGAGTCTTCTGATTTTTGTAAAAAGAGCAGAGGGGCATGTTCTTAAATGAGAGCTCTTTAACTTTAGCTGTTTTGTTTTTTGCCGCCTATATTTTTCCATCTGTCGGAACGACGCCTTCCCTTGAAATTCCTCAAGTATTTGGAAGCCCTCCCATCTTTTCTGAAGCTGCACGATTGACATGTGCATCCACATTGTGCTCTTCTCTGGGCATGTGCGTGCACGCATGTGCGCACACCTCTCCCCATGCACCGTCGCTCTGTGTAGTGCTATGCTGTGAATATGAAATAGGACAGACAGCATCTGCACTGCAGCCATCCCGCCCTGGCCTCACACTGCTCGCTGCAGCTGGTCAGCCTGCACAAACACACGAGCACGGAGCTTTTGTGTGCGCACTTGTGTTTTCTTGTCTGCTCATTTGTTTGTGTGAAATCATTTCCTTGTTTGTCCTGCTTTTGATTTCAGGCAGACGTTGTGTTTACCTGCAGACGCTCTGTGTGTGTTTGTCTTCACGTTTGCCCGTATGCTCGCTGCTACATTTTAATCTACACACAGCATCTGTGCTGCTGAGTGTAACCCAGTTAAAGGAAAACAGAAACTTGGCTTCACCTTTCATCGTGTCGCTGAATAAAGAGCACATGGTCCAGTTTCAGTATCGGTTTGTCAGCTCACAAGTTTGTACATTAAACATTATCAAACAGAGAAAAACACAACAAGCAAAAGTTTAGCCGGTTCATTTGTGTCTTAATAACAAGAATTTAATCAGATAATCTGTTTGTTTATTCGCTACTTATACAATTTATTGATATCCTTTCAAGGCTTCAGTAAAATGTCCAGTTTCTTGGCATCCTGGACTACACACAGCCCTCGCTCGGTCAGAAGGTCTACACGAACTCAACGCCCCTGAAATACAAGAAAGCCTGAAAGAGGGAAAGGAGGCAGGGAAGAAGGACGGAGTAAGGAAAGAGGACAGGAGAAAGGGAGAACTGTGACAATCGGGCCTTTGAAAAACTCTTTTTTTTTTTTCTGCGGTGCTGAGGACAGAGAGCAATTTGAGTTGTCTTTGACTTTCCTCTCTCTGTGTCTAATATGAGGAGATAATGGGCCATTGAGGCAGGAGAATGCTTTAAAAAAAACACCTTAGTCACGAGCGGGCCACGGCTCAGCACCGCCGATTAAATTATCCAGATGAGGACGGGTATTTATCCAAGAACGGCTACAGTCCATAAAACTGCACCGAGCAGCGCCCGGGCAAAGGTGTCGAGTCACCGTCTGCAGCTCTGCCCGAGTGTTTTACATGTAACCAGCTTCAGACAAACAAGAGCTGCAGCTGAATCCACGCAGGTGTTTGAGTTCCTCCGTTTGATGGCAGAGTTTGGGTCTGTGGGATTATTTTTTCCTCATCTGTCGCTTTCACCGTCGATTCATCGTAAACTGTTAGAGGCTGTTTGAATCTGTGTCTGAGTTTTATTTAAAAGGTCGCTGCTGATTCGGTGGTTAGTGAAGATCCAGCAGCAGGAAAAAAATGAGATGAATAATCCTGGCTGGCACTGGTGGTGTCCCAAACTGGTCCACTGGTCCAAACTGGGCCACATGCTCGGTGAATCAGAGAGAGACTGTTGGACCTGATGGCAGCTCTGAGCTTTTGTTGACCGGCTGAAGACACAAGTGACCTTCGTCTTCTGCTGTGTGTGTGTGTGTGTGTGTGTGTGTGCGTATGAGTAGTCCTCTGTGTTAATGAAAATCCTGAGGTCTGTGATGCAGGTGTCTCACTGTCTACATGAATGTTTTGTCCGCTGCGTCTCTCCATCACCTTCCCACCAAACTACCCAGTCAGCAAATCCTGCTAGACTTCTGTGTGTGTGTGTGTGTGTGTGTGTGTGTGTGATGTCTGACTGTTTTGTCTACTGCTCTGTGTGTGTGACGGTGAGAGAAAATCAGTGTTGACTGCAGCAGCGTGTGTGTGTGTGTGTGTGTTTCATGTTTGTGTCTAGATGTCAGAAAAGCTCGAGCTGGTGGCAGTGCGACAACATTAAAGCCGCGTCACAGAGGAGGGGAGAGCAACGCTCGTCGCAGGATAAGGGTTAACACGGATCAGCAGGTTGGGAGGTCGGTAACGACACCGGCATTGTAGGTGAAAAGAATCAGAAAGTTGCAGAGAGAGCCATCGGTGTGAGTTCAGTTCCACCCTGAGCATCTGCAGTCAGATCCAGTGACTGTGGTTTTCTTGGCGAGGTGATTTATCACCTGCGACGAGACGCACTGTGGTGGGGTGGGACCGAGGGAAAGGAAGGTGCCGAGGAGGGTCAAGGGGGGGAAAAAGAAAGAAGAAGAAACAGTGGAATAGGTCAAAGTGACTGTAAATCTTTATGGGGCAGAGAGATGACGAGAAGGTGAGACGTTAGCGTGAAAGACGGGACAGGACACGAACGGCGACCAGAGGGGAATCTAAAAAAATGTCTGTTGGGAGCATGCAGCTAATTACTGCAGACGGTCTATGTCTGGACTCATCTCCATGGTAACAGGATGGGCCAGCAGGGCTGGCCAGCACACAGGAAGACACAGACGAGGAAATCGATGAACAGACAGACAAAGCGGGCGAAACCACGCTCGTTAAACCACATTCCCCCCTTTTCAAATAGTTTATCTTCATGTGTGTGTTCGTGCTCTGCGCTGAAAATGAATTAGCCTTACATTACAGAGAGGCTGAGCTGCAGCAGGCTGAGCTGGAGATCACAATAGGCTGCGTTTGCGATCAAGATAAGGAAAAAACTGTAAGTCTGGCCACGTGTGGAAAAGGAAAAGGTTTCTCCGTTCTCACAGACCGCTGTTCAGTTTCCTTTCACTGCGATCGATGGATGCTTCGATTAAACTTTTTAGCACTTACTCGCAGCTGTAGAAGGAGCATGCGTTATAGCTGCACGGCTGTATAATAAAGCACATGTGTGCTTGTTCGTATCGTGTGTGTGTGTTTGAGATGAACCAGGCCCTGCTCTTCCTCAGCCACTTCCAGCCCTCGGTAACCCAATCCAGTCTCATTTGATTTTGCCATTAGAGCACACACATGTTGCCCTTTGTTCTTCATGTCACTTTTGTATCATGTTTCTTTTTATAGACACAGGTCGTGAGCGTTTCTTTGAACAGAGCTTGGCACAAACAGTCCATCGTCCCAAAAAGCCTCCAGCAGCAGGTTCACAGCCAAAATCTTCCCGCTGTAAGGTGACTCTGCTCACCGCTGCACCACCCAACCACACACGTGATCGCTGTTGGTGGGGACATGCTACAGTCAGAGTTTAACCCCGTGGCTCGGTAAACCACCCGGTTTCATTTAACGTCCAAACATGTTGGATCCGGGCTCCAGTGTGTGTGTGTGAGTCACACACACCCGGCGTCACGGCCGTCACTGACTCGGTGACGGATCCACAGGATTATAAAAATAACGCTGATGGAAAGGGAGGAGCTGTGGTGGCGGTATGCTGCCTCCAGTTTGTTTTTCCTCTCTGCTATCTCAGTATTTACTTATTAGAAGTGATACACGGAGCGCTTCTCAGGAAACGCCGATCAGTTCCCGAGAGCTCATTTGAATAATGTTGTTTGCAGCTCGGCCTTTGCTGCTCTGTGCTTTCCTCTGGTTTACTGCACTGTGAGAAATTGTGTTTATTATATAAAGTTAGTCTTGTTTCTTTGGCAACAGCTCACTAAATAAAAAGACGATGTACATTTTTCTGGCAGATTAAAAACAAATAAAGTTTTGTTGTTTTATGCCACGGATGCTCCTAATGGGTGTTTTTGTAACAAACCCGCTGCGGTGCTTTATAAGGATTTAATACTTTGTTCTTCTTTGTTTGAGATAAAACGAGTAGCTTGTTCAAAAGCAAGTTTTCAGCCTTGATTCTGTAGTCGCTGATTCGGACTTCATCCACTAGACCGATTATTGACAGGAGAGTGGCTTCTTTCCTCTTTATCCGAGTGGAAGGGAGACGGCAGCAGACGTGATTGGTGTGTGTGACCTTTGGGGGAATATCAGCTCGAAAAGCATAAAGGGGTTAGAAAAGATTGGGTGTTGGTGTTCGTCAGAGCCCGACTCACCTCTCCTTCACCTGCTGCTTCCTCACATCAGCTGTTTTCTGTCTTCCTCTCCATCTCCCGTCTTATTTCCCCTCTGCTCTTTCCTTAGCCTGTGTTGTATTTCCGTGAACGGCAGCGTGGTTTTCCTGCTTCTTGACGCCGCCGGTGTCACTCTGGTCCCTCCCAGCAATCAGCGTGTTTTTGTTTACACCCGTTCCACTCCCTCCAGTCTCTCCTCTAGTCTCTCAGGACAAATATCTTACATCACATCACTCGAAGCATTTATAGCAATGCTTTTGAAGCTCAGGACTCCCACTGTGGCCAAATATAGTAAACGTGAATCCAGCAACTGTGTGTGAGGATGAGTAAGAGCGTGCGTGTGCTCTCCTGAGTGAAGGGCTCTGGGGTAAAAACGTGTTTGTTATTGTTCCCAGCTCTTTGCCTGTAGACAGCACGGCCAATTAAAGGGGAGGTTTTAAGTGTTATGAGCAGGAAGTGTTGCCGTGTGTGGCTGCACGCTATTGGCTGTCGGCTTTCTCCCGCGTTCTCCCCCGAGGATCGAGCAGCCGGGGCTTTTACTGCCGTGGCCAAATGAAAGGTAAACGTAGCACACCTTTGATCACGCCTCGCATTTAAACACCCTTACTGGAACTGTGTGCATGCGTAAGGAGGCGGCGGGCAAATTATTCAATGACACAGTGAGGTTTTCCGTGTGTTTGTGTTTGGCTTAATGAGAGAGAACCTCTCCAGGATGCTGCCTCTGCCTCCTCGTCTTGTTGTGCCAGCGAAATCATCCCTTCATCTGTGCCTCCCCCTCCCCTCCCCTTCCCCACCCAGCCAGCCAGCCAGCATGAAAACAAAACAAGGCGCTGTATGAATGAAAGTGGGAGGGGCAGAGTGGCCTAGAAAGGCAGGCAGGCAGATAGAGCAGTAGATAGTGGTGCAGGGCAGGGTGAGACTGGGATGGAGAGGACAGTGGAGTAGGAGGGAGGAGGGGATGAATGAGTGAGCTGACTGGAGCATGTTTGGCATAGTAGCTAACCCGCGTTAGTGTGAGCAGAATGGGGAACAGTCCTGCTGCAGTGGTGGTGTTTGTGCTGCACATGTGCAAACTGCACGCTAGTTCTGTGAAGAATAACAGACATTTTGTCGTCTCATTGCATGGATTTGATTGAACAAAATGAGCCTCTGTTTCTGGCCTTGGGTATAAACAGATCGAGCCTTTAGCTTCGCCCCCCTCGGCAGTCGGTCTTCCCTGGCGTGTTGGCTTCTTAGCTGCATCTGCTCCTTCCCACCTGTCTCAGCACGGCCAGGGTTAACCCTGGGCGTCTCTCCCCTCCAACATGGAAGAGACCATTCAGCGGCTGACTCCCCCAGCCAGCTAGCACATTGGCTAAAGCTTAGGGTGGATCCAGAGGGCTGGAGCAGTACTCCGGCATGGATCTGGATCGGCCCTCCCCTTTACCATTGCGGCGGAGTGGAGGGTGAGGGCGGGGGAGGAGCTGTGCATTTTTCTCGGTTGTGTGCAGCAGCGGCGGCTTAACGGCACTTAGTAAAGAAGATGTAGAGGAGCGACCCCTGCATGAACTACCCCAGAGGATGGAGATGGTGTTTTTCCCTGCATTAGTCATTCTCCTTCTCCTTCTCCGGGGTTTTCCCCCCGGCTGCTCCCTTCATCATTGTTCCTTTATTTAACCTCGTTACCCCACCCCATCCTCACCCCTTGCCACAACCCTGTCTGTCCCCTCCGCTTTTACTCAGGCAGCACAATGGGCCGCCCTCTCGTGCAAAAGGAGGCATGCTGGGGTGGGAAGGTGGGGGCCCTGGATGTATCCTTGGCAGCAAGAGTTGTCCTCAACAGAGGCCGCATCCCACAAAAGCTGCAAACATGGCCCCCGTGGCACCTTTTTAGGCTGCTCATCAGCGTGACACCTGAATAATGTTTCCCCTTCAGTTCTTCGCTGCTACAGAAGAGCGATCGCAGCTCGGCTCGGCTCACGCAATCAGTTCAGACATCGCGACAGGCACATACTATACAAACACACGTCACGTGGTTAATGGACATGGAGCCCTCATCCTCCAGACAAAGCAGGACAGAGGAACATTAAAATGTTTGAAGCTCGTTTTACATCTGTCTGTGCTGTTAGCACACAGTATCCGAGCTGAACCCGCCGCAGACACGGTGAGATGACCGAAGGGCTCGTCAGGGTGAGATGAGATGTGGACACAATGTTTTTGATGTTGTACTGAACAGGCTCTGAATTAAGAGGAACTCTCTGAAACAGTGTTCTTTACATTTTTACCACCTTTTCTAACACCTGCTGAGCTTGAGGCGTAAAATACTCATCAATTCAATCTTCTTTTTTTGCCAATATTTTACTGTAAAGACCAACTTCCAGCCTTCAGTTATTACTTCTCCACTGCACAGCTGAGGGCGATTTACTGGTGCTGTTGTGTGCCAATGATAAAAAGGTTGGTGGCCGGCGTAACGTGAGCTCTGAGTCTGTAAAGTCCCACAGACAGGACAACAGCAGTCAGAGACTACTACAGTCACCGGTCAGATCACAGCTGACTCTTAGGCTCTTTCCAATAGGTCCAAAAAATCTGGCGTGAGCCCGTGTCACATAGTGTTCAGCCTTTCAGCAATTAAGCCGGTTTCCTTGGCAACACCGGCTGCTGCTGACGACCCTCGGGCGTAAACTGCTCAGGTGAAGTCGTACAGTTTTCCAGCCTGAGCTGGTTTGATTTGTGCAGTCACGTGTCTGTGAAATACGTAAAGTACATACTCACTAATACCATGTTAGTCAGTTCAGTCCATCAAACTCACGTCACATACAAACACACCCTCCCTCTGCTCTTTCAACCCCTCCCAGTATCCACTTGCAGTGAACACTGGGATATTTACTTATCACCTCCCAAATGCGAGCTGCGTGCCTGAAAAGCAGACGAGCTCCCGCCTTTGTGGCTTCTCTTAGGTGTGAGATGACAAAATCAGTGGTGCAAATACCAGCGAGCAAACAAGGAAGTCATCGTGTTTTGGGGTTTTTTTGACGTTCTTATGACCTTTGTGTGGAGGTCAAATGTTTTCCGTCTGCAGCCTTGTGTTCTTCCTTATGGCTGCGCACCGCTCCTGTTTTCTCTTTGAGCGACTGCAGCAATAACAGAAGGCCAGGCGGAGCGGAGAAAACACCTGTTTATAGTTCACATGTGTATATAAACACCCAATATGCATGCGGTTCGCTCGCTGCTCTCAGATCGGTGCAAACCACAGCTTGGTGGCCATTTTGCTGTGATGTTTGGTGAGCTGTTAAATGCTAAAAAGAGCAGCAGTGAGAAATATCTCTGTCAGCGCGCAGCCTTGTGTTTGAGCTCGTCATAGAAGCCGTCCAAACGGTGACACCGGCGGGGGAAGCGGGATAAAACGCGTATGAGGAGAATATGTATGAGCTCACATTTAACCACCTCTTTCCCCTTTCTGCTCGTCTCCTTTAGTGTGCTCGGACAACTGCAAGCACAGTGCCTGCACCCCCCAAGGCCAGTGCTGCCACGACCAGTGCCTGGGCGGCTGCTCTGAGCCGGGTAACGCCAGCAGCTGCGTGGCCTGCAGGAACCTCCAGCACGGGAGCGCCTGTGTAGAGAAATGTCCTCCTGGATACTATATCTTCAGAGGGTGGCGCTGTGTCAGCTTTGCTTTCTGTCAGGTTGGTAATAATTACAATTAATCACCTAAATTACAGTTAATTAATAAACTCGTACACCAGTGTAATTACATTTTTCCCCCATTTGTTGTACTTATTTTCATATCCAGGACCTCCACAACCAGTGTAAGCAGACTCGGAAACAAAACCAGGACCGGGACTCGGGCTGCCATGAATACGTCATCCACAATGGAGCCTGTATCCCAGAGTGCCCTTCCGGATATTCCAGTATAAATTCCACTACGTACGTCTGGCTGACACACAAACACACGCACGCACAAACCTCGCTGATGGTAGCTGTCGTCACATGGTCAGAGTTGTAAATGTCATCCCACCTTTACTCTGTGGTCACCGAACACATTCGGGAACATTTGCACAGAAGGGAATTTTACATTTTTTTGTTACACTCAATAAATTTCGTAGCGATGCAGGTAAGTCACCTTCTCCTCGTGTTGTCTCTTAATGTCTTCTGCTCAAGTACCAAATCTAAAATGGGACAAAGAGCATAAATATACCAAAGCACACGCAGGTATGGGCAAACCTGTATGTGATTGTTGGCCCCGCTTTGTGCAGTCCTTAGTAACAGTGCGTTACTATTTCACTGGAAACCTGAGCTGGATGAGTCACAAACTCAGCAGCACATCATATGAATAAAGAAAAGGCAATATTTGTACGAGAAGTTACCAAGCAGCGCCGAAGACACAGTTTCCATTTAGGCATTAGGCTACATAATTTCATATGGAAATGAGTCCTCTAATCTCAGCTGCTGCAAATAAGTCCCCGGTTTGTTTTCACAGCCTCCGTCACATTTTGTTCTCGGTAATTACCCAGCTGCATCGGCGAAAGCTTTGGCAAGCACAACGCTGTCCAGAGAAGTTTATAAAACTTTTAGTACGGAGATTATATGTGTTTCTAATTTGCTTAAATGAGGTTTTATGTTGCGTGCAAAAAACACTTGAGAGTTTTGATTAGTCTGGAAACCACATATGAGGGTCCTGTGCTCCCAGTAACGTTTAAACAGTCTGTGCTGGTGAGCGCGTCTCGTACAGTTTCATGTGAAATTTAGCAAAACACTCTGTGTGCATTTCAACAAGAGTTTCAGAGTCAGCTCTCTCTCTCTCTCTCTCTCTGAGTGAGAGAGAGAGAGATATTATAATGTTAATTCATAACAACTGTCCCCTCAAGGCTCTCTATTTTGGAAGATAAAGACCTTAAAAAATTAAAAGTCACCAAAACAACCCCCCCCCAAATGCCAGAGTGCTACGGTCCACTTAAACCCTATAAAATCCCACCTAGTCTTAAATCTTCACTCAAATCAAAATACAAGAGAAAATCATGTATTTCCTTTAACATTGCTAATGCTACCCAGTCATATACAGCCGGGACACCAACTTCAATACAGGAGCAGAAAATTTAAGTCAGAGTAATGAGGAATATCACAAACTAACCACCTCCTATTACCACTTTTAATAAATGTATAGAAATACATGTAGCTGTACATAATTGTATGTTTTTACTGCGCCCCACCTGCAGTACCTTCGTGGCTCACCATGGGGCCGCTGCCCACACTTTGGTAATCACGGCGCTAAAAGCAAACTCTTGACGATATTGGGGAGCGTTTAAAAAAACCAACCCTATGAACAGGAAGAAGAAACCTCGGGTAGATCCAGGCTCGGGGAGGGGCGGCCATCGCTGTGACCGGTGTTAAAAATCTGGAGCCTCAGCTCAGTCGCCTCTGTTATCCAGATATACTGCAGTCAGGAGCCACACAGGAGAAGAGTCAAAGGTCGAAATACCAGTTACAAACAGTTTTCCACAGTGCACACGTAACCTTATCTTATTGATGCCTTAAATGTGACAAGATCTTTTAATAAAAAGACCTACGATCCTGTTTACCTCACAGCTTTGTCTGCATGTGTAACGAGCAAGGCCGTGACCTTATTTAGCTTTCTACTTGTAGTAAAGGGGATAAAGGAGAGAAGAACATCCCCGTCTCGGTAGCTGTTGCTAAACACGGAGGACGTGTGTCTGTTTTGAAGAAAGTGCGTGTTTACATGCTTTCAGTGCACATACATACAGCCGAGGCAGCGAGGACAACATGTTTGTCAGCAGCAGCTCGGAGAAATCCTCCTGCAGTCTGTCTGTGGCCGACGGCTATCGATAGAGACGCGTTTCAGACTTAATTATTATTTACTTCTTGATTGCAAACAGGGTCGTTACCTAGCGTGAAGAAGAAGAAGTGGAGTAAAGTTTGCAGACAGATGGTTACAACTGTTGAAAAGAGTAAAAGTGTCGAGTGTGACAGAAAAAGCAGCGTTGGCTCTAACAGCAGCAGGTTGTGCGCTACAGCCACAGGTGGCTGAATGATTGATGTTGTGTTTGTGTTTTTCTGGCGTACCTGCGTTTGTGCGCGTGCGTTTTTTGTTTATATATTTGCACGTGCACAAACACGCGTTAGTGTTTATATGTGCAGAAGGTTCTGGCTCATTACCAGCAAAGTGTACAGACGGGTTACTTTTTCCAGGTGCAGACATGATGTTACAGAGAAGACGGAGTCATATTGTGTGTTTATTAGATAAACAATACCAACTAAGGTGTTTTAAAGCTTTTAGTACAAACAGCAGAAAAGGTAACTGCATTTAAACCTCACGCGCTTTAGAGAGAAATGCATCTCGCCAGCCTGCAGGGAATATCAGGTGCTTAGACGGAAAAGAGCACACGCTGTAAATCTCAGTCACACACCCCGAGGCTTTAGGCCGAACAGCAGCCTTTATGTGCGCGTGTTGTTGTTTGTGTGCGTCCCTGCACATCGATGCATAATCCTGGGCAGTACTTTCAGGCATGTCAAGAATGCCTTGGTTGTTATGTGCCAATGAACTACACAAAATGGAAATATTGGTTGGTCGCCAGTTGGCGTCCACAGCCTAGAGCGAGGCTCGATGTCCACGGCGTCATTGGGAATCTGTTGATTTTTGTGACATTACAGCCTGTTTTGGTTATAACGAGAACACGTGTCATCATCTGGCAGCAGCTCCACCCAGACAGACACGAGCACGCCCCGTCCGCCACTGCTTTCACACCCACGGCGTCCAACGTGAAGATGGGCCACCCATCGGTTTGCATCACGATGTTTTTGCTGTGACTCTTAACAGACTGCTGAGTAGGAGACCCTGCCTCCCTTTGGTGCCTGCAGCATTGTGCATGTGTGTATGTGCAGCGCTGTTAGCACGCATCTGCAGCAACAAAGACATTGAGAGGTATTAGATATGATGGAAGCTGCCCTGTAATTCATTTTTCCAGGTAGATATTAAGAGAGATGTGAAGAAACATAACTGTATTTTTACTGCATCTTCATCCCCCTCTGCCAGTATAAAAAGAGTTTCCTCATCTTTCCTGGATGCTGTGACAGCACAGTAGTACCGCTGTGTGTGTGCGTACGCTCGCTTCTGTTGTCGACGGTTCGGGGAGTCACAGAGTTCAGCCGGACAGATCAACACTGTCCCTTTAAGAGCTCCCGTTGGACGCGGCCTGTCTGCCTGTGTGTCTGTGTTTTTCACTACAACGACCCAAAACATTCTGTCTTTCTACGCTGCAACTAGAGCGTTACTTCTGAGGAGCTGAATATACAATTTTCCATGTGGGAGAAAGAGACACAAAATATGCTTTGAGTTTTTCTTAAAAGTCACTGTTGTTCTGCAGAATTCATTACAGTGTATTTCCACTCACTCACAAGTCATAGAGGGGCAACAATGATTCGTCCACTGAGTGGGAGAAATTAGGAGCTTGATAAGGTGGAAACCACGAGGAGCCGGGCGTGGAGGGGCTCCTTTGGATCTGTCAGCGTAGATGGGAAAAGCAGTACCCGTGGGGTGTTTCGTGCCACTGTGACTGTGGTAAATGGGGTCTTCATCGCAGCCTGGCTGTCTGGGAGGGGTGGGGGGCTTATTTTGGATAACTGCGTGTATGTGTGTTTGTGTTTCCTGCAGAGAGGGAATATAATAGGAGCTGCACAGAATTATAGCAGGGTGAGCTTATGAATAGCAGTACAACACAACAGCTTCCTTT
The DNA here is from genome assembly GCF_001858045.2 of Oreochromis niloticus. Classification (NCBI taxonomy): domain Eukaryota; kingdom Metazoa; phylum Chordata; class Actinopteri; order Cichliformes; family Cichlidae; genus Oreochromis; species Oreochromis niloticus. Next base: position 44,688,652 of record NC_031986.2, read on the forward strand.
GTTGGCTGTTTCCTGGGCACAGGGGCTCCTTTAAAAACGTCCCCGGGGCCTGAGTTTGGTGATCGGTATCTTTTCTAATGATCCAGAGCAATCCCCTGCCCGGCTGACATGCACTCTACGTGAAAAACATTATAACCAAACATCCTCAATTCCTTCAAAATAGGAAATGGGGAAGTATACATTGAGGCTTCCTTGCCCTTCAGCCAGTGTGCAGTATGAAGTGTATGGCTAAAGCAGACCTTGGTGGTTGGGAACATCGAGGGTGGAAATGAAAGCTGGATTCTGCTCTTTTGAGAGTGCTTCAAAAAAAATAAACAGTGCTCATTTGTGAATGGAGCAGCATGTACCAGACTACTCGCTACACATGCCAGGCCTCTTGTGAATGATTTTCTTGAAGGGCGCTATCAAGGCCTCATCGCCTAGTGCGTGCGTGTGTGTGCGTATGATTACGTGCAAAAGCACATGTTTGCAGTGAGAGGACATCCCTCTGAGAGCTGCAGCTGGTGCACGAGTCTTGTTTCTTTTCTCTGTGACATTCTTTGCTTGTGTGTTGCACTAAAACTAACGGCAGAACATTAATCCTGATAAATAATTTATTTTGGAGGTTATTAAATCATTTGAGAGAATTATAGAGATTCACATAAGTGCAGCAGCTTTTTGAGCGCGTTTGATGGTTTCTTGTTTGATTCACCACCGTCACTTCCATTAAAATCATTAAAAACAGATATATATGATTATATAAAGCCCCACCAATATACCGATATATCAGTTGGAGGTCAATACTGATATCGACAGATATGACCCTTTTATCGATACATACAGGTTTTAGCATTTACAATGGCCAATAAATGAAAAGTGAAAGATCCATATTTGGAACCCCACAAACAACCAATCACAGCATGGCGGAGCGTAAACAATCAATCCACATTTTCGTTTTATGTCTGTGGGGATTGACTCAGCCAGCCTCAAGTGGACACTAGAGGAACTGCAGTTTTAGACACTTGAACGTTGGCTTGTGTTTGTTTTCTAATTTCCTTTGGACTAAGGGAGAAGAACAGCAGCTATAACAGAGCAGATGGATGTCTGCACGTGTAGAAAAGTCTGAATAGACCTCAGAAAAACTACTGAACAGATTCGTCCTTGTTGTTTAAAACTGCGATGTCATCCCCGGCCCCGACCCACGGCGCTCCGCTATGTCACCGAGCATTCCTGCCTCATTCCAATTCTGATAACTGCACGCAGAAACATTTGAGGCATTTTCTGTGTGTTTTCGCTCAAAAAAGTTTTGTTTCCTTTAACTGAAAGCGTTTCTCTGCAGTGTCCACAATGTCTCCAGAAGTCTTGACCTTCAGCTAGTCGTGGCTCACACACAAAGCTCATTCATTAGGATTTTGATGTTGTGTGTTTCTCTGTGTAGGCTGACTTGCTCACGGTGTGCAGGCTTGTGTCCTAAAGAGTGTGTGGGAAACAAGACCATCGACTCGGTAACGTCGGCCCAGGCTTTGAGGGGGTGCACCATTCTTAAAGGCAACATGATCATCAAGATTCGAGGAGGCAGTGAGTACCACTACACTTCACCTCCTGTTTCTCTCTCCGTGTCGCCTTCTTATCCATTACTTGGGTTTCCTGACTTTTTTGCCCTCTTTGTTAGAACTTTTTGAGCCTTATGATTTATCTGTATATACCTGACCTCTGTCTGCTCTCATCAGCTGGTAGCTGTTTGTGTGATGAACTGTCTTCTTCTTTGTAGATAACATAGCAGCCGAATTGGAGGCGAGTTTGGGTCAGATTGAAGAGATCACAGGCTATCTGACCATTCGCAGAGCTTACGCCCTGGTCTCCCTTTCATTCCTCCGCAAACTACGTGTCATCAGGGGGGAGCAGCTTGAGGCAGAGTAAGTCTCCTCCTCTCCTCTCCTCTCCTCTCCTCTCCTCTCCTCTCCTCTCCTCGCTGTGAGTGATTTATTTTTCCGATGTCCGATCTCTTTCAGTGCCTATGCCTTCTATGCGCTGGACAACCAGAACCTCCGTGAGCTTTGGGATTGGTCCAAGCACAATCTAACCATCCTGCGTGGTCGCACATTCTTCCACTACAACTCTAAGCTTTGCATGTCTGAAATCCGAAAGATGGAGACGGTGACTGGAACCCGGGATCGAAACCAAAAGAACGACATCGCTTTACGCAACAACGGGGAGCAAGCTTCCTGTAAGATGACCAGAATACGAGACTGGGGACCGCCATGTTTTGGGGATCGCTCGGACCAAAAACTAACATGAACATGATTATTGTGTGTTTGGTCCTTTAGGTGAGACGAAGCTGCTGAACTTCACTTTGATAAAGACCAAGTCGAATATGATTATACTGAGGTGGGAGCCATTCTGGCCAGCAGACTTTAGGGACCTGCTGGGATTCATGGTTCTCTACAAAGAGGCGTAAGTAAATCATTGCTTCATGTACAGATGAGGACACACAAAACCCAACACTTTACTCTTCAGTCTGTATGACACACGGATGCCTAACAATGTTGGGACGTTGGGTCATTTTCGTTCCATGTGCAACAGGCCGTATAAGAACGTGACCGAGTTTGATGGACAGGACGCCTGCGGCTCTAACAGCTGGGTGATCGCCGATGTGGATCCGCCGCCTCGTTCCACGGAGGGAAAGAAGGCAGAGGACCCGGGGTACCTGATCCGACCGTTGAAGCCCTGGACCCAGTACGCCATCATGGTCAAAACGCAGCTGTCTGCGTCTGATGAGCACCAGGTCCACGGAGCCAAGACCGAGATCATCTACGTTCAGACGAATGCTTCCAGTGAGTAACGCCATGAACACCAGACTTTTGTGCTTTGATGGATACTTCAATAACTGTAGAATATCTGACTTTTTACAAATGATTGTATAAAATGATTTTGGAATTCTGTTGGTGGACTTTTGGTAAACACTCCAACTGTTGTTAATTGTTTTATATGATGGGATGTATTAAGAAGCCATTTGGGCTTAAACTGAAACAATTTTGGGACCTTGCTCACGTTTGGATGAACCTTGCTTGATGACGTAAGTAAAAAGAAAAATGTTGGGGGGGGGGTGCCCTCACAGTACTGTCAGCATTCATTTCTTTATATTTTTTTTCCAAGTTGCTCCACTTTATTGTAACTTTTTAAAGTGCTCTTGAGCAGGCTCTCTGAAGGTCTGTCAGAGTTTTCGTTTGTGCAGTGTTTGTACCTGATCATTTTCAGGGATTTTTTTTATTTGTTTAAGCCTCTTAACATTGACCATGAACCATGAATCATTGGAGCATAAAAAAGGAACCAAACTCGAGGGATGAACCAGACGACTTAGCAAAGAGACACTTTTTAATTGTGCCTGTAGTCACTCTGTTACCTGAGGCAAAAACACATTTCTTTAGTTGAATCTGTGAAAAATGCCAAACAAAAGCTGTCTGACAGGCAGAAAATAATCTGTTTGAACCAACAAACAGATTCCAAAAGAGCTATTAGCCAGAAACTTCACGGCATGCAGCTTATCCTTAAAAGAGTGAGGAAAATAGAAGAACAAAGGAGAAAGTGGGAGGCCTGGAAAACAAAACGTTTACAGCAAATGAGCAGCATGTAGAAGTCAAGAAACAGGAAAATAATCTGGGAAGGCTCCGACACAGGAAGATGCATCCGTCCCCTCAGCTGATCCATCCGGTCTCAGTGGAGGGTGGACTGCACTGCGCTGTGGAATAAAGGTGTTTAAAAAAAAATAGACTTTTAAGCTCGTTAGAATTGTGCAAACTGTTATGTTTAGTGTTTCCATGGATGTTTGCACATTTAATAAATCGTTGGACCTATTTTATTTTCCTAACAAGGTAAAAAGAAGAAGAATGGAATGGTGCCTCTAGACTTTTGCAAAGTGCTGAATCTGATGGAGCTAAAGTCCTTTTGATGCACTTACATTTTGTTCTCTGTCCCCATCAGAACCCTCTGTTCCTCTGGACCCCATCTCCTCCTCCAACTCCTCCTCTCAGATCATCCTGAAGTGGAAACCGCCCACCAGTCCCAATGGCAACATCACCCACTACCGGGTGGTCTGTCGAAAGCAGCAGGAGGACAGCGACCTGTACAAATTCGACTACTGCTTACAAGGTTGCTGCATCCTTTAAACGGTTCGCCCTCTTCAGTCATTTGTGGGGCTTTCCCTGACAGCTGTGTTTTCCCGTCCAGGAATGAAAGTGCCGTCTCGCATCCCGACCCACCTGGACAGTGAGGATGAGCAGAAGTGGAACCAAACAGATGAGCCCACCTCGGGCGGCAGGTGCTGCGCCTGCCCCAAGACGGACAGCCAGCTAAAGAAGGAGCAGGAGGAGATAGAGTACCGCAAGACCTTCGAGAACTACCTACACAATGAAGTCTTTGAGAGCAGGTATGAGAGCAGGTTCATTCCCAGCATCTGAACATGCAACGATGCCTCGGCTGCATCGTTTACCCACATGCTAAATTTTTATTTCGGAAAACAAAATGAAAACTTAAATAGAGACGCACCCCACCACCTAAATTAAAGCCACTTTAAGTTTAATTCATGTACCTGGAACCACTTAATGCCCTCTAGTTTTGCAGAAATGTAACAAATTATTTTGCTGTGAATTTATCTTCACACCAAGCGAAGCACCAAAAGGAGCTTCTTGTCTCGTTTGTTTCTCCTCGTGGCCGGGGTTAAACCAGATTGCTTGGTGTGAGTCTCCAACACGTCTGTGCCAATTCTGTGTCCTGTCCCCTCCACCACTGCGTGTGGTCTTTGTAGGCACTTGTTTTTGTGGGGCACCCACCGTCGGGGGCTTGGAGGGGAGGTGCTGAGTGTCTGGGCCCCGGTGCCCCTACCTTGTTCTCGGACACACAAACACCCAGTCTCTGCCTCTGCTTCCCTGTGGGGGTGATTACTGTGCCCATTATCATTCATGCCGGTCAGGAGCGCAGTCATGCACACTGCCATTTGGAGACACGCACGCACACACAGACACACTTGCACGCACATCAGCCGCATTTTGAACTCATGCTTTTGAGCTGGCCACGGTCGGCTCCATACAGTGCGGGACACCAGAAGCGGCTCACGCTTTTCGTATTTTGTCACGCAAACGGACATGAGCTTCCGTTTTTTCTGCTTTCACTTGGTCCTAAATGCAGCACTCGGGTTCGTCTCTTCAAGAGTTCATACACGGTAAATCTGCCTTTTGTTGCACATCAGGTGAAACATCAGCTCTTCTGAGTCTTGATTTGGTTTGAGCTCAAGACCTGTTAGCTGGGATGGTGCTTCCACTCAGATCCATCTGGATTGCCTGGCACCACCTAGTGGTGAGAGTCGGTATGTCTCCTAGGATGGTATTTGTGGATAAATGTCCTGAAGTTAGACACACAGGAAAGGTTAGTGCGAGCAGAGGTCTGGGCTTGCTTCCACAAAACACCATCTGTCATCTGCAAACACTTGATGCACATGAAACTTTACAACTTTGCAGATCCGCGCTCTGTCACTCACTCATATCCTATTCTAACTTTTACTTCTGCAGACCATCCCGGCGGCGCCGCTCGGTGGGAGTTGCTAATGCCACCCAGCCTCCTCTCTTCCTTACCACAGTTCCCAATCTGCAGTTGGATTCAGGCACAATCTCCCCCGATGGCGAGGATCAAGAGGAATCCAAGGTATCGAGCGATTTATGTTTACCAAATCTTTTTCCCTTTGCTTTATTTCGAGTTGCAGTCGAAGTTCAATCTCTTTTCTGCCCAGGTGGAACAAAAGGTGTTCTCAAAGGAGTCGACGGTCATCTCCAACCTGCAACACTTTACCAGTTATAAGATAGAGATCATAGCCTGCAACGACCCGACAGATCCCAAACGCTGCAGCATGGCTACTTATATCAGTGCCCGAACTATGCCAGAGGGTAAGAAGGGATGCACGCATTTGCAAATAGGCTGCTGGTGCACCGAATATCAGATTCTGGAGATAAAATCGGCTGCGCCTCACTGTGAAGTGCTTTTCTCTGTGTGACACCTGCAGAGAAAGCAGACGACATCCCAGAGCCCGTGACCCACGAGATCGTGCAAGGCGAGCCTCCCTATGTGTTGATTAAGTGGAATCCACCTATCAACCCTAATGGGCTCATCATCCTGTACGAGGTCTTCTACAGCAAGGTTGGAGACTCAGAGGTCAGTATGAACCACTGGCAAACCTTAGAGACGCTGGGCCTGGAAAATTTCAGTGGGAGGAGTCGCGGTTCTTTGTTTTTCAAAACTAAAGGGCACAGAGGTGATGTGGGAAAACAGCCAGCAGAAGTGATCCCGATTCGCTCTGCTGGAAAGAGATACACAGAAGAAAAAATAGATGCAGGTGAGAAGACAAGGAGTGATCTGGGTAGACTCCAGGGAGGCGAGGCACGCCGGAAAGGAAAGGCTTCCTGTAAACACCCCAATTTCTGTCTGTTCATTATAGAGGGGGACAAGGAAATGTTTGTTTACAGCCTCCCGGTGCTGCGTCTGTTTGCGGATGAAATTCTGGGAAAGTTTGCGTGCATAAGTGCTCGTCTGTGACGGCGTGTCCAAGTCTTGTTGTTTACTTGCTCTAAATGTGTGAATTCATCACTCATTACTATTCATTGCTGCACTGCCTGACCCCAGGAGCCAGTAGCAGATCTGTTACCATAGTGACAGAGGCAGGATGGAAGACTAGGATGCAGTGGCAGCGATGGACTCGAGTCTCACGCGACATCTCGCTGCGCTGAAAAACAGCCCGTGCCCCGGACTGATGTGGATTCATTTAAAATGATGTTTGGAGCGCGTTGGAGGCTCACATCGATGACGACACTGAGAATGTTACGACACACTTATGAAGGCTGGATAGATTTATGTTTATAGACACATTTGTTTGTTCACTGCAGTGATCACTTCCTGCTGCTTTCAGTGGAACGGACTTCAACTGCAACGATGCAGTCGCGCATCAGTCAGCCATACGCGTCCTCAACTACAGAGTCAAACAGCTTTTGCTGTTTTTCACTTATATCAGAGGGCTACAGGCCAAGTTTCAGATTACACAGTCTTCTATGTTTTTACACATGCCAGCTCTTTGGATACATTTTAATTCAACTGTATCCACTTAAAAAAAATGCTCCTTAGTGTGAGTTTAAGTAGTGAAGTGACTCATTTGGTGGGACCCTGGACACAAAAAGCTCTGGTTGTTCTTCTCAGTTCAGTACAACATTCAGGTTTGCACCAAATCACAACAGCAAAAATACTTTGGTCACTTTTGATTGGGTGTCAATAGAGCAGCGAGTGAGCATCATACGTGCTACGTCCTGCAGTATTTGAAGTAATGCAAGCACATCTGAACTGTAGTATTTCCTGCTGTGTGCCACATGTGTGTAAAAGTAACCTGGAAATATCCGGATCTGTTTGTCCTGAAAGTCTTTTCCATTATTTATTTAAGCAAACGTTTAGAATAACATGGACTTTCTCTCTTTTCTTTTTGGGTCTAGGTTCACACGACCTGTGTGTCACGGCCGGCCTATCAGAAGCTAGGTGGCACCAAGCTTTCCCTTGTTCAGCCTGGAAACTACAGCGTGAGGGTTCGCGCCACCTCGCTGGCAGGAAATGGCTCTTTTACTGAGATAATTTACTTCTTCATGCCCAACCGTAAGACTTGACTCTAAGGCTACGTTCACACTGCAGGTCTTAATGCTCAATTCCGATTTTTTGATCAAATCCGATTTCTTTGTCTGCTTGTTCACACTCAAAGCTCAAAGCGGCCCGCATGTGCAAAAGAAGACGTCACTCACAACGCGCTCTGTTTAGACCCAGAGCAAACAGTATTGTTTGACTGATGGCCTTAATATAAAGACTTGTTTCGGACTTTACGTTTCCCAATTTTGCTCTAAGTTATAAAGTTATTTTGTTATTTACATTTGGCCTGATAATGATCCTTATTGCTGTTTTAGAGGAGCAGTGCTTCAAAGGATAATCTGCAGATTATACAGTACAAATAAAATGTTCACGTTTCTCCAACGTTGTCTTCCAAACAGTTTCACTGACATCTACACTGGATGGCCAGGAAGCGTTCGCGATGTCTTCTCCGGCGCTTCTCCGGCGCTGATAACTGCCGTCTGTCTTGTGTCAGTTGCATGTAAAAGACGGATTTAATGCGACATGACCGTTCAAACAGCAGTCGCTTTCTAAAACATCAGATATGTATCGGATTCAGTACCACGTACGAAAGTGACCCAGATCGGATTTGAAAATATCGGATTTGTGCCGTTCACACTGTCACACCATGATCGGATATGGGTCGCATAGGGTCAGAAAAATCGGATTTGATGCGCTTTCGCCTGCAGTGTGAACGTAGCCTAAGAGTCAGACTTCTGAACTTAACAGAAAAGTGGAAGATGTGCCAAATTTACTGTCTCGTGACAACTTGTTATCTGTTGCAGCTGATCAAGGTTTGATTTGGATTGTCATGGGTCCCGTCATCTGCTTCATCCTGCTGCTACTCGCGGGAGGTGGAGTGTTTGTGTACTTCAAAAAAAGGTTTGTCTTTAACCAGCAGGCTACCCATTACAGCCATAAAGTTCAGTGACTCTTAGTGACTCTGTGTGGTCGTGTTACAGGCAAACCGAAGGCCCCTTAGGAGATCTCATCACCTCTCCAAACCCCGAGTACTTCAGCGCTGGTGACAGTAAGAATAAAATCATTGCTAAGTTGTTTTTTCCATCATACGATGATTTGTTCCCTCAGTTCACTCTGTCAAAACGGTCATTTGCACCTGTGTTGTGTAGTGTACGTTCCTGATGAGTGGGAGGTGCCCCGGGACAAGATCGCACTGCTCAGAGAGCTCGGTCAGGGCTCCTTCGGTATGGTGTACGAAGGAGTCGCCAAAGACATCGTCAAAGGCGATCCGGAGACGCGCGTGGCCGTCAAGACGGTCAACGAATCGGCCAGCCTGCGAGAGAGGATCGAGTTCCTCAACGAAGCCTCCGTCATGAAGGCTTTCAGCTGTCACCACGTGGTACGACTCTTTAAACCGTTACACCCTCAGACGGCGTCACGGCACGCTGAGAGGACACCGGAGCAGCTGCTCATCAATTACACTAAATTACAGCTTTTCCATCGTCTCGCTGAAAGCGGCGGGAACACGTCTGACTCAGAGTCGTGTCTTGTTTTGCTGGCGCTGCCGTGTTCACGCACAGTTTGACTCTACAAACAAATGTTGTAACTGTTACTGTGGTCCTACAGAGCCGGCTTGTCACGAGTTTAACTGCCAAATGTTAAAACGTCCGCTGTAAAAATCAGATTGAGGTGTAGAGGAGAACTTTATTATTTCTAGTCCTTAAATTGAAATTTTGGCTACAAGGTCTACTACTAGATTTGAGCACGCCGTTTTAACAAAATGAATTGTTTGCAGGTACGTCTGCTCGGTGTGGTGTCCAAAGGTCAGCCCACCCTGGTAGTGATGGAGCTGATGACCCACGGGGACCTGAAAAGCTACCTGAGGAGTCTCAGGCCAGACTCGGAGGTATGTAGTCCTGATTATTGTGCTCCCACCTATTTACACACTCTGGTATTTAAGCCCCGCCCCCAAACACCACTCATGTGGTTTAATACCTGTATTATTTACATATGGATGCACTCCCTGAAGCCTGTTTGCTAAAAACTAAGCAAAGTAGGGCTCTACAAAACTCTGGGTTTTTCCACCGCTGTATAACGAGTCACTCAGACCGATGGGCCCATGCACCTGCAGTATTTATGATTTGGGACATGCAGTAAAGCCTACAGACATTTGGTTCGTCTAATGGTTGTTCATAAAATTTCAAAGAAGGATGAAAAGAAGCGTGCACGTGTTATGATTTAAGCTAATATCCTTCTGCTAAGGCTCAGTAATGAAGGTAGGCGAAATCATCCGTCAGTAAACGATAGACTCACCTGCTCCTGCTGCAAGTAACCTGAATAGTACACGGACTGGTTCTTATGTAGTGCTTTTCTACTCTTTTATACAACATGCCTCAGTCGCCCATTCATACTTGATTTTTTTTCTAAACTAAAGTGTGTTCTAGCTAACATTCACACTCCGATGGATCGAAGAGTATCCCACAGATATGCAGACTGCAGATGGAGCCACCAACCTTCCAGTTGGCAGGTGACCCAGGCTACCTCCTGAGCTCCAGCCACCCCACCTTTGCACTCCACCAATCCTACGAATGTCTTTGAGTTTAACTTAAAATGCCAGACAGTAGCTGTGATATTGGATGCAGTAATCAGCGTTTACTTACAGCTGCCAGACGGGCGTAGGGTAGCATGTGAACACGCCTCTGCTAACACTGCCTTACTGGCCAAATATCACCAATCCCTGCTTCTCCACAGCAACTCAGGCCATCATCTTAACTGTAGGAGTGATTTACCCGACACTGGAATAACACTCTGTCAGTACGACATAAATGTGACAAATTAAGACGACCGGAAATGTTCTGGTCGAATGCTGGAGACGTCCAAGTCAACAAAATGCAAGATTTACATGTGGTAGTTTGTTCTTCACGTCCCACATGGGCATTATGTACCCATCTAGAGAAAAGTACATGTAGCTGTCGGTTCTTTGAAACCTTTTATTCTGGCGGTGGTGTTGGGATTCTGTCACTGCAGCTCTGGGAGAGACGTTGCTACTGGGAGAGCTACTGGGGCAGAATATGGATCGCCCAAAATCTGTAGTGTCTCCGTCTTCATTTTCCCTCCATGGGTAGATGATCCGAGTAGTCATGATGCAGTAATATTTCGCTTGCCAGCGTAGCGAGTCGGTCACATGACTGAAAACTATGCACGGGTATTTCAGCCGATGGCTAGCACAGCGTTACCTGTGGGAAGCATTGAGTCGGTCTAACCTGTTTTTGGTTTGTAGAACAACCCGTCTGGCTCCCCGCCACCTACTCTGAAAGACATGCTCCAGATGGCTGCAGAAATCGCAGACGGCATGGCCTACCTCAATGCCAAAAAGTTCGTCCACAGAGACCTCGCAGCCAGGAACTGCATGGTGGCGGAGGACTTCACCGTCAAGATCGGAGGTACCAGAACGTGTTTGGTGTCGTCGATACCGCCGTGTAGTTGGAGGTGTTGTCTTAACCTTTGTCTCCGTCGCTCTTCCTCTCAGACTTTGGTATGACACGAGACATCTATGAGACGGACTACTACCGTAAAGGAGGGAAGGGCCTGCTTCCTGTCCGGTGGATGGCACCCGAGTCCCTGAAGGACGGAGTCTTCACCGCCCACTCTGACTGCTGGTGAGTCACAGCTCACACAGTGGCTACCGTACAGCTGCACGTCACTCGGCCTGATCTCATTTGTTTGTGCGTTTGTGCATCTGCAGGTCGTTCGGTGTTGTGTTGTGGGAGATCAGCACACTGGCCGAGCAGCCTTACCAGGGTTTGTCCAATGAGCAGGTGCTGAAGTTCGTCATGGAAGGAGGGTTCCTGGATCGGCCGGAGAACTGCCCTGAGAGGATGTGAGTAGATACAGAGCTGGGAAAACCGCCTTCCACATTACACACGGCTAAATTGGCCTTTCTTCATCCCTCTTCCCAGGCACAGCCTCATGCAGATGTGCTGGCAGTACAATCCCAAGATGCGTCCGACGTTCCTCGAGATCATCGAGATGCTGCGGGACGACCTGGACCCGTCTTTCCAGGAGGTCTCCTTCTTCTACAGCGATGAAAACAAAGTCCCTGAGACGGAGGAGTTTGACCTAGATCTGGACAACATGGAAAGCATCCCCCTGGACCCGTCTTCTTACTCCCAGAGAGAGGAGAGCTTATCCAGGGACAGCGGGCCCTCGGTGGCCCTGAGGGGGAACTATGAGGAGCACGTCCCCTACACACACATGAACGGTGGCAAGAAAAATGGAAGAATTTTATCATTGCCCAGATCCAGCCCTTCCTAACATTTCCCGTTTCCTTAAAGAACTCTTTGAAGCTTTCCCTTTTTCCCTTTCCGATCTATTTTTCTGTCTCCTTCGTGTTCCTCTCCTCATTTTCGATGATCGTGATTTTCTTATTCTTCAGAGGAGCCCTTCAAAAAAAACAAAAAAAGAGACACAAATCTCAGGACTTTTTATTTTCTTCCTCGTGGCTCCAGAACACAGGCAAGGAGAGGATGCAAACGTGGTGTAACACATCAGACCAGAAAACCAAACTATCGCTCGTCACTAACGCCACGTTTCCAGGACTCCTTGTGACGGAAACGGGGAAAAAAACAGAAAACTGTGAACACAACAAACCTTAGACAACCAAGAAGGCTGCTCATGCTTGACCTCGAGACTCGCCCCTCCTCCTCTCCCACCGATCCGCATTTCCACAATTCTGTGCTTTTCTTATTTTATTTTCCCTCTTTTTACTCAGATAGTGGCCTTTGTATACGTGGCCTGTAAACAAAGAGAAGTGTCCGTCAGCGCTCACACTAATTTTCCTTTTTGAACAATGACTTAATCAGTGGGATGACTTGCAAAGACTTGATCGTAGAACAAACATCTATTCCTAGAGGAATGTTTTTGTTGTTTGTTTGTTTTGGTTCTGCAGAATTCCAAACGACACAGATTCATCGGGTGTTTGGTGACAACTTTTAATTTATTTGCTTCAAACGTTTCTTTTTGTGTCCTCACTATAAGGCTGAAGGATATTTAAACAGTTAAGAATTGGACAAAAAGAGTTCCTCAGACTGACCAATAACTGCTGCTTCATATATTTTAGTGGGTATAGAATTATATGAGTATATATAATATATATATATATATAGTATATATGGAATATTGGTATTTCCCTACCAGTATTTCATATATATATAAAATAGATGGCATTGTAAATAGTTTGTAATATTTTTCATCAGCTTTGCTAGTTCTTTGTTTTGTCAGGTTTATTATTCAAATTTTTTTATTTCCTTATTTTTATAGCCCCAGAAATCGCTCCAACCTACCGTCAGTGCTCTCGGCGTCTTAGGCCTCCCTCTTAGTCTTTGCTCCGTCTGGATGGAAAAGGGGAAAACCTGGAAATGCTGTAAGCTAACTGCATTTCTTTTGGTTCCCTCTCAAAGTGCACAATAGTTCAATACTTCACTACAGCTTTGAAAATAAACTAAAAGCAAAATAACCAAAAAAAAGAGAGAAAAAGAAGCTTAATGAGCGAGGCGTTTGTAGGTCGGCGTGTTCGGGTGTGTCGTCTCTCGTGTCTTCGGTGGCGTTGAGACTCCCACGTGTTTCTTCCTGCAGGTTTGTGACGTCGTTTGTGGTGTTTTCATTTTTTTATTATTTATTTTTGTGGTGCCGGTTTGCCCGTCTGTGTCAGCTGTTGGCGAGGTTAGACGGCGCGGTGCTGCTCAGTAAAGGCGGAGCATGAACTGACAGCAGCTGTTGGGTAGAGAGGGAGGGAGGCGTTCTGCGTTAGATGGAGGGGTTTATCAGATTCACGTGTTACCCGTGCTCCTCCTTAGTCTCCCCGAGGCGTCCTGTTTGCTGCTGATGTTCAAGATTAGCCTGGTGGAAATGTCCAGGTTTTGTGGTCGAAGCCTGAAGGAAAAACTGCAGATGAAGCGCAGAGGGGGGCAGTCTCTCCCTGTATTTTTGAGAGAGCACGCGGGGGGCTGCCTGCCAGTTGATTGCTAATCCCATTATTCTCCCTGCTATCACGTGCAGAGTGTGTGCAGCAGCGGTTTCACTCAGGTCTGACATTCCAGTTGAGTTGGAGCGCCTCGTTCCCTCACCCTCGAGTTTTTCCTGCCTGTTGGCAGAGCTCACACCATCAGACACACACACAAGACAGACATTTGCTTGTTTGATTTTCCTCCTTAATAGACGACTTCTAGAGGTACAGTGGCAGACAGATTTTTCTGAACATTCACACAAGAAGAAACTTGTCAAATTGCTCCTGACGTTGATTCAAAAACATTCCTGTCCACTGATCCCTGATTCAGAGTTCAAAACAAGTCAAGTGTCCTTATGGCTGACCTTTCACTGACCCGCCGCGGCCTTCATCCAGAGCCCATAGGCCATCGGTGTTTCACAGCGGGCCAGCCCGCGGCCGCTCTTCTGTCGTCCTCAGGCATCAGCCGATAGTCAGCGGATCAGCGGAGACGATCGTGGTGTTTTTTCTCCTCCCCCTGAACACACAGAGCAGTGCGGGTGCCAATCTCACTGAACAGCACTTACAGAATAGCCAAAGCGTTGCTCTCTCACCAAGAACCCAGAGAGTCGAGTCAGAGAAAGCCGGGAAGCTGCTTCCAGATATTTACCAGTGCCTTCTCAAACCCTGAGCCTCTTCCAGGCTAAATCTATTGGCTGTAGTTCAGCGCGCGCGCACACACACAGATGACTCAGTGCTTTCTCACATTTTTTTCTCACCTGGGTTTATGATGAAGCTGATATAGTTGTAGCTGCATCACTCGTCTTTGGAGGCGGTGTTTCTGCTGCAGACACCGTCGATCACACCCGGCACGGATCCGTCCGAGTCTGCGCCGTGGCCACTTAATGGGCCGTAAACAATGGAGTCGCTTTTGGCTCATCATACTGAGGAGTTAAAGCCGTGGGGCTGTGGTAGTTTGTAAATAGTCTGTGAGATAGTTTGGAAAGATAAAAGCAGACAAACATCAGCTGCGTGTACGTTTGTCGTTAAATATTCAAACTGCATCATGATCCGATCACGCAGCCAAAACCCACTTGGAGTCGTTTCGGGCTGCACGACACGTCTCGTGGTGGTGTTCATGCACACCTGCAGTTGTGAACATTTTCTTATGATCATCATCCTGTAAACAAGAACACCGTCAGCATGTTTAGGGCCGCTGAGGGCGGAGTAAATGCAGCAGGCTGGTTAGCTGTAGAGATGGAGTCGGCGCTGGTGAGCGGCAGGAGTGCTCGTTAGTTAGTTAGTAAGTAATTATTGTCGTCTGTGTGTTTGGCCGGAGTCTACCTCAGTGCACACGGAGGAATCAGTCTGTGGAGCCTAAATCATCCCACCGTTTAAAAACCATCACCAACACCGCGGATGGCGTGTGAAAGCTAATCTTCCCAGTTTGCTGTCTTGCGTCCGTGGGGTGCTTTATTTTCAAGCCCGCGCGTCGCGTTTTTAAGAGCACTCATCGCCCCTCTCCTCTGCACGTTTCATGAACATTTCTTCACACAAAGCTTCCCACGGTCACTGGAAGCAGCACCGTAGCTTTACTGTTCCCCTTTTCCACGCACACCGGGCCTCCGGACCGTGCGTAAAGCGGCTCTGATATCAGAGAATGTGACACTGGCGTGGGTCGACACCGAAAAAGAAAAAACCATAATATCGTGACTCGGGTCATATCTGTGATTGCCTTCACGCAGCCAAGGCTAACCAAGCTCAGCCGTGGACCTCACGCTGCTTTATCTTCTTCGGCGTGTCCAACTGTCTCCGTGCGGTCCAAACAGTCGCTGTGTTCACATCTCGAGTCTCCTCCATTTGTACTTTTGTTTCTCTGTTCTGATTCTATTCTGTACGTATGCTTTTGCTTTGTCTACTGTGAATGTCAAGTGATGACCTGTATTTTCTGTCAATGCCGTGGATTGGGTCTGTCGTGGCTGATCAGGACGCAGACGTCCGGGCTGCTTAGAGGAGGACTTTAACCCCCACCCCCTCCTCCTCCGCCTCTGAAAAGGAGAAAAGCTGGACTCGGACCATCCTGTGTGCCATAAGAACTTTTAACTGACATGAAATCTC
The DNA here is from genome assembly GCF_001858045.2 of Oreochromis niloticus. NCBI lineage: Eukaryota > Metazoa > Chordata > Actinopteri > Cichliformes > Cichlidae > Oreochromis > Oreochromis niloticus. Next base: position 44,704,379 of record NC_031986.2, read on the forward strand.
GATTGTAACTTTTTCGTCTCAGGGAGGCGGCCCGATGCTTACGGTTGGAGAGAGGAGGAGGAGGAAGAGTTACCTACCTACCTTTTATCTGCTCTAACTGAAGCGCAAGTTCTCAGCATCCTTGCAAAAAAGCAAAAGGCGACAAAAACCTAAACACTCTTTTCATAAATCAGTTTTTTCCCGGCCTGTGAAATCAATCAGGACCGCTCCTCTCTCCACTCACACGTGATCTGGTGTGGGCTGCCCTCTAGCGGTCGGATGGGAGCGTTGCGCATCAGGGGCGGCAAAGACAAACTGCTTCCCCGCCCCTCCGCCAACCCACAGTGCCTTGCTCAGACGAAAAGCTCCGTCTGACCCCCTCCTGAGCAGAACCGCCCCTGACAGTCCACCAATCACAAAAGAGGATTTTCCCACCTCCGAACACGAAATGAAAATCACATAAATTTTGTTCTTGGCGAAACTATTCTGCTTTTTTTGTTGTTTTAGGAAAACATATTGTGTTTTTGTTTTTTTTTAACCTTCCCTCCACCCGGGAAAAAGGAGAGGGAAAATAATAGTTGAACTTGTGTCGCTACTCTGCTAAGCTCTGGCTTGCTTTGTGCATGAAAATGAAATATCTATACCAGCAGATAATTTGATGCTTACTCATTTTTTTGTTTTATTTGTATTTTGACAGCCCAAAGTCACGCAAACACCCGCAATTAGCAACAAGTGAGCGCGTAAACATTCAAAAGTGCGTTCGTTTGCTGCACGATTTGTATGTTTGTCATTTTCTTTTTGAATGAACCCAATAATAAGCTCTTTCGTGTAAATAGCAGCAGATCTTCTCGTCCCTGGAAAAACGAAACAAAACGAGAGCACTTCATTTTTAGGGAAGTTTAGCTTTGTTGTTTTGCTGAGCTCTGGTTGGACAGAGCATGCTAGTAACAGCACAGGGTGAGAACAAAGCATTGTATGTATTGTTTCGTTTTAAAGAGAAAAGTATTACGTTTTAGAGATGTTGATATCTATTTTTTTTTAGCCAAAGTAGGGAGGCCGAATACGACGACCTTTTCTGACTGTAAACTTTTACTACTCTTGTACATTTTGAATTTAACATTGTTATCAATGTGTATATAACTTTTTCTAAATTTAAAAAGATTTTTTTTGTTTTTCACGAAACGACCCACTACACAGAAAAGAGCGCAGTCGAGTCTGTTGTTGTATTTAACCCGGAGCAGCACGGCTCCAGTCTGAGGGCTTCACGCTGCGGAAAAGACGCAAACTGTATGCGGCCCTAAATGTTCCGCACACCAAGCCCGCTCTTAGTCCGATGCATGTTCTGAATGTTGGCCCGAGAGGTCGTGCGATTTCGGCCCGCCCCCACCTCCACCCAGCCCCAGCGGCATGCCACCGTGTCACCTGTAAAGCCTTTCTCACGTCACAGATGCTTCACCTGTTGCAGGTGTTTTTGTGTGAAAATGTTTCCAGGTAATTTGTTTGTTGTTGTTGTTTATTTGTGAGTGTGGACAAACTGGAAAAGACCACTGTGCGTTATTTTGAAGAAGAAAACAAAAAAACACAAGCGAGAAAATCCTGAATAAGCTAAAGAGAAAACGTATTATTTGAGAAGCGTATCCTCTACCAGGTTCTCGACTGCAGGCTGTCACAGGAGTCGTGCAATATTTTGGTAAATTCCCTCACGGAGAGTTAAAGGGGGCCTATTATGCACTTATTTTTATATGAGCTGTTACGGGGTGAATGCTCATATTAAGCTAGTTTCCCAAAAAATGACTTCAGTGTATGTGCATGCAATCCCTGTGAGTTTTTTCTACTCTTGGCTCTTTGTGATGTCATAGAGAGGGGCTAGTGTTGTTTCGGGCAGTGGATAAAGTAACTGGTTGGACCAACCCTGAGATTTGGATAAAGGACTCCTTCAAAGCGACTGTAGCGGGTCCTCTTTAAACGCTCACATAAAGATTAGAAAGGAAGAAAAGGCGAGCGTGACTCTGATGAACTAAATCCACCTTTCAGATGAACACATCACACCTGGATGGTTTAGTCCACAGAAGACCAGTGACAACTGTTTTTCATATTTACTGGTGGTTATTGGTGAACCATGTCCTTGCCGACTGCACTAAATTCAGAGTTTCTCACTGTTTAGTTGTGTGTGTGTGTGTGTGTGTGTGTGTGTGTGTATGTGCGTGGACTAAACAGATTAGGTATAATGTGTTTAATACTGAACTGTAGGATTTTAATGTATTTGATTTTGTATGGAAGCTTGTTTCTGCTAAAAAATAAATAAAGTTGGGTATCTCGGAATTTCAGCTCGACAGTTTAAGTTAGGTATATCAATTTACTTCTAAATAAGTATAAAAATGTGACTTATTCAGAAGTAAGTTTAAATTTTGAGATAATAAGTCAAAGATTAAACGTAGGTCTGTCTGACAGGCTTCATTCGTCTTCGATTGGTGGAAACGAGCTTTCGTAGCTTTGCCCAGAGCCACACTAGCCGTGCTCTCCAGCCCCGGTCAGACTTTGTGTTCCCCCATAACATGAACAAGCTTTTTAAGAGCGTAAAGACTGAAGCCCTCTCCTATAAATGAATTCCAGTGCTGTGTGTCGTAGCCCTTTGTCAGGTGACAGACGTGAGGACGAGCTTCTGAGAGTCACCCGTCGCTCCAGTGGTCTGCTCCAGTTTACACACCAGTGTGCGATGCTCGTTTCTGTCCCGTTCCCCGCGCGACGTGGAGCCGAGTGTGTCATCCTCGGTTGAGATCTTCACGAGCGCTTTCTTCGTCCTCCTCCTGTTACTTCACGTTTCCTCTCTCCTCCGTGCACATAGGTGGTCCCCAGAATGCTCTGTGTAGTCTTGCAGGATACCTCTTTGTTAATGTCATTTTATTGGCGATGAATATGTTGATGTATTCATTTTGGGATATGTTGTGTATACGTTATGTTGAAATGTCAGTGCGTACGCATACAGCAGGTGTATATGTGCGTATGTGCAGTGCAAAAAAACAAAAACAACAAAAAAAGGACACACCCCCAAAACTCACAAATCCGCAAGAGATCGCTTCATCCCTCACACTGGATCCAAATGTGCCATTATCTTTATGTACCACAAAATATCGACTACACGGTCTCACACACATAAATGCATATTGTACAGGATCAAAAATGTGCCATGACGAAATGAACGCTTGACAATTTATTTTTTCTATGTTTTCAAAGGAGAGCCAAGTAGTGACGTGTACAGACAATGTTGCAATGATATGAAAATAAAAATCTTGCTGTGTGTAAATTATTCAACAATTAACTGTTTATATTAAAATTATGAATAAAATTATTGGAGAATATGTGTCTTTGTGCACTTTTTCAGCTTGGGGAGTTAAACTGATCGCAGACTTTGTGTTTTTCATGGTTTTCAGTCACGTTATCGAGGTTTGGATTAATCCTGTTTTCTGCTGTTAACACTTTAACCCTGCTGCTGCATTTCAGGGGAAATGTTGTATTTTCTGTTCCATTAAAATGATGAACATTATCTCCAGGTTGATTCGATTCCAACATTTAAAGCTGGCAATGCAACAAATCAATAATTTTTCATTACTCTGTAACTCAGAGCTCTGATCCAGAGCTAGACTCTCTTGACTCTGCTTCCAGTCTGGCAAAGAGCAGAGCTTTAAACTGGGACCTTGGGCTGACTGATTACTGCGAGTAGTCCTGTGTCTCAAAATAAAGTTTCAGAGTATTTCGTTGAAAAATGTCACAATGCCTTTATCCAACTAATCTCACATGAGCACTCCTTTGTCAAACACTGCCAGCCATATAAAATGAATAAAAAGCACCACAGGGTTAGAATAAAAGGATCTGCTGTCGGGATTGCAGCACTAGAATGAGTGAGCGCCTGATCTCAGCCCCATAGAAAACCTGTGGAGTGCAACAGCATCAGACGGTCCGTTTTGTTGGTTTTGTCACTGATTAAATTAGGATGTTCATTAAATGTAACGAGTGAGTGGAACTTCAAATACAACACAAACTACACCAGTGACTTTATAAATAAATGTAGAGCTGCATTAATAAATGAGCGTATTTTGTGTCTAAGGAGCCAGATGTCTTGAGCAGCTTTGGACTCTTTGGTGGGGCCTAAACTTAACGCAGCAACAGCAACTGTTACATTGTTGCTACCTGTTCTAAAAACTACTTATGTGAGTGAATCAAGTGCCAAAGATATGTGACAGCCTCCAGGCCTTGTGGTTTCAGTGGTCAGGTCTGCTTTTTGCTTCCTCCTTTTCAGGTCCTAATTATCTGCTTCTGTCATCTATTACAGGAAATGACATCATCTGGTTACTATTCTCCATATAAGATGGTTTCCAACTTGGTTTTTATTTGCTTTGTTTTCACTGTGCACTGGTCACCACTGGTTTGAATGCCTTGATGCTATTGTTCATTAGGTTAGCTCCTGTTTTGCTTTTCTTCACCTTTTTGAACTTTTATTTCTATTTGGTAAAAATTGTTACCATGTGGCTCTCCTTTCTTTGTTATGCCCTAAATGAACAAGTTTTTAAATCTAGAAAATTAAGCTTGTAAAATAGGCTAATTGATTTTTTGAGTGAGATGTTTTGGGCTGTTGGTTCTTAAGAAATAGAAACATGTGTAGTTTTTGTTTTTTTGTATGGTTGAATATGTTAGTTTCCTTTTTTGTCCAGGCTGTCCTCGTTTTGTCTCTGTGCCGTGTCCTCTGTCTCCTGTGGAAATCAGTCTTGTGTCCATGTTTGTGTCCCTGTGTGTGTTTCTGTGCCCCGTCTCTGTAGTCGCTCGTTTTTCCTTTTGTTCTGTCAAGTTAGCATGTCTAACCCTTGTGTTAGCTACTTCCTGTTTTATTTTGTTAGGTCCTTGTCCCGTGTATGTCATGTTCAGTTTTGCTTCCTCTGTCTCCTTAGTTAGATTCTACTCAGCTGTGTTCCTCACCTGTCGCCTGTTCCCTTGTCATCTTGTCTCTGCTGTGTGTCTTCCTAGTGTCCTGTAGTAAGTGCCAAGTTCCTCATATTCCCAGTATATTTGTATTCCTGGCGTACTTGCTTTTGAAGAGTTACCTTGTGAGTTTCAGCAATAAAGCTGTATTTCCGAGCACTTCCCTGCGTTTGGCTCCAAACCTGCCAGTCATGCAGTATCAGTTACGACAATTTCACAGAGGAAAACTGCTGATCATGTTTTGCTTTAGGGACTGTTTGTTGTCCATGTGGTTGAAGTGTTTAGACTGGGAGCACTGGGAGTACTGGCTGGGACTTCTGTGTTTCCCAGGTGGAGAGATACTGGTAGTGTTTTCACATGATGGGAGGAAGCTGCGTGACTGTATTCGCCCTGTGGTTGTTTTCTTCTGGATTTGTCTTCAGTTTAGTTTAAGTTATTTGATAAATATGAAATATGAGTATTGTTTATGGACTAGCTGGCAGTCCAGGCTCGGGTGACAGCAGGTGGATGTCCTGTGGCAGCATGTAAAAATGAGCTGATGGAGTTTCTTGGGTTAGCAGGACATCACCACAGATTTGTAGTCATTTCTCTGAGGTGGCTCCTTTGACCATCCTGTTGCACAGGAGCGCTCCCTTTGTTTGGACTCCCGGCTGTCATGTTGCTTTAACTCGTACGATGAAGCACAATCCTTCTGCTTCTGATTCTGCAGCTCAAAATTGTAGAAATCTTTTAAGATGCTGGTTGGATGCATTTGTGGGCGTGCCCTCCTGGAGGCCGGGGAGGGCAGAGCTGAGCATCCTTGTCGGCTTCTTTTCATGGAAAGTCGGTCATCAGCTGAATTACTCTGAGCGAAAAGGAAAAACTGATCCTCATTTGGGCCCTCGGGGCTTTTTAAGGTCCACTGGACCATCACTACCAGTAATGCTGTATACAGATCATAATCTGCTGACTACTACTTTTTTTTTCTTTTTTTTAATCCGGTGTGCAGAACAGTTACTACAGACTTCTGCTTTGGCTGCTCTCCTTAAGCCTTATGCACTCATTTTGTATCATATTAAAGGTTAAGAAAATTATGTATTTTCTAAAACACTGATGCCTCAAATTACACCAACAAGATGATTCGCAAAGAAGTTTTGGCCAAAAACTTGGCTTTTCTTGGTGTGATGTGCAGTATATTCTTAAAAAAATGAGGAAACAGGACAAGTGACAGATGAGCCTAAAAAACCAAATGTACAGCAGATAGCATCCATGATAGTCTGAAAGTCATGCCCTTAAAGTCCTGCAACGATGACACAGGACCTGAGAGATGGCTCTGACCCTTCAGTCGACTCATCTACTGTTCACTGAAGTCTCATCAGAAATGGTCTCAGTGTTAGCGTGACTGTCAAGAAGCCATTCTTAAAGAAGGGAAATGGTCTGAGAGACACCAAAGTGACAAATCCAAATGTGAAATTTCTGGATCAGATCTTCATCAATTTATTCAAGAGAGGTCAGGAGAGAGGCACTCTACTGTACCTCATTTTTAAAATGTATTTTTCTCGGAAAATGGAAAGTAGATGCAACGATTGAATGAAAGGAGTAAATAAAAATGGAAAAACATTGAAGTTGCACATTTGGACCTCAACATTATTGAAGCATTCCTGTGGCGTTCTCACACTTCAGCATCCTAGTTCAGACACAGAGCTGTGGCTGGCAACTGATAAAAATCGTCATGTACCTAAACAGCTTTGCAGAGTGGTATCTTGATGGTGGTTGAGAAGGATGCTAAGTCTTACCTATTTGCTCTCGTCGTTGAGATGTTTTTCAGCCTGAGACCTGTTGTGGTGAACCCATGCACTGCAAAGGAAAGCAGAAGAGTAGGTGAGACGATGCACCCCCATCTGGCCAATTTAAGCTTCTTGAAAAAAATAACTACATTTGGTTTTTTTGTGTGTGCAAAATCCTAATCTGAAACACAGAGACGTGTTAAAGCTGCACATTGCAAATACTTTTCTTTCCATTCTCTCTGCATGTAGGTTGGATTTCAGGGGAAAAACACAAAGACTGCACTGCCGGTTTGCACAAGCCTTAGTTTTGATTCAGAAAAAGATCTGAAAGTAAAAGAGCAGCAGTGCAGCATTCGTCGTTATGCACTGGGGGAAACCACTATGAGCACATCTAGTTCCTCCCGAACTCGTTTTATCTAAATGCTTTGCATGGAAGCACAAAGCTGCACAATAAGAAGATATAGGAGCAGAAAAACACACACCAGAGATGTCAAACTGCATCTCAGCGTATATGTGTGTGCTGATGGTCAGTGATGAAACTATTGATCTTAGAGTGAGTGAGAGTTGGGTATGTTTTTGTGAGTAAGTTATGTCAGGGCAAAGGTTTACTGCCAACAGGTCATTCTGAAGAAAAAGCTGAGCTATCACGCTGCTGCAGTGATGTGTGAAACTGTACGTGTGGGCTACTCAGAGTGCGGTTCTTCTCAGCTGAGCCGAATGACACACAAAAAAAGGGGAAAAAAAAAAAGAAAGAGGAAGCGGGGTTGAGAGACGGCGACTGTTTTGGCTGTCTGCGCTCAGTTTGAGTACTAGCTCGACGTTCCTACAGAACAGTCTAATCTGAAGGATTTAAAACATCTGTTTTTTTGTTTTTTTTTCTGCCTTTAATTCACTCTTTTGGCCAACAGGAGGAATTTACACGCTGTCACTTGTGACCGTTCATCCAGTGTAAGTACACTTTATGTGTGTTTTTAGTTTTTTTAAAAACTTTCACAGGCTTCAAGCACCGTCGTCATTACTGGAACCCATGTTGTGACTTGGAGGTGGATCAAATGTGAGATGATGTGCAGCGCATTTCAGTTGTAATTCGCTTCAAGCCGTGTCATCTGTGGGAAAGTAGGGAGAGTCTTCCACATGAATTGCACTGAGCTGAGACAGTCGTCCGCAGCTACGCTGGTGCAAAGGAAATAGTTGCAAGAAATGCCAAGCCCCATGTCTAGCAGCTGCAGCAGACAGCGGTTTGTACAGTACCTCCTGTGCAGTGTTTTTAGCTCAAATTTACTGCTTTAGTTGTTAGACTTGGTCTTTTCTGTAGTGTGCAGTTCCCCTGTGAATCTGACTCTAAAAAAAGAAGAAAAACCCAGCATGGATCATTACCCTGTACTTTCATTGCGTATGCTTCCTTCTCCTTTTCTGTTTTTGTTTCTCTAAAACAGCTGCGTCTGTTAACTGGTCTAAAGCAAGAGGTTTGTACAAATTTAACAAGCCTGAAAGTCAGATTTGGCATGACCGGACCTTTATTCTCCATCACAGCCCGATGCATCCGTCACGTCCTGTGTCGGGTCTTTGCTGGATTTCTCCCCCCAAGGCCCGAAAGTGCAAAGTGCTTAAATTGGTTCTTGGCTAACTTTTCCGTTAGTGGCTCATCCTTTGAGTTGGGTGTCTTCTGCATGCTTGAATGATTCATAGGTCAGTGTTAAGTGGACCAAGAAAAACAGAAAATGCTACGATGACTGGACTGAAAATGAGGGAAAAAGCATCCACAAAAAAAAGAAAAACTTTTGCAAGAGCTTCAGAAAGTTTGAACAAGTGTTTCTCGAGATCACCTGAAAAACATGACAAGAAACTCCTGCGTGCTTTGGAATCCAAATGGAAAGAAATAAGTGGTGACTGGAGACTTTTGCACGGTGCTGTAGATCCATTTTATGAGTGCGTATTGAAATAAAACACTGCAAATCTCCCCTCCTTCTTACTTGGCTTTGTCATTCAATCAGCTTCAAATTAATCTAAAAACAAGAGCTCTGCCTCCCCCTGGGAAAGTCTGAGAGCCCACTCCCTCCCCCCTTTTAAAGAAACCATACTGATATGCTTCTTGATGCTGACATGCTCTCTCTTTCCACTGGAGGTAATTCTTAGCTCCGAGCCGCTCGCCCTCTCTCTCTCTCTCGCTCGTTTCTTCACTCCCTCCCTCTCTCACCTCCCTCTTCCTCTTGCTGGGTGCCAGAGCTCGAGTGCGAGCGAGCTCCAGTTCCTGCTGGCCTACCCACTGTGCTGCTCCTATGGCGGACTCTCCTCTTAACAACTCCTGGCCGTCCTTCTCCAGACTCTGGATGAAGAGATGGTCCTTCAAGAGAGGTAACCTGGTTTTACACTGACTTCATGTTTCAGCCATCGTGGGCATGTTGGGTGGATGGGGGGAGGTGACCCAGCATGGGCTGCAGACTGGATGTGACCCAGAGATGTGTGTTATACCTGCTGGCTACTGCTGCTGACTATTTTAATGTTCTCCTGGCTTCCTTTGGCCATTTTCACAGAGTTGTTGTTTACCGGTTTGACCTGGTTGGGGTTTGTGGTCGGTGACAGTTAGTGCAGCAGATGAGACGTTGGTGCAAAGTTCAGTGAGTCATTTCTCACTCGTGCAGTGTCACTATGCACCTTTCAAATTTGAGCATAAATCTCCTATTACTGAATTTTTGTGTCCACCGGTGGTGCAGCAACGTGCGTGGACAGTTCAGGGTGCGAGTGAAGCTTTGAGTGGGACTTGGTGTGGCACTGGTGTGGTTTTGCTGCCTTCTATCCTTTTAGAGAAAGCATGAGTAACAGGTGGAGCTTCGTCGACAGCTAGTTTCCTGCTTTCTGTGCTTTCATGGTTTTAATGTAATGTTTAGCACACGAGCAGCGTTTCCATTTTGCTTTCGTCCAAAGTACCCGGGCCGCTCAGCTCTGAAAACAGCAATCAGGTGCATTTGTGATCAAAGAGGCTCTGCAGTTGTTTTTTGATGTTTGCTTCAACCTCAGATCTAACAGCTCCACGACAGCCCGTCACGCAAACACAGAGACACAGAAGCCCACACTTTGTGTGATTCAAGCACTGGTGACAGATACTAAATGGTCACCACAACCTTAATGTGAGCTCTGTGTCTCAGAGGTAAACCAGACAGTAGCTGTAAGTTTTATTAAATGAGTTTTCAGCTTAGTTTTATTTCCTGTGGTTTGTGTCACTGGGTGATGATGTATCGCCACACTGGTGTAAGAAAACATCAAGATCACAAAATCAACTGACATAATCACATGAGTTCCTCTTGTGATTAGCTTCACAGGCAAACGGACGACAAACTTTGTGGCAAACACGTGCGTTCGTTTCCTCCTCATCACACCGGCTGCAGCGGTGATGCACAGCTTCTGGTTTGTTTTTCCTTTTAATTAGCGGTTGCATTCATTCAGCAGCTCACTGCGGTTGCTTGATCGAGCACAGTTCATTTGACTTAACTTTAGAGCAGCTGAATAATAAACACCTCTTTAGAGATGGAGAGAAAATGAGTGTGCTGCTTAGAAAGTAAAACGAGGCTTGATGCTGAGTAAATCACAGATGTAAAACTTTAAAGCCGTTCATGTCGTTGGTGTTGTTTATTTTAGTACGTGGAGCCGGACTGCGAAGAAAACAGCTGATGGTGACAAACATGCAAACGCGCTCACCTGAGGACGCACACGGACGTTTCATCTTTGTGTCATGTCGGGGGAGATATGAGAGGCCGACCATAAAAGGCCACAGTGGCGCTGCAAGGCAGCATTAAGCAACCGCTGCAGCGTCTGTACTGGCTGTCTTAAGTTTACACAACACGAGTGGGATTGGGACGCAAACAAATTCTCCTTCCAGTGAGGACACTGCCACCGCTGCAGCCTCAGCCTGTGATTTAGTAATATAGAAAACTGGATCTACAGGGCGTCTGTGTGTTTATATGACAGCATCCCTGGCTGTGCTGCTGAAGCCGGGAGTGGATGCTGCTGGTTTACAGCAGGACACGATGTCTGCGTTTCATCATAGCGTTCAGCTACTGCCGAGGTCTCTTACTCAAAAGTGATTCTGAGAGAGGGAAAAACAGACATCAAGTTAGTGGAGTGTGTGTGTGTGTGACTCTGATGGTTAACGGTAATTTAGAAGGGTTCGTTTTTTTCCCCCCCGAGTCTAACTGAGCTCAAGATGTCTTTTGGAAGACGCATCAAATCAACACAACACTAAAGAGGAGACACATATGATGATAAATAGAAATAAATAAAACTTTTCATTGCAAACAACCCTTCACCAGCGCACAGTAACCATGATATAACTCAAGTAGGAATAGAAAAAATAAAATAATAATTTTATTTACAGGCACTGTTCTTATAAGCAATCAAAGACCAGAATCATGCATACAGTTAGAGTCATGTGTGAAATAATAGTTGGTAAACATAATAAAAACTCAACAGTAACAAAATAGGCAAGCTTTCTGTTATATATATATATATAGATATATATATATAGATATATAGATAGATATAGATATATAGATATGATTTATTTTTTGGATTGTTTTACAGAAATTAAAGCTCAGATCGGCTGATGCATCCCAGATGTCATGGTAACTGGTAAATGGACTGGTCCTGCTCTACCCAAGCGCACTAACAGGCCTCATCCATCCATTCATTCATACAGGCACAGTTTTCTATGCTTTAGTGTTTTTATCTAACGTTCACACAACCGATGGATCAATTTGGGGTTAGTATCCTGGATATCTGGCATGCAGACTGGAGCAGCAGGGATCAAACTACCAACCTTTAGTAGATTATTAGATGACCTGTTGTCAGCAGTGACCATCTGCGTGATCATTTTCAGCGTTTTAGTAAAAGTTAGAGGATAAACCATCCAAAATCGAGGTATGTAATGTTGTCTTTCAGGTTTTAAGCTTCCGTCGTTTAAGTTGATCCATTTTTTTTTTTATATTAATATTTGTGCTAAGAGACTCGCTGGTGCAATCAGCAGCTAAAGGCCAGGCATCTTCTACAGGATCTGGCAAGTATTCAGACTGAAATTTATCTCTTAGACAGAAAAGCAACAATTGCTGTTCATGATGGTTTCTGCTCTTGTATATATGATGTTTGGGTGTTTTATTCCTACACCAGAAGTGACTGGATTTGTATGACCATCTGAACTAAATACAAACAGACACATCAGCTGCGTCTCGCCCTATATTAGCACTGAAAAACACACTGATTGGCCCTGATGTGCACAGTGAGACGAGATTTTGAGCCTGTTTTGTGATAAGAGAGAGGCCCACAGAGAGTGGCTGAGCAGCAAAACAGCAGGACGGGCTGCCGAAGCATAGCGCAGAGAAACATGGAGCACAGCTGTAGCACCGAGCTGTTTGTTGCCATGTCTGTGGAGTAAAATATTTACTCATCACTGGATTATTGAGGGGAAATTCCAGTGTTTATATCTACACCTTCTTTTTAACTACATACATCATATCCTCTTTTTTCCTTCCTACTGAGTTTACACACATATTACACATATATCATTGGAAAAAGGCCTTTTTTACATTGAATGAGGAAAACAGAATAAATGTGCATCGTGTGGCTGGAGCCCCACCAGTGGACGTGATGCTGTGAAACTCTGACATGTTTGCCCTTATCGTGTATCAGTAATAAAATGACACACTTTTAGCTCGAGGATAAGATCCAGAAATTCCACGTTTGCCTCTTCTCTGTCTATTCCCTTCATGTCACATGAGCACACTGGTATATTATATGATTTATTACAGGCAAGCCGCTTCTGGGGCTGCTGAAAGCTCAGCCAGGGAATAATCGCCAGCCTTCCAGAAATGACATGGAGACTAATGCTGGCTCACTGAGCAGTTGCTAGTGGTGACGGCGGTTTGTGGCATCATGTGAATCGAGGAATCTGTTTATGCAATGGAAATGTAAAGGAGCTTTCAGCGAGGGGCTGAAGCAGGGCTGCCAGCGGGGCCTTTCTTCCATTATGCACTGCAACTGTTCAAATGCATTCCACAGGTGTTATACAGCTGATCATGTCTGCCTTTTCTCCTCGTGTCGATTGTGAATTTGTATTTATCGAGACTAATAAATGCCAAATGATTTCTTTTTAGCATCGGAGAGCAAGCCCTGCAGTCAGCCCTGTGAGCCTCCCAGTGCTCATCTCAGTGTCCAGCCTACCAGTGCAAAAGGATCTTCCTCCTCATTGTCTCCTGTTTCTATCACTGAGGATGTCTCCTTTGGTTGCACCAGTGATGACCAGGTGAAGCTAAACACTCCTTTTTGAGCGTTACTATTATTTTAGGTTCTCAACAAATGCCATGAAATTTACCAAAATAATAGTGATCCGAGGTCCGTTATGAACAAATAAATTCTTCCCTTTTGTCTGACTTTACCTTTAGCAGCAAAGGCCGGTCAGCTTCAGCTTTAACTCGTTCAAAGAATATCTAAACACTAACATTTTATACACCTGGCTCCCAAAGTGTGTTAGGACTTCTATTCACGTCTGCTGTGTTTGTCTTGTTGTCTTCGGGCGCCTTTGTGCTCTGTTCAGGATGCATGTTCAGTGGTGAGCGACTATGACTGCCCCTGCATCGAGGAGAGCAGCAGTGTGGAGGACTTGCAGAGCATCAGCCCCTCTCTCAGGGATTCTGAGTACTTAAAAGATCTGCAGGGAGGTACGCCGACCTCACAGACGACTGCATCCACAGTGACCGCAGCCCCGGAGAGCGTCGACCTACAGGAGTCTCTAGACACAAACAGTCCAGCCCTAAACCGACCTGCACACACTTTTCTGACAACGCACTCCCCACAGTTAAATGCACCATTCCCATCCTACGAACAGCCTACAGAAGAACTTCCTCACAACCTTGTGGTCACTCAGCTCAGTCCTAAGTCGTTACCAGGTGGGTTCACTGATTGCGAGGACTCTCTCTGGGGAGGCTCTGCTGTAGGTCGGAGCTCACCAAATAATTTGAACGGATTGTCGGGATCAATGGAAACCGCATCGACAGCGGCGATGGAGGGAGCACAGGACCGGTCCTCAATGGATTTTGATGGAGAACCAGACCTGGACAGCTTTCCTATTCTGATCAGATCCATGTCTACATCTCGGAGGCACAGCTGGGGTGTCCCTCTGTCCCCCATCAACCTGGGGAGGAGGTAAGACAAAGAGCCGGATACGCAGAAACATTTCAGAGGAAGCGTCTCCCGTTACAGTCCACATCTATTTGACTCATAAGTCATATAATAAAGTTTCTACATAGGAAGAGAAACCTCTTGATTCAGTATTACTCAGCACGGCTGTCACACTCAAAAACAAAAACACTAGTCTGTGTTATTTAAGTAAGCTGAACATTTCCTGTGGTTGGTCTTTCACAGCTTTTTAAATAATGACGGTGAAGCTTCTTTGACCTGTGAAAATGAAACATGCACAAAAATACTGACAAAACAGCAAATATACACAAGTCATAGACTCTCTGTCTCCCACATATGTATGTGTGTGTGTATATATATGTGTATATATATATGCGCGCGCGCACACACACACACACACACACACACTTGTATATGTAAATCTATTTGCTTTGTGTTTGTTTGCCGTGCTGCCAGACTCAGTCTCGACACCAAGGCCATAGACAGTGATGGAGAGAGAGATGATGATGACGAGGAGCGACAGAATAGTCTTTTCCAGTCCACCTACAGCTGCTCGCCGTGTCCTGAGGAGGACTCCGGCAGTCCTGATGGCTTCAGCCTGAGGGTAAGCTGCCCAATAATCAGGGGCACTATGGTGGTAATAACTCAGAAGTGTCATCGAGGAACTAAACTTAAAGTAATCTCACAACAAACCAAAAGCAACAATGCCTGTGTCATTTAGTTCCCTCTGAAGACAGAGGAAACCCGTCATGGACACGCAGCTCTGTGCTGAACCCGAGCTCAGTGATTTCCTCAAACTGCAGGATGCTGTTCATTTTTCAGAACATTACTCAAGCAGGTGCAAACAGAGCATTTCTGTGGCATTGCAGTGAATGAACACGTCAACCAATGGGCTTCTAATAGTGTTTGGAAAAAACTAGAAGTCACAGAGGATTTTTTTCTGGGATATATGGACAATAGGAAAACTGTAGGTGACCACAGCTTGGATATTTGATACTAAACAACAAATTAACTAAACCGCAAAGAACTGTCTGACCACATTGACCAAAATAACTGAATGTAAATTGCCGTCTGCATAAAAAATCTATCGTATACAGTAAGTGTGTATCTGCTGTTTGTTGAGGAGTGGATACAGGTGCATTTATTCTTCTTCTTTCAGGACCACGGTGAGCCCGGCAGGCAGCTATACTCCCGCTCAGAGATCCTTGCTACAGACGATTGCTCCCGTGCTGCACACATTTCTCGTGTTGTACAGACATCCAAACAGGCTGCCAGGGCAGCAGGAGGTGGGGCTGGGTGCTTTAACGCCTGTAGAACAAATTTCAGTTTAGGTTTTGTCATCTGAAGGCATCTTTTCTCATAAATGATCAGTTTATCTTTATCACCTGTAGCTGAGGAATTTGACCCGGAAGAAAACCTGCATTCTACTGAAGGACAGACCCATATGTGAGTACACGTCATTTACATCTGCAGTCTGAGCAGCGAAATAGCTGCTGGTTCTCACGGCGTTCGAGAAGGTGTTTCTGTCGACTGGCAGTGCAAGTTTAAAGATGTTTAAAAGAAGCAAAGGAAGTGGTTTGATTTACAGGAGGAAACACGTCTTCTAAACTGTGCTGAATTGTATTATTGCAGTTTTTAAATCCTTTAGTGCAGCAGTGCAAATCCTGCTCTGTAGCTTTAAATGGTGTGCTGCAGCTATCTCACTCCCACATAACAGAGGGGCTTTCCCCATTCTCTGCTGACATTTCTGCTCCATGTCATATGTCAGCAACCTCCTCCTCCCACAGTTCCCTCTCCCAGCTCCTTAGATGGCCCCTTTGTGTCTGTGTGTGTGTGGGGGGGGTTATTTTATATGTACCCGGGCGGTGTGAGGACTCAGCACACGGGGGAGGATTCTTCTCAAAATCACAGTCTGACCCAGCTCCTAGAATTGTTCTCCTCTCCTCCACTTAGTCTCAGTGTCTTGTTTGTCTCAGGGTGATGGTACAGAAAGTTCTGCAGGAGCTGAAGAAGTACCACGGGTAAGTAAACAGGAGAGGGAGGTCTGCGTGCTTTCACTGCTGTTCTAGCGGCGTCCCAGTCTATAAAGCACCAGCAGAGCCAGACTGTAGAGCGTGCGTGCGTGCGTGTGCACACACTGCACTGTAAGTGCAAGCATGTTTTTGCCATGTTTTGCATGTTGACATTGTGCAGTGACACCGCTGTTATCACTGGGGAAAACACTCACTGAGTCGAAACAACACTCTTTGTTTTTGTACAGTTTAAAAACTCGAGCCATGACAAGCATGTTTCTCACATTTGGCAGATTTTTGAATCATTTCATTGTCATTGTTGTCATTGACAGAGAGAAGCAGAGAAACAGCAGATCAGACACCAAAGATTCAGGAAGTGTCACTTGGTACGAGTTCCTCTCTAACGAGTAAGTGCGGCCCTCATCGTTGATCCCCTGTGACTGAAGCTGATTGTTTCACATTTGGGAATGTTTGTGATAAAATAACTACAGGTACAGCGAGTCCTGAGAGGTGTTTTATTAGCCATCGGTGACGGGATACAAAACTAAAAGCAGTGAAAGACAAAGTGCTGATACAGTGCAGGCTGCTCTTGGTTCTGCAATAATGTGGTTTGTTTTTATGGAAACTATCAGAAAAACTGTTACTAATCAACAATGTTTGCCAGAATGAATTTCTTATGTGTGCTTCAGGGGAAAATGTTTGGGTTTTTATTCCCTTACTATGTAAAGCACCCTGAGATGACCTGATGCTACACAATAAAAGTAAAATGAAACTCAACAAAGAGCGCAATGCTTTTAATGCCAGGGATGGATCATCTGCTTCCATCTCACCCTCTAAAGGGAGCAGCTGGAAGCAGAAGAAAAAGACGCCACAGAGATGTTTTGGTGTCTTTACATTAGCTTGTAGTTTGTACTTTACTGTATTCTCTTGCTCATCTACCAGAAATGAAGAAGAGGAGGATCGTATAGAGAAGGTGGAAAGGGGCACAAAAGTAAAAAGGACTCTGAGCTCTCTCAGGAACAGGATGACCGGCTCCTTCAATAAAGATAAGGTAATCCCGTGAAGCCCCTAAGACTTTATGGTGAAATATAAATGTACCTTTTGCACTGAAGTGCGTGGCACGTTTGGCCGAATCATTGCATTTAAAAGCAGATTGCAATCGCTGCTCTCTATCCTAATTGTATGTCCTGCCTCAGCCATGAGATGTCATGTTCATTATGTCAGAAGAACACAACATTTGGATTAAAAAAACAATCTCCCTCTTTCCTTGTTCCTCTGCAGGGTAAGAACCGCGAAAAAGAGTTTCAGAAAGAGAAGGTGAAGGACAAGGAGCCCAAAGAGAAAATGTGTGGCATTCACAGCAATGGGCATCATTTGGTGCCAGGTTCCTTCTCCAGTTGTGCCACGTGCTCATTGTGCAGCAAGGCGCTGCAGAAAAAGCATGGCCTGCAGTGCACGAGTGAGTAACACCACAGCCACAGGTGTACACGCACCCACGCTTGTTCTCAGTCGGACACACATGTGCACAGGTGCTGCGCTCATGCACAAGCTCGCATCTATTTATACTGCATGCACACTCACTTAGTGGCGCACTCATGCACACAGGTAAACGAACCACACACACACACACACACATACAACACGAAGAGCGTATGCTCACTAAACACCCGTTCAGCCTCTTTACACCAACATCTTTGCTAAAGCACATAAATGTTTTCACCACTCGTCAGAGTGACTGTGGCTCCTCTTTGGGACTGTTTTTGCCGGGAAGACATTTTGCTGAAAATAAGGCGTTCCCTTCCTTTGTTAGATGTTAGGATGACACAGCCTGCCCTTCTCTAGCCTCATCATTACTTTACCTCATCAGGTCACACACCTCTGTGAACTTGTTTGGACAAAATTCTTGCAGATGTTTCTGTGAAGCTGCAGCTTGCCTTAGATTTGTTTTTCTAGTTTGCAACATATTTCAGATTTCTGGCGTCTTGTATGTGTTGGATGAGCTCGAAGTGAAAAAGCTGAGCCTCGCTTTGTCTCAAGGTAACCACAGCTTCATGAATCCATTGGTCTGTCACTCTTAAGCCAATCAAGGGCAGCGTACAGGCTAGTCAGAATATTGTTATTGAATGTGTCTTTGCACATTTGGAGGACTATATATAACTGTAACAGCTTCTGATAAACTACTTGTACCGTGCATGAAGAAAGTTTACCAATGAAACTCTTTAATAATGGCAGTTGTGTTAGTGGATGTAGACAGCAGTTAAGAACCTTTAGTCTGTATTATTCACAGCCCAAATACCACTTAAGCATCTCGTGCTGATCTGACCATAACGTGTCTGACAAGTCATGTTGAAGTGAACTTTACTCAAGTAAAACTAGCAGTAACACGACATAACAATAGACAGTAGCAAGCAAAACTCATTCTTCAAATTTCTAGAATGTATAATTAAACTAAGTAACTGACTCTACAGATTTTAAGAGGCTGAGTAGCAGCAAGGTGCTACACAAAATGACAAAAAAGGCCCTACAGGCCTCAGTTTGCATGTCAAATGTTAAGTTTCATGTCAGTAAAATGATAAAAAGCCTCTTCACTTGATAAACATGATGGCAGCACAGGTTTCAAAACTGCATCTGACCAAACCACAATGCATAGCACCACGTTTGGAGAAAATCAAACACAGCATACCAGCACAACAACCTCACGCCAACTGTTAGGCACAGTGGTGGCCGGGGCAATGCTTTCAGCTCGTTTTGCAGCCCCGGGACTGGACACCTTGCACTCACTGAGTCCACTGTGAACTTCTTAGTATACAAAAGTATTCTAGAGGCAAATGTGAGACCGTCTGTCTGACCAAAACTGGGTCACGCAACAGGACAATGATCCCAAGCACAGCAGCAAATCTTACAGCAGAATGACTGAAAAAGAAAAGAATCGAGGTGTTTCGATGGCACGGTCAAGTCAGGTCAGTTAAATTTAATTCAGTTTAACTTATACAGCGCCAAATTACAACAACAGCCTCAAGGCTCTTTATACTGGAAGGCGAAGGCACTTGGTGACAGTGGGAAGGAAGAACTCCATTTAAACAGGAAGAAATCTCGTTCCGGACTCTAGGAGGGGCAGTGACAGAAATGCTGTGGGCGGACCTTAAGAGCATAAACAAATGCCCACAAACCTCAATGAACTGAAGCAATGCTGTAAACGCTCGATGGCCCGGCTCTTATACAGCAGTCATTCACACTCTGATGAACACATTGGGTTCAATATCCAAGGATACTTTAGCATAGTGGATGACCTGCTCTAGCTGAGCTCCAGAGTGGGCTCGGATTCCTCCACAATAATGAGACAGACTGATAAAGTCATACTATCTCATTCCTACTATAGGTGGTCCAGTGAAAACTTTATTTTTCTCACAACTGTGTTTAAAGTGATGCCTTTAAACTCGATGCTGGTTCTAGACGAACTCTCAGTATTGATGTTACATTTATGTTTATACAGGTTTGTTAAAGTGACAGTTTTAAACTCCCACTGGGTATTTCCTTTCCATCACAGTGACTGATGCTGGCGGTGCGGACTTTTGTCACATGTGTTGACATTATTGTAATCCAGAGACCGTCTTCTCATAAGCCATGTGGTCTGGCTGTTGAGAATTTCACATCAACAAATAAAGTTTCCAGTAACAAGGAAACAGAAGTGTTTTCAATATCATCACCATTTCTCTTTCCTTTCACTGGCACATGTGGATGGGAGCACTGGGGGGCATTTAGTCATTCTGTGCTATTGCTTCATTATTTCATGACTATAACCCAATATTTCCTTGCTCCCTCTATTCTGTGGCAGACAAAGGCCATAATATGTCCAGGATATTTATACACCATGCAGTCTGGCGGTCAGGATGTAATATATGGTTGTTTCTTATTGTTTGCTTATTAAACAGAGCTGCTCTGGTATCCTTCAGCGAGGCTCGGTGCGCCACACATTCAGTGTCTTCCTCTTTGGACTGCCTCTTTTTTGACATCAGCAGAAAACATTAAGACATCTTCGTCTTTCAGCTGCTCCCCTTAAGGGTCGCCACGGTGGATCATCTGCTTCCATCTCACCCTGTCCCTAGCATCATCACAACAACCCTCTATATATCACTACATCCATGAATCCTCTCTTTGGTCCTCCTTCCTTTCCCTCCTCCCGCCTTCAACATCCTTTGCCCAGCATATCCACATGTCCAAACTGCTCATCCTGTGCTGTCCCTCTGATGTGCTCATTTCTAATCTTGTACATCCTGGTCACTCCCAGTGAAAATCTGAGCATCTTCAACCATACACTGTCATCTTGTAAACATTCTCTTTCATTTTGCTGCTATCTTTCTGCCGCAAATGATCCCTAATACCTGCGGATGAAGCAGGCTCTCATCCACCTGCTCCCCGCTCTCACTACAGATCACATTGTTGGCTGTGAATATCATAGTCCACAGAGCCTCCATCACTGTGTCAGAGAAGAAGGAAGGGTCTTAGCCGATTCCTGGTGTAATCCTATCCCCACCTTGAACCTGCCTGTCACTCCTATTAACACCCCTCACATCCTTCCTCACACAGTACCACAGTTCCTCTCTTGCTTTCATAGATCCACAGAAACCACAGTGCAGTTCTTTTTGACTTTCTCTATACTTCTCCATCAGCACTTGCAAAGCAAACATATCTGTAGTGCCCTTTCTCGGCATGAGGACACACTGCTGTTCACTTATCGTCACCTCTCAACAACTCGTTCCCATATCTTCACGGTATGACTCATCAGCTTTATCCCTCTATAGCTGCCTCAGCTCTGTACATCAGCCTTGGTCCTGAAAATCAGTACCAGTACACTTTTCCTCCGATGCTCAGACTCTTTTACTCTCCAAGATTGTGTTAAACAATCTGGATAAAATAATAATAATAATGATAATGATAATAATAATGCATCTGTTACATTTCTCCATCCATCAATCATCACTGCTGCTGCTGAATGAAGTCACAAACCCTAGATGCTCATGTGTTGTTGTTCCGCGGACACAGGCGTGAGAAAACAAGTGAGTGTCCCTTTAATTTGAACTCAGCCCTGTGGGGATTCAGCCTGTGGAATGCGTCGTTTGTATGCCAGAGATTGTTCCCAGTGGAGACACAAACTGGACAAAACCGAGTATGTGTGATACTTGTTGCTACTGATCTCACTGGCCAGTGTGTTTTATTTAACTTACGGACAGACTACATTTCCCTTCGGATGCAGCTGATTCAGGCAAATCCGAGTCTTCTTGGAGCGGTAAGAAGCGGCGACTGTAGCGATGGTCTCAAGCGGGATCAGGTGGATAACTCCCGTTGTTTCCCTCTGTGGACTTTTCAGTCATCCCTGTCGTTAGCTAAGCCAGCTAAAAGCTAATCAAAGCCAACTAGGAGCTTTTTTCTTTTCCCCTCCAGAGTTGAGTCGGTGTGATAATAAGGGCGAGGCACTTACTTTCCCGAGAGTTTAATTTATACTTAGCTGGCCCAAATTAGCTCCCAGATATTCTCAGGGTAGTGCTGGCTACTTATTAGCCACGCAGCGCTTAGCGTGCTAGCTCGCGAACAACCTCTCCTTCTCGAAACACAAGGTTAGCTGAAAGCTTGTGTCTTTGCGGCGTAAACAAACCCATAACGCCACGAAACTCGTCTGTTTGTTGAACTTTAGTTCAACTTTACGTGGGTTTTTCGGTGACTTTGCTCTGCTGCCGGTCGTAGACTTTGCACGAAGCTCAACAGGTGATTGCTAACGTTAGCTTCCAAGATAACTTGGTGTGCCTAATTTACTGGCGTTTCCTCTCATGTAACGTGTTTGAAACGGAGCGTATTCACATCTACAGCAGTAATGTTAGAGCAGTGTTGACCTAGGCTGTCTCCACTTCGTTTTCATCAGCCTCCTTTATTTGTCTTTGCTCCCTCCCCTTAGCTGACTGAGACCCAGGCAGCTTTTATTCCTCCTTTCTTTCTTTTTTAAATTATATATTCTTCAGTGTATAAAATGGGATGCTTTCCATTCCTCAGCCGGGCAGGTGATGTCTGTCTGCCAGAGCTTTGTTGGCATCAGGCGATAGGAATGCCCCAGGCTGAGGGGTGACCATTCAGCCTGTCACCTCACTCTTCAGCCTTTCTGTTCTGACTGGGTCACATGGTGCTAATTGTGCTTGGCAGGTCTACCAGTGCATAACAGCCCACTCCACTGACTCTGGGTCTCACCCATCTCTGCCTGTTAGCACACCACTTCTTTATGCATCACTGCCTTTCCTTCAAGCATGCCTGGCTCTCTTCATGTTTGCATTTTACACAATTGAAGGTTTGGCTCTCACAGTAGTATTCTCCTGTGGACCATTGTTGTCTACTTTTGTACTGGTAACCTTTGGTCTAATTAATCAGGAAATGGGGAAAAAAAGCACCATTACCAAGAAAAAGTAGAATGGTTTGGACCATTATTTCCAGGAGTGTGAACCAGATTAATCTAATAGTTCAAACCCAAGCAAGGTCAAGTGTACGCCAATGAAGGCATAGTTGTTGTGCTAATTTATGTTGTGCATTAGATTATTGGTGGTGGTCTTTTGGTGGAGAACTGCAATCAGCAGAGAAGCTCCGCTTCCCTCCCGTTTCATTAGATGATGTCATTGGGTTGGCTGGCCACTTTGGACTTTGCCCCAAATGTTTTTGTCGCTATTGTTTTGGGGAATTAAGAGTAACTTATTTTTTCTTTTTCTTTTTTTTTTTGCATGCATGATTGCACAGGAAGCTTTGTGTTAGAATGTTTTTTTTTTTAAAGTGACCTGTTTTCCTCTTTACCTTTAGTCGATCTGTTCAGCTGTTTGCGGTAATAAGGTTTTTCTTTGAACTGAAAAGAATGATTGGGGTCATACATGGTTTTCACATGGTTCAAAACCATAAGTAGCCTACTTATTGAACTTTACCGTCAAGTTAATTTCCTCTCAAATTGTGACACTGCAATGTCCAAGTTATTCTGTGGAAGGGTGATGTGTTTAACTTCTATTGTAGCTTGCATGCTCTCTGTGCCTGCATGCGTTTTCTCTCGGTTTCCCATCTAGTTGATAGGCATGCATGTTAGGTTAACTGTGGATATCCATATCCCTGGTTTAATAGCTGTCTGTGTCAGCCCTGCAGTGGACTGGGGATTTGTCCTCGGAGTACCCCGTCTCACCCTGGGTCAACTG
Organism: Oreochromis niloticus; assembly: GCF_001858045.2. Taxonomy (NCBI): domain Eukaryota; kingdom Metazoa; phylum Chordata; class Actinopteri; order Cichliformes; family Cichlidae; genus Oreochromis; species Oreochromis niloticus. The sequence goes on from NC_031986.2 coordinate 44,727,509, forward strand.
GGAGAGACTCCAACCCCCTGCAAGCCTAGTTGAACAAGCGTTTAAGAGAATTCATACATGGTGGAACTTACCTGACAGAGAGGACATGCTTGAAAGTGCTTTTCATTCACATAAATCGAACGACGTTCACATACAAAGGGTTCTGGTTCTCTAAGTCATTGGAACCAAATGGACTGCCTTAGTAACTTTGAATGCCATGTCTGGTATTCTGGTCATAACAGAGCCACTGGATCCACTCACAGCAAGCGTCTATAGTCAGTGTTTTTTGTTTAAGTCGTCATTAGTCCGTAAGTGAATAGTGGATGTGACCTAAAATGAGCTCTTGTGGCCGTTGACACCGATTGCAGTGCTAGCTTCTATGGTTTAAAGCCTATACTTAGATCTGTGACAGGGTTATTGCTTTCACATGAATTAACACAACAGCTTCCTGTGTTTTTGCACTTTGTCTTTGCTATGAGTTATATATATTTTCCACAAACCAGGCTGCACCTTCAATCTGCATCTTTCATGTAGTAAGGAATAAAGTAAAGAAATTAATTTGTGTATGTGTGAAGCAGGATTACGCTCGCAACGAGAGCTTAAGATTGACAAAAATGCACAGCTGCTTGAATCTGAGCCACCCGAGCACCATCAGGTAGCCAGGAGTTCTTAAATTCTTTCTAAATGGATTCAAAGCCAGCATCAGCAAACTCGCAGCTGCTTTAGGATCTAAAATATGCATCCTTTGTTATTGCATGTTGTAAAACCACCTGCGACGGAAACTGCAGTTTCACACTGTCTTGAACCTGACGGCGTTTCTGGGCCGTGTGTGAAAACAGTGTTTACATGATGTGATGTGTGAAATAATGTTTTCTTCTGTTCACCTCTGCCAAATCCAGTTGCCGGTCATGTGAGATAACACATTTTCTCTAGAACTGGAGAAACAGCACAGCTTTTTTTTCTTCTAATTTTCTATCAGTTACAGCAGAGAGCTAGGTATCATTTTCACTTCTAGTTCACTGACTCACTGAAGTGTGCACTCTGTACCACAAGAAGACTTGTTGTGCGATGGGGTGTCAGCAGATGTTGGGTGTGGTCGTGGTTTTGTTAGGGAGCCGAGTGTCCCGTGGATCAGCTACTGACATCAGTGACTGTAACTTCTGACATTTCTCAACAGTATCAGACGCTCACAGCTGATGATACGCGATCCCGTCCTCACACCTGAGCTCTGCTTACTTTGATCTTTTTCTCTTTCACAGCCGGTGTGTTTTCAGCATGACTGTTGCACAGTGTGCTATTGTTAACAAGCTGCAATGATAAGCTCGGTGATATCAGTAAACAGAAAACCTACTGTTCTTGCTTATCTAGGGTTAATCTTTTACTTCTATTGAGTGATAATATTGCAATGACATTGATTTTTTTTTTTAAAGCCCACATAGATATACTTAATTATTAATCCCGTCTGCTTCTCGTTTTTTTTTTTCTTAGCAATACTTTTCCAAGAGAGGAACTGCCGTACTGTATAAGGAAGTGCGGGACACATAAAAGGACGGTGACACAGTGGTGAGCTGTGTGGTAGGAGTCAGAGGTGGGCTCGAGGTGGGCTTTGAGCCCCGTTTGTGTTCGCAGTGTTGATGGACAGGCTGACAGATCGGTCAAGCAGGAATCTCTGAGGACTGTGATGTTTGCAGATGACATTGTGTTCTGTAGTGAGAGTAAGGAGCAGGTAGACGAGAGCCTGGACAGGTGGAGGTATGCTCTGGAAGAAAGAGGAATGAAAGTTAGGCAAGGGAAGACAGGATGCATGTCTGTGTGAATGAGAGGGAGACAGGTGTACCTGTGAAGGTGGAAGGGGGTGGATGAGATTAAGGCTACGTCCACACGTACCCGGGTATTTTTGAAAACGCAGATTTTTCTGTGCGTTTGCACCTTTCGTCCACACGTAAACGGCGTTTTTGGTCACTGAAAACGGAGATTTTTAAAAACTCCTGCCAGGGTGGATATTTTCAAAAACTGTTTTTGCGTTTACGTGTGGACGAGGAAAACGGAGAAAACGCAGCGTCAAAGGTGTGCGCCTTTTTGACGTCACACTGTGCGCCACGTTATTGTTTCGGTGAAATGAATTTCTACAATGGTGGACTTAGACAAAATACTGTTACTGTTAATTTTACTCTGCAGTGTTTAAATGCTTACATATACACAGACAGTTACTGTCCCTCCACACATACGACTCAGTACTGCTTCTATGCGCCATCTTTGTTTACTCTTTCCCACCCAGGCTTCTAGACTCCTGATTGGCCAACATTTCTACACGGTTAGGAATATATCGCCACCTGTTGCTTTGGCATGTTCCTGGCAGCGTTTTCCTTCGTTTTTGGCTTTTACGTGTGGACGGGATTTTTTTTTTTAGAACGAAAACGGAAAATCTCAGTTTTCAAAAATACCCGTGGACGTAGCCTAAATACCTGGGGTCAGCTCAGGTTGAGCAGTTTGAAGGCAAACAAGCAAGGCTGAGAGAGTGTGGGCACGTGCAGTCAGCAGAGGCAAGACGAAGTATGAGTGTGAATTAGAGGGAGGCAGGTGGAGGGACAAAGGATGCTGAATATGGAGCTTCCAAGCATAGAGAAGGACCACAGAGAAGGTTCATGGATATAATGGGGGACATGCAGAGGATTGGCGTGATGGGATAGGGTGAGACGGAGGCAAATGATGTGCCGTGGCAACCCCTAAAGGGAGCAACCAAAAGACGAAGCAGTACCTGTCCCAGCCTTGCCCATGGGGCTGGTTGTCTTCATTAAACAATGAATTTGAGCTGGTCTGTCAAACAGCCAGATTAGCAAGAAGATTAAATTTTATTTTATTTTTCGTGTTTTAGTTGAATCAGGATGAAAAGTTGGAAATTTTGACTCTAGTTTCTTCTGAAGTTGCTTCTTGTTCAGCCTTTAGCTGCTAAACAAAGTCCAAAAGGGGAAAATGGGCTCAGATTCAATGCAATCTAAGTGCTTCTAGTTGCTATTCATAACTGTATGTATATATCTGCTCAGCACAGCTCAAAGAGAGACACAGCGGTGCTGGTTTAGATTATTCAGAAGCCAGTTTCTGTTTTCTTTTCCTTCAGCTGAGCCAGCAATTGTTCATTTATTATGAGAGCGAGTGAGCAGCAGACACAGAGGGGGAGTAGAGAAAAAAGCTAAAAGGCAAAAAGCTGCACGCAGAGCGTTTTCACACACAAACGATCACCTGTCTCTCTGCTTCAGGCTTTTTCTGGGTAAGAAGATACAGACTTGTCATTTGTCTCCATTGTAGCAGCTTTAGTGTGGTACCAGCATTTAGAAGGGAGGGGTAAGGACTAGAAACTTTCAGCATTTAGTGGAAGTTGCTGGTACGGCTCACGCCAGCGTCACCTTTGTCAGCCAGCTACGAAGCCTGATTTTAAACACTCACCACACTGCCTGCGTTGTTCCCCGTGTAACAGGGGGATCGGTGTAAAGTAGGCAGCTTTAGGATATAAAACATCATCAATGAACGAGTTATTTTACGACGTCACTCTTTCTCTTGTGATGCACTGACTTGACGCAGTCAGTTGAAGTTTGTTTTTCACCAGTCACAGCGTTAGATAAGGTTTTACGGCTTCAGTCTGCGTACGCAACCATGTGCTTGTCTGTCTTGTTTGTATTATCGTGGTTTTACCTGGAAGGGATGGGAACACGCTTTGCATGCTGAAGCATAACTCATTTGTTTGGCTAGCCTTGTCCACCAGGCAGGGCGTTTACAGTATGTGGTTTGTACTGTACGCTGCCAGGTTGCAAGATTTCAGTAAGCGCGTACACGATGGAGGAGAACTTTTCTTGCCCCCAGTATATTTTTCCATAACAGCTTTTATCTGTGTAATTAGCAGAGAGGTATATACAGGCATGTCATCTAAACACGCAGGCAGCAGCAGCTTTGGTTTTAATAAAGACAGAAAGGTGGACGGAAATATAAACCTGTTACTGAGAAAAAGGAAGCTCCTGACCCGACTGCGCTCTAACTCTGTCTTTATGTGGAAACAAACAGAAGCCACAGCCACTGTTGCACCAGTCCCACCAGTTTTACTTTACACTGCAAATACACATCTGAAAACAAACATTGTGATTTGTTTGCATGAGCTGAAAGTGCTATCCTTCAGCTTTCTGTTTCTTTGCCTTGTCTGAATCCCAGCTTTTTACTTGTGATGGCGTCGCCCTCAGGAGCTGGTCAAATGTTGTTCTTTTTCATTTCAAACATGCATCATTGCCAAAACTTTGTGGTCTTGTATATACCTGCTCCTGCAAAGACTAATGATACACTGACTGTAAGTTTCTGCCCTGGTGTTTTTCAGATTGCGCTGTGAACGTTCACAAGAGCTGCAAGTCTCTGCTGGGAGAGTGCACCAGCAGCAAGAATAAGGTAAACACTCGAAACACGGCGAGCAGCCACGATTAGGCCACGCTGGGTTTGATTGCACTCTACAGGCCTGGACTTTAATGTGATGTTGCATGAAGGAGTTGCATATCACTTCCTGTGTCCTCTTCTTGTGGTTCGATTACCATTAGTGCTTCTGTGCAACACTATGGCAGTGAGTCAGTGATGACACGTAGAAACCTTCAGACGGGATTTTTTTTTTTTGTCAAACATGAGAAATTTGGAGGAATGCTTATGTTAAAATGACTTTTGGATTGACGATGAAACATCAGAATTTGCTGTTTGACCGTGATGGCAGCATTCAGTGTTCACTGTGACAGTAAAGTCTCAATGATGCTGCTGCTGCTGCTGCATGTAATTTCCACATTCAATACGAGGGTTGTTGAAACATGTTGCAATAACCGCGCCCATGACTTCAAAACATACGTGACCGTCTCTTATGCATGTGCACAATATGAGCTCACTGGAGCATCAAGCTAAAGAGGACTAAGGTTATCCTAGTCTACAAGTCATACTTCTTAAAAATTATTTTGGGGGATTTTTAGTGTTAATTGATTTGATGGAGCGCTGATCAGAAAGCAGGGACAGTGACTCGTGTGGACGCGTCTCTGGGTTTTAAGCACACGACATCTTATTTGAAAGGGCTGTAATGCCAAATTATATCAGGAAGTGTAACAAATAATCACATTTGTTTTTCATTTGTTATTTTTATTAAACAAACTAAACTGAAATATAACTCTATACTGTACATTTTATGACATTATTTCCTTTTTTTTTGTCTCATTCAAAAATGTAAGAGTAAGACAGAAGACTGGGAACGAAATAGTAAAAAATGTTAAGATGGTGCATGAAGCTACTTCATCCCCTCAGAGACATATAAACCTACTTCTGTCAGGACGCTTTTCCCGGCTCATTTGCGGCCGGGCTTTAGGAAGCTCGGCTTTTCTGTTCTTGTGCCTGATATGAACTTGTTAATAAAGACTAACTGCGTGTAATTTTGAATAATTTTATAATCTGATCTCTGTTGATAAAAGCACGAGAAACTGGCCTTAAAAATGTCGTCTTTCTTTATTTTCTCCACGCAGAGAGATACGCTACCGAAGACTGGCTCATCGGGATCTCCTAACCTTGGTGAGTAGAGCGCTGATGTGCGGATGTACTGCTCGCAGATCCCACTGACACAGTATCAGTGTAACTATGGGGGTTCATCGATGGCTGAGAAGGTGGCTTTAGTCCCTTTATGTCTAATTAGAAAGCTGGTTGCCACACCGGTGGTTGGCAGAGGATTAAAAACATGAACCCTCAAGACATCTGATGGTGGACTTGTCCTATTTCTTTCTGGTTTGTGTGTATGTGGGTCTGTTTCTCTGTGGTGTGTGCGCCTACACACTGAGCATAGGAGGGGGAGATTGGCCTCCAACAGCCGGTAGGCAAAGGTGATGATTAGCCACCGTTAAGAACAGTCAGATTTACTTCTGGTTTACCTTTTGTCCAAACTCTGATTTAGAAATGTTGTTTATGTACCGAATTTATATAAAGACACAGAGAACTACTGTACTAATACTACTACATCTAACTACTATGAAGTGTTACACAAGTGTCACCTGTGCATTTTGACCTGATTCATCTTATTCTTTGCCGTAGGGCGTCATTGTTGAACAAAAGCTTTTATGAAGAAAATAAAAGACTGGGTGAATCTGCACATTTTAGTCTCTTTAAAGTAGTTTCTCAAAGGCAAGTGTTAAATCTGAGCAATGGCGCTGTATGGCACAGCTGAGTAGGCTAATCACCCTGTGGCTACACAGACCATACTGCTTAGCAGGATGAATATATAAGTGGTTTTGGTCTTTTCATGGGCTTTGCTGACTATGATACAAATGTATGAAATCATTTGCTTTTATTCATTGCCGTCTATCCTAGGAAAAGTCACTCATCACTAATTGTAACATGCAGCAGGTCCGGTTGCATGCGACCGAACCCACAGGGGATGTGAGCACCGGCGGCGGCAGCAGCAGCTTAAGTTAATCTCCTGGAGCAGTTGTTATTCTCTTGTGAACAGCTGGGGACCTGTCACCCACGCCTGATTTCGCCTCATGTCTTGCCTCCAGCCAATCAGTAGCTTGTGCAGGGGGTCAGGAAGATCAGCAAGAGAGGGAGGAATTGAGGAGACGTGAAGGATCAGAAAGTGCGAGAAACACCAAAGGGCGTGCTTCTTTCTAGAAGTGACTTCTTCTGAGGAGCTCGGGCTTGAAGAGTCTCGTGGGCTGCGTATAAAAGCAGGATTCGCACTGTTCTCGGCTCATTCTTTACACTGGTGACCTCGCCTATTGCTTGTACAGTAATATCTCAGTATCAGTTTGGATTATTGCACTTCTCCTTGAGTCACTCATCCGATTTGAAGACCTTTGCAATGGAGCTGGTGGTTGCTAAAAGAGCTTGCCAAACAAAGGGACCCTTCAAAGCGTGCTCCAGGGTCGTTAAACCGTCCTCCCCATCGTCCTCCGCCTCCTCGTGGGGTCTGTCTGGACGTGTGGGGATGCGAATGTTGATGCACCGCGACATGATCACCTGCAGATTCTTCCGGTCCCTGCCGCGATCCTGGCTGCGAAAGTACTGGGGTCGGCTCGGGCAGGACGCGAAGAGCTCCTCCTCCTCCGCTCCACTTCGCTGGTCATCTTCTCCTTTCTCTCTCTCCTCTCCTCGTTTGTCCTCATGTTCCTCTTCTGTGTCCTCTAATTGCATCCGATCACCTGTCTCTCGTCTTTCTTTCCCAGCGCTAAAAGACCGGGACAGAGAGTGGGATCAGGCGGGCCCAGCTGCATCTCAGGCCCTGGATGGCCATCGAGGTTCATTCAGTGGCCCAGGCATGACCATTAGTGCGTTGGGATCTAGCGCTTCGCAAACCGCCCTCGCCACCAGCACTTCCACGGCTGCTACCTCCAGCATTGGCTACAACCTTCATTACAACAATAGTTCAGCGTGAGTACAGACTTCATTCACTTCTCCCCTGAAAAGCTTTTTTTTTCTTTCAAAAACTTCCTCACTCGTCTCCTTTTCAAGAGATGGTTATTTTTTTGCAGCGAGTTGAAAAGTTCACAGACGAGCACAGAGCAGTCTTTCTCTTAAATGTATATTGCTGTACTGTAGATGTTTGCAGGCTCTGCCGTATGTAAATGTCTCATATTTTTAGATTCTCGTCTCTTTAGCTCAAACAATATTTAGTCGTTGCCACCGTAAGATGTTTTTATAGTCGACACTTAAAGGCAGGCTGTCTCTTCTAATGTGACGCCCTTTGAAGCTGAGTGTAGACTGCTTGCAGCTGCCTGCTTTCCTGTTGCATGGCTCGGTAGCGGGGGGGGGGCAGTGAAAGGGAGAGGTGTAAATGAGCAGAAGACAAAGCCAGAGATGGGCAACAGTAAGTGGAGAAGAAGAAATCAAGAAAGATTTTCTCTACTTTCTTTGATTTATTTGCTACTTTGGATCTTTAAACTAACGTGTTGGCTGCTAGCAGGACTCAGTTGTCTCCATTTCACCATGTATGCCACCTTGGACCTGTGGTTGTCTTCCCTCAGATCCCTCCCTGGGGAGATGGATGAGACGGACACTCCCCGATCCAAACGCTACAATGAAGACGCGATTTCCCTCGCTCCTTCGACCACCGAGTCCATCATTGTAGAAGGTGAGCAGCTGTGTGAGTGACTGAAGTGCGGCTTGAACTGGAATTACTCGAATAACAGTTCCAGTCTCAGTTGGAATTGTTGCTCGGTGGGAAATTGTTGACCAGCTTTTCTCAGACTGAGTCTTCTAAGGGCCACCTGCTCGAGCGACAGCTCGCCTTCAGGGCTTTTTTCCCCAAACCCAGAGTGTGTCCTGCTGGTTGCGATTTGTGGGTTCAGGAGTGACCTCGACCTGTATTCTAGGCTGGAGTGAGGAAGTGAGACAGAGCACGGTGTCTTTTTTATGGGCTTATTCATGAAAGGGCTACTGCCGATACCCATCTTTATTGTTTTACTCCACGCTTGTATGACATGGCAGGATGATTGTTTTTCCTCACTGTGTACACAGTTGTTAAAAATATGGAGGATAATCACCTATATTATCTCTGATATTAAGAACATCACAGCATGCACTGTGCTCATGGATAACTGATGAAAGGGGCAGAAATCTTGAGTCACACTGTTGTTATCGGCCCTTTGAGGAAAGTGACCTTGATGATAACGTGTGACGCAGGTTCGGCCTTGCTGGAAGCGATCGACTGTAGTGTGTCAGAACTAGTGTTGCTCGCAAAGTGTGAGCTGGCAGAGGTGACCAAGTTTACTCTAGTGAGACAGAAAGTTGCTACTTATCGTTTAAAAGATGAAAACAAAGCCGTGCGTCGTCTCGGCAGAGCTGATGATTTTATAAACTGTAAATGTCTAATTTAGGCAACGGGCCTAAAAATAATTTGGTTCAGCCCTGTCGAAGCGCAGAACGATGAGCTGTTAAACAGGGACCCTGCACAATAAGAATCATTTAGGATTCTTCATTATTTATAAAATTCTGCTCATGTTAAGGTAACAATATTCAAAAGTCCTTTTAAAAATAATTATAATCCAACAAAACAGAGCAGGTCTGATGCCTCTGCTGCTCCCCTCAGATGCTCACTATGCAGCTGTGCGGGCTGATCTGGAGTCTGATGCTCAGGATTTGGAGGCAGACTCGTGGAGTTTGGCGGTTGATCAGCAGTATCTCAAAAAGCACACTAAAGAAACGACGAAGAGACAAGATGTGATATACGGTAAGTGTGATTTCGTTGCTCCTGTACGCGTCGGGCCACTGAGTCGCCTGTCCCGCGGATGCAGATGGCGCTTTTACCTTGAAAGGCACACTGATTGGGCCGTGCACTTCAACTATAACACAGCTGGAATCACACATTTAATTTGGTGAGAGCTGTAAATAAACCTTAATGTGTAAATATGTGTGTTAATATTTAAAAAGCCTAAATATAACCAAGTGTATATATGAGGGGAAAACCAGGAGCTTTACGTAACATCCAGCACCTCAGTGCACTGCAGTGCATCACACACACATGTGCATTACAGAACATGCGTGTGTCGTCCTGTAGAGCTGATGCAGACAGAGATGCATCATGTGAGAACTCTGAAGATAATGCTGCGCGTCTACGTCCGGGAGTTGAAGGAGAACCTCCAGATGGACGCAGGAAGGCTGGACTGTCTGTTCCCCCGCTTGGAAAACCTCCTCGACCTTCACACAAACTTCCTGTCTCGTCTCAAAGAGCGGCGCCGAGAAAGCCTCGTCCCGCCCAGCGACAGGAACTACACTATCAACAAACTGGCAGACATCCTGATCGCACAGGTATGGAGGAGACACGCATGCACGCTGATGCCCACCATCGATTTTCTCAGTGACAGAGCTGACGTTTCTTGGTTGTCCAGTTCTCAGGTGAAATTGGAGAGAAGATGAAGGACAGCTATGGAGATTTCTGCAGTCACCACCCTGAAGCTGTCAGCTACTACAAAGATCAGCTGCAAAACAACAAAAAGTTCCAAATCATCATACGAGTACGATGCATAGATACAGAATTAGATGTATTATATCACATTAAAGAGTCGTTAGTTACCATGCAGAGTTAAATAAAATATTTCTGCTTTTGTTCTTTGCAGAAAATCAGTCACCTGTCTATTGTGCGGCGGCTCGGAGTGACTGAGTGTATTTTATTGGTGACACAGCGGATTACAAAGTACCCGGTACTAGTTGAGCGCATTCTTCACAACACTGAAGGTATTTCTGCTCAGTAGATCACAGTTACTGCCCAGAATGACTTGGTTCACTGTGTTTAATCATTTCTTCCTCATTCCTAGCTGGTACGGACGAGCATGTGGATTTGACTCGGGCGCTGGGTCTGATCAAAGACACCATCGTACAGGTGGACACGCTGGTTAATCTCCACGAGAAGAACTCCAGGCTCGGAGAAATACACAGCAGGATGGAGCCCAAGGCACAGGGGAAATTCAAAGACGGTCGTGTCTTTCGGAGGGAGGACCTCGCGCCGGGCCGGAGACGGCTGCTTCATGAGAGCACAGTCAGCTGGAGAGCTGCTTCAGGCAGACTCAAAGGTTCGCTTATCACATAATAAAACTGTTACTCATCTGCTGTCTGTGCACGTGTTCTGGTTCTATAAATCAATAATGCATCTCTGTCATTTCTGTTGCTCTTCCTTTAGATATTCTTGCCGTGCTGCTGTCAGATGTGTTGCTTTTGCTTCAAGAAAAAGATCAGAGATATGTATTTGCTGCAGTGGTGAGTACGTCGGTATCTATGAAAAATAAAAGGGCATCAAAGAGAAATGTGCTCAGTGTGTTTTGGAAATTGTAAAAAGGAGCAGAATTATTTTGTGATGGGCGACAGATTTGTAAATTCATCGGTTTAGCTCTCATTCTCGTTTCCGCCCCCTCCTCCCTTTTGTTCTTCTGGTCCTCCCAGGATAACAAGCCGTCAGTTATCTCGCTCCATAAGCTCATAGTCAGGGAGGTTGCCCACGAGGAGAAAGCCATGTTTCTTATCTGTGCCTCTTCCAATGAGCCGGAGATGTATGAGATCCACACCGCCTCGAAGGAGGAGCGAAACGCATGGATGACGCAAATACGACAAGCTGCGGAGAGGTAGCTGCAGCAACACACAAACACGCATCTGTTTATCACTCAGGCTAATCCAAAGAAAGTGTTCACACACCTCAATCAAAGCCAGGATCCTTCCCTCATCTGACTCCTGTCTTCTCCCCCATTAGCTGTCCTCACACTGAGGAAAGGCTGTTCAGTGAGGAAGAAGAGGCACGAGCTTCCAGATTTAAAGAATTTCGAGGTAACTAGAGGCCACAAGGTGGTGCTCATGTGTTATATTACCCTTATAATATATAGAAGTCCAGAATATTAAAGCTTATTCTCCAGGAATTAGCCCCATGAGTCTTCTGTGTCATGTTTCCCAACTGTAGAACGGCTAAGCCAGAAGGATGCAGTGATCCTGCAGGCGCTGACCGAGAAGCTTCAGCTGTTTGCGGACATGGCCGAGTCTGTGGCAGGGCTGGAAGACACAGCGTCGCGCTCCAGACTTCTGCTTCGAGGAGACTTCTCAGACCTCCAGCAGGGGGAGGTCCTGCTCAAAGGAGCTATCACTGAGGGTAGGACTAGGCCGCATGACGATATGTGCATCTGTCGAAGTTTCAAAGGGAATTAAATGACATTTACACACATTCTCTTCTCTCAGCTGGTTTATAAATTAGTAGGTAGTAATATTATTGATTTGTTTTGGCTTCAGTGGAGAACCTTCAGAACCTGCTGCAGTCTGGAGTGAGGGAGGGGCCTCCTGCGCCCGCCAGGTGGGAGGAGGGAAACGGCTCTGGGGTTCTGCCCAGGCGAGCCGACACGTTTGGGGGCTATGACAGCACCCCCGCCATCTTCAACAAGAGTGAGTCCAGCACACTGCGAGCAGCAAAGAAGTCTGTTTCACGTCGTACATACAGTACAGATAAATAAAAATGTATAAACAAAACAAAATAAATCTGTGGGGACAGTTTTACACACAAATCTGTTTGTATGTGTGAAGTTTCTGTGGAACTCTTTTAGATTATGACTGTTTGCTGGTCAGTTTCTCTCCCGCAGAATTGTTAATGTCTGCGTGTGTGTGTGTCTGTATGTGTGTGTGTCTGTGTGTGTGTGTGTCTGTGTGTGTGTGTGTGTGTGTGTGTCTGTGTGTGTGCCAGATGGCAGTGTGAAGAAGAACTTTTCTGGCGAGTCCAGAAACAGAGACAGGAGTCAAAGAGCCAGCTCTGACCCTCAGCTGAAAGACCTCTGTGGCAGCCACGCCCTGGAGCAGACGGTAGGACACACACACACACACACACACACACACACACACACACACACACACACACACACACACACACACACACACACTTCTTGGGATGAGTCGCTGTTATTTCCTGTAAATAGTAAGAACCAGAGCAAGTCCTCTGGAAATTTCCACGTGTCGATGTTGAGCGTGACCCTGTGTTTGCAGGTGACTTCGTCTGTTTCTACATAGATGAAGCCTCGATAAACAAATTCTCTGAACTTTCATTTGATTCCTGTAAATTTCACTGCTGGACAGTAAGCCAGCAGACTTCAGTTTGTGGTTCATACACAGGTTCAGTGCTCTGAGTTTGAAATACCGACTAATACTTCACACGTTTTGGTTTTCGTTTTTTATTAAACATTATTATTTGTTTTCCACGGCTGTTTCCTGGAATCACTTTTGGATTTAGTTCACAAAATTAATTCTACTAAACTGAAATTAAATAATTCAGTGCTGAGGTCATATGTTGACACATCTTATATATTGTACTGTACATAACGTGTAGCACTGCAGTATGATGGCCTTGCTGTGTATCTCACACTCAGGTGGACGAGAGCTCTCCTGCCCGGTGGAATCGCATCTGGTCCGACTCGTTCCCAGAGGCTGAAGTAAGCGTCTCACCTCTTATCTCTCAGCTACAGAACAATGTCAGGTTTGATGCTCACAGTCGTGCCTGCTGGAGCCATGAGATGTTTATTAACCCAGTAAAATGTTGTGTTGTGGATATTTGAGCATGCTGACCTTGTCTGTTCTTTGCACTCTAGTTCTTTGACAGAGTGCTGATGCTCTCACAGAGGCTCTACAGTCTGCAGGTAAAAGTCTCCCCTTCACTCTGTAAATGAAACGCATTAGTATGTTTTGGTTGTTAAAATAACATCTCAGCTGCTCGTCATCGTCTCGGTGCAAAAATGGTCTGCAGTGTTTTTGTTGTTTCACCTGGTCTCGTGTGTCTCTTCAGGCCATCGTTTCACAGCAGGACAGTCAGATCGAGCTGCAGCGGGCCTCGCTGACGGAGCGGGCCTCCCTGCCCGGCCGCCACAAGGGGAACGTGCTCCTGGAGCAGGAGAAGCAGCGGACTCTGGCCTTGCAGAGAGAGGAGCTGGCCAGCCTCCACAAGCTGCAGTCGCAGCACCGGCAGGAGCAGCAGCGCTGGGAGAAGGAGCGAGAGAGGCACCGCCAGCAGGTGGAGGCTACCGAGGCCAGGCTACGACAAAGAGAGGAGGAGTGCAGGAGGACGGAGGTGAGGCGCTCTCTGTTACCTAAGAGCTGCAGAACAGTTACGTTTGGTTTTCTGCTTGCTGAAGACTAAACTTGCTGAGGTTATATTTAACGAAGTTTAAGCTGCAGCATCACTTCTTGTTACGCAGGAGCAACTGGCAAAAGAGAGGGAGGAGTTGGACATGCAGAGGGAGACGTACCAGCAGGACCTGGAGAGACTGAGAGAGTCCACCAGAGCTGTGGAGAAAGAAAAGGAACGCCTGGAACACCAGAAGAAGATCAAGAGGAAGACCATTGAGGTGGGGCACCCGTGCTAGTGGCCGCATGTGGCAACATTTACTGTTATTATTGTTATGACGTATTACGGGCTCACACGTGTTGCATGCATTTGATTTGACGCATTTAATATCTTTGTGCTTGCTTTTGCATGATGCTTAATTTGTGTGTCAGTGTGCAGAATGCCCTTTCTCTGTTTATCATTTTGAAACATTTCAGTTACAGCGGAAACATGAATAAGCTGCCACAGGACCCTTTTTTTGTTGCTTATCAGGTCTCCTACGAGTGGGACAGAAGCATCGGTTTCATAGACGGGCTTACAATTCAGCCCAGAACTCCACCTCTGTGTGGGTCATCTCCTTACCCCCCAGCCGCTCTCGTGTTTGCTTATACCTCCCCTCCTTACGCTACAATGCATTGCATTGTGAGCTTCATGGGAGAGCAGTTCTGAGAAAGAGCCACTGACTGTAATTTCATGCCCGATGTTAACAAATCTGTCAAGGAGTTACTTAATATCAGCCTTTAGTGTTTTCAAAGGTCTGCAACAACCAATTACAGCTTAGTTGATTGGATGGGTGTCTGTGTGCACCGGCAACTTTTGTCTTGACACAGATTTTATCTGTTTGTCAAAGAAAAAATATATGAGTGGATGGAGCATTTACAGTCGCCACCTGAATCACATACTTTTAATTTACGTAGTTCATTTGTAGCTGATACAGCAAAGCTTAATGAATCCATGAACAGAGAGCTGCCACATTCAGTCTGACACAGCTCAGTGCAGACCTGGGACTCACTGCACTCACTGAGTCCTGCTGCATCCCTGCTTACCTGAAAAAGTGTTATGATTTATGAAACAGCGCGATGTGTTGGTTCAAGTTCTTTCACAGCCACTAGAAATACCTAAAGCTAATTTCAAATGCTAATATTAAAGCGTAAATGTGAAAAGCTCCCAGCACTCCACATCTGCGTGCTGCCTTTTTCCAATGCAAAACACACCTAATGATGCTGTGATGACTCTGACTGCAGCACAGTGATTCACCGCCACTGGACTGCAATTACTCAAGTCTGACCGTAAACCACTGGTGCTGTTACATGGGCTCATATGCATGTATTTCTGTCTGATTGCGATCTATAGTTATGTCATAAGTCCCTCTCTGCTGATTGGCCAGTGTCTCCAGCCTGCATACCGTGCTGAGTAACTGTCAGCTGACACGACGCTGTTCATTCACGCCCAGACACGTCCCAAAAAACGCTACAGTGCTCTTTTGCACTCAGTTAACGGGAGTCTTGACTCACAGTGTACACAAACATAACCAGCTGACGTGAATTATTGCAGTTATCATCTCATTACAAGCTGCAGAGGCCTTTGACTGTGAGTTATATCTAGAGTACTTCACAGTGGCTCCAGGAGAACCACATCCCCTGCTCTGATGAAGCAGCAGAGCCTCTGGGTGAACTGACCTAATCCTCTGTCATGAGTAATCCTCTTCTAATTATAGAGCCCTCTGCAGAAACGGTGACGGTGAAAAAGATTTCTGTCAAGTTTGTTCAGACCTGAACTATATCACACTTACATACTATATAATCAGTCTTTGTGCATGCATTTTGTACATATGTGCAGTGTCTATGGGTTTCAGTTCTATACTGTTGGCTGGGACTTTTTTGGCTGTGGTTTTGAGAGATTTGGAAGTGGTTTCTTCTCCCTCTGCGTCAAACACATCAAACGGTCTTTTCATTAGCTACAACCGCAGGATCTGTTCCAGGCTCCTGGCCAAGCTGATATCAACAGACATTTATTTGCCTCCAACCAAATTTAGGACTCATCAGCAATCCCAGAGAGCTTTGATTAGACCTCATAAAAAGACATGCTTCTGTGTGTGCATTTCTTAACATACGTGAGCAAGAACTGTGCAGGTTTTGACATGTTCTGACTGCAGAGAGCACTTTTTCCTCTTTGATCTGTGTTATCTCATCTGATCGTAGTTGGCCCCGGGATTTGGGTTGGCTGTGGTCTGATTGCTCAATACTCTTGCAATTGGAAGGTCATAAAAGCCAAGAGTTGCTGAGGTTACATCTCGATTTTTAGGTTTAAGTGAAAGTAAACAACATGAGGGGCAGATCAAGAAACAGTTGGCCAAATTGCTCCGTGCACCAGTTGTTTTTTTTTTTCTTTGATAAAAACCTAAATGCTGGGAAACGGTCTTATGTAAACAAGGACAAAGGTTGAAGCTTGCAGGGAAAGGTGATATTTTTTTTTCCCAGCAGTTTACGACTGCTTCTTTCATGAGGAACCTGCAGATTGTAACGGGGCTTTTATAAGAGATAAGCCTTTATGTCTCCTTGGTTTGATAAGCATGCACGGTCATATTCTTTGTTTTGATCACACCTTGTAAAAGTTAAAGTGTTATGCTCTTAAAAGACTTATGAGTTTCAATCTGCAAACAGAACACCAGTGTAAAAACACCGTCTGTGCTATTGAGAGGATCACAATCAATAATCAACTCAGCAACCTAATCTTGTGTAGTGCCATGTTTGGTGCGCTCGTACGATTCGTAGCCTCAGTTACAGTAAAGGTCTTCTGCTGCATCAGGGTGTAACAGTTTGTGCCTTCAGAGATGCTCTTCTGCATATCTCAGTTGTTACGAGTGTTTGAGTTGTTTCCTTCTTATCAGCTTGAAGCAGCCTGGCCGCTCTCCTCTGACCTCTGACCTCTGGCATCAACGGGGCATTTTCACCCAGAAAACTGCTGCTCATATTTTCTTTGCATAATTGCATTGAGCTGCTGACTCGGCTGATTGGTTTCACGAGCAGTTGAATGGGTGAATGTGACGTAAAGGGCAGTGCAAGACAATAGGAGCAACTCAGAGTGAGCATGAAAGCACAAAGGTGGAATAATTAGGAGCCAAACATGCATAACGGTTTTATTTAGATCCTCTATGATTTCTTTATGTGACTAAAACATAAAGTCTGCAAAAGAAAAAAGTAAAAGTACTAGTTGCTCTTTGGCTTTAGCCTCCAGACTGATATTAATTGCTTTGGTCTCAGTGTGTTTCTGTCTGTGAAACTCGCAGTAAACACTCATCAACACCTCACCATGTGCACAGAAACCTAAAGGCCTGTTTCTGGGTTCTTCTATAATCAGCTGCTAACAGTTGCTTTGTGGAGCTCAGACGCAGCACCGCGCTCGAGGGCAGATATTTTCTCTAAGCCATCTGTCACTGTAGCTATTCCCCACCTGTTAGCTGTACACTGTGTGCAGTACTGTTCACTCTTTAACCACAATATTGGCAGATTACTCACAGTCCAACTGAATCATTTGCTCTGAGAGAGGAAAGTACTTTTTCACAGTCTTGGAGAAAGTTGCTTTTTAATGAGGATTTTTAAGGTAATAACTGGCTGTAACATGTTATTGAAAAAGCTGCAGTGTATTGATCATTGTTGGTCGAAGGAGATGTTGTCTATGTGAAAACAGCGTCTAAAACCCAAACATATTGCGATAGTCTGTAACAGACACGGCTGCTTTCTTTCTTTGCAGCTGGTGAGTCACTGTAATGTCATAAATGGGTTAAAGTGATGCCGTTCCTCCACATGTTTGTTATTATTTGTAGCCAAAGAGAATCGACTGAAATGTAAAACTTGTACCGAGTGGAAAAGACGGAGAATGTTTGAACTTTTGATTGATGCGAGACTTAAAAGATTCATCAGGCATTAAGAAAAAATGTTGCCTAATAATTTTGTGCCATGAATAGCTGCTGCTGTGAAACACCGTGTTCCAACATGGTACTTTCTCTGAGTAATTACCGCATTCAGGAACTGTATGATTTACTTAGGTGCAATTTGATTTTGGATTACACGTGTTTTGCCTGCTAATCTCGTGACTTCACCCTGGATCAGAGCTACAAATTAACCATAAAAAACAATTTTTTTTAACGTTACTGTTCAACACATAAATTACTCCTGGCTAAAAGTCCCCGAGCTGGTGTTGTCCAGTATGTAGAAGTCTTCGTGCAGGGTTCGTGGATACATTATGATATGGGAATATCCAGGCAGTTTTCAGGATGAGAGGAACCTGGCTCTATAATCAGCTAGTCCAAACCTACCATTAGCAGTACCCTCTGGAAGGCAGCCAGTGCTAATTGTTTATGTGCTGTCAGTCAGAGCTCTTTGTGCTCGGCAGCTTGTGCATGGTTTACTGCCCGGGAAACCTGCTGTTTGCGTCGCTTAAAGCAGATCACCTTGTTGTGGGAACAATGAAGGATCTGTGTGCCGAGATGAGTGAGTGCCGAAAGAGGAAAAATTACGGAGAAGGAAAACCGAGGGGTCAAGAAAGGATGTATGGAGACTTTGCCCACAGAGGGCCCCTTTACTGTCTCGGCTAGAGGAAGCTACAGTCTCCACACATGAGAGCGTTCAGATGAGTCTGCCTTCAGTCAGGCATTCCCCATCACCACAGGAAGTGCTCAGCAGCATCATCAATCATGTTGCACATGGACTGCTTCCAGACAGGCTGATGCCAGGCTTTAGCTTTGGTCACAGAGAAACTGATGTTGATATTATTACGACATTAAACACTGTTTGGAGGAAAGCTATTCGTTTATTTTTATAATTAAGACCATCGTAGTAATCCCCAAAGATTTCCTGTCCAGTAAACCCAAGCAGCTATTATTACTATCATCATTATCACGTAAGAGGAACGGTGAAGAGTTAACCCCTTCTGGCTGATTTGTAGTCGGCCCATTGTTCTTTGACTTCTTATATGATGTCAGATAAATGTCATTCTCCACCATAACTGGGTCACAGTGCTGCAGAGGGGGATTAGCAAAGTTTGGTTGTGTAGTATTTCTTACAATAGCCCGCTGAAAGGAGCCTCTGTGGCGATGAAACTTGTGGGATTATTCACACAAACACCGCATCACTGCATTGTTGCAGAAATCCTCCTGGTCAGTCTCACTGAATGCAACTTGGACGCTAATGTTGACTCGGCCTCGAGATCATCTTTCCTCCCTTCTAGTAATTAAGTGGACAATGCGATTTCTATTATCCGCTCATGTCACCGGAGCCGTTTTCTTGTTCGCCTGCTTGTTTAGCAGTCCTGTTCGTTTTGTTCAACACGCCTTTGTGTGCTCACGGATTATTAAGGGTTTTATGTTTCTGATTTTCTGTGTCTGTGTCTCTGTGTGCATTGTCCTCAAGCAGCTTTGGGGGGGAATCAAAAGCTTGCACCAGATGTACCAAAATGCATGCTCAGCAAGAGTCCAATGTGTTTCTGATTCCCTCTTTAGCCTGTAAATACCCAGCGCCTCAGCAGATTTGATGACGCCCTGCCATTACAGAGGCCAGACGATTTATGGCGTGCGATCTGTGTATTCCCTGCATTTGTTTGAAGTTGTTCTCATGCGCACACACACACACGGGCCGTGCAAACATTTGCGACTGTGATTCTAAGCTGAATCGATGCATCGATATAGAAAATGAGCTTAAAAGTCCACCTTAATAATAATCCATTCTTTCCTGTCCTGCAGGTGGCTCCCCTTTCTGGAAGTCTAAATGGAGATCTCCTCATGTCCTCTGGGTCCACCGACTTGCCTCCGAAGCCGCTGGTGCGTGGCAGCATGTCCGTGGCACAAGCCGACTATCCGGAGCGTCCCGAGGTGATAGTGCGACGTGAGACGGGCTCCTCGACTTTGTCGCTAAAGACAGATGTGCCGCTTCATCTCTTCAGCACCACCAACCAGCTGCACAAGCCGGTCGGGGTTCAGCAGCAGATCCCCACCAAGCTGGCAGCAATCAACAGCGGCAAAGGGAAAGGAAGCAAGAGCGGCAAAGCTTCCCATCGCACCGACAGCACCGGTGAGGCGTCGGGATCATGACCGCTGATCAGAAATTCCAGCACTTGCAGACTTGCTATTAAATGGCCACAGGTGTAAATACTATACAGTGCAGTCCTTTTTAGAAAGGTACCAAAAAAGGTGATAACAGTGCGGGTCGTCTTTTGCTCACACTCATGAGAGACTGTTTACTCAAAGCAGTTTGTAAAGCTCAAGATGAGGTGCAAGCTGTTTTAGCAAAGCACTCTGGATGTTGGATTTAGGCCATTAGGTTTTAAGTCTCTTCCTCCCGTAGGTGATGTTAATCAGTGCAGCAGACTCTCTGTTAAAATGGATTTTCCTTGCCTGACCTGCGCTCGGCCTGATCAGCCTCATTAGAATCACATTGGCAGTCTTCACTGGGTCAGGCTTATCAAAGAGGCCAGGCTGCTCATCTAATCTCTCTCTGCTCCCGTCCCCTCCCTCGGTCTCCCCGCAGCCTCGCTGGACATGAAGCAGGCGCTCCCACTGAAGCTTTCCACCAAAGAGGACAACGCCCACAAGGTCAAGCGCTCCGTCAGCCCCCACCAGCAGGTCCCGATGTCGGCCCCTCCTCAGTCGCACACCCCACATCACCACGCAGGTATCGCTGCGCACGCGCTCGCTTGCTCAATCAGACGAACTCAAACACAATCTCCTCTCGTCCGTCTTTGCCTGCTGCATTATTAATCTTGGTTCTCATAGACGCAAACAAAAGAGTTGCATTCTCCACCTGGACAAACCTGACCCCACCCAGTCACATTCCTCTCTAAAGTCTGCCTTCATGCCCAGCCTCACCCTGTGTAAACACCTATCAGTTTCACATGCTGCAGTATGATTAATATCAAGCTGTGCTGCTGACACAGACATTTTAACACTTTAATCCTGTCCTCTCTGTTGCAGCTAACAAAGAAAAAAGCGCTGGCAGGATTTTATGTGATTACATTCCTGTATGAGTAAGCCTGGCTGCATCGAGCTGCTATGAATAACTGTATTTGCAGTAATTCTTTGTTCTCTTATTGCCTTTCCTGCAGATCAGCCCAGTTCTCTAGACAACGCTGGACCAGACATCGGGTCTGCCTCCCACCCTCCAAATGTTCAGAAGCCCCCCATGCCTCCTGCACAGTCCCATTCTCAACCCTCCGTGCAGCCTCCCATCATACCTCCCCACTCCCAGAGCACCGGCGCTCTTCAGTTCCACTCCCCCGTGCAGCCGCAGAGCCTCAATCCCGGTGCACAGGTTCAAGGGCTCAGCCACAGCCACAGCATGCCGCCGCCCTACAAGTTCACCACAGAGGACCTCAATAAGGAGGATGTCATCTTCTTCTGATAGAGGAGAAACCAGTCCAGGGATTGATGGTGATCCCCATTAAACCATACGGCCCATTACGAAGAGCACCTTCCATGCGATCATGTGACGTTCGATGCAGGCAGACGCATTGTTTCAGTAAGACTGGTGAAGTTTGTTGCGGGGAGAAGGGCTGCAGTGGTTCACACACAGAAAGAAAGTCGACATTTGTTTTTAATAACCCTCATTTGGTCCTAAACTGCCAATATTAGTGTAATCGTTTAATCTTATTTTATTTAATTTTTAGTTTTATATCTAAACTTAATCGGCTGAATCACGAAGGAGAGACCTTCGGGAAAACAAAGGCTCCTTCCAGAGTGTGGAAAAAAAGGTGTAAATGAAGTTTTACCGATCCAAAGACATTAGCCGTGAGAGCTGAACCAGGATGTGACTGAAAGGAAGAGAAACTGTTGTTTTTTTTGTCAAGAGGAGTGAAATCAGGACAGTCGATGAAGCGATGGAGATCTTACGGGACCTTGAACCACGTAAAAGAAACTCTTAATACACAAACACTGTCTGCTCGATGTTTCATTTGCACAGTGTAAATACTTCAGCCCAGACTGATGGATGAACAGACAAACTGTGTACTGTTTGATTGTACAGCTGTTAAAATGATGAAGCTTCCTTTCATTTTGTTATTTGTCTTAATTGTGTTTATCGCTGAAGGTTCAAACTGAGGATTATGTCCTTGGTTTTTCATCTTTTTATGAAACCCGTCTTGTCTAAGCTGTCGCATCCTATTACTTCATTTCAACCAAGGGGGAGTTGGGCTAATTGTACAACTAATGAAACTCATGCAGAGTGAGACAAACTCGGAATCTTTGTCACATAGTTTGAACTCTTGGCATCATTTTCCCCCCAAACACTCTGTGTTGAATAACAACAAATAAATGTTTCATAAAAATTAGTCTTTTCCCATCTTTACGCTCCGTTTGTTGCTGACTCTGAAACATAACAAATACAAATTTATTAGCATCAGCTTTAATTTTAAGGCTATAATTTTCCCACACTTATACTTATTCAGGAAGCTAATTGAAGATGTCTGAGTTAGTCATCACTTTATTGAGTTTGTCTCACCGCAGGAAGCCCCTCCCCCCTCCCCGCCCCCATCATCACTTTGAGTCACATCTGTATGAAACATTTATTAGAGCTCGAGTGGGTGTACTGTACATTTCATGCTGTAAGCTATTTTAAAAGCAATCTTTAAACTGCTTTAGTTTTCTTGTCAGTAGCCTGAATAGAAAAATAAGACGACATATTGGAATGTAACCATTTCAGGAGAGGATGTGGGCTTCAGACACTGAAAAGTATCAAATATATCGTGAAATGGAACAATTGGTTACAATATAACCCCAGTTCTCTGAGCTCCATATATATGGAATATACAGGGTGGACAGGGATTCTTGACTACATTTGGTTACATTGCAACCCGGGTTCTCTGAGTGGACACATACACCCGACATATTCCATATATACAGAGCTAGAGAGATGCTCTGCACACAGTGGAGAACTTAATGATTTGGCCCACCGTATCCTCTCTGCTGTCTGTCTGGAGAGGACAAATGTCAAAGGAATCAACAGTGTCTGTTTGACACAGACATAAAAACGTGTGCTGTAGGTCACATTCACCCTGTCAGCTTTTCCAATATCAGAATAAGATAAACGATCACACAGGAAGGAAGCGGTTTAAAGGTTCTTTATTTTCCATTTCAATCCACATGAGTCTTATTATCATTATTATTATTATTATTATTATTTTTAGGTTTAATGATATGTTAATCTGTTTATGAAATGTTTTTTGCCACTCGAGCTCATTTTGATGACTTTACAGTTTGTAAAAAACAAAGTCTGGCTGGGTACATTTTAGCCAGTTCAGTTTGAGGTAAACGTTTTATTTGAGGTTTGAGTTTCTGTTGACTGTATTTATTGTTGAAGACGTTTCATCAGCCTTGTCTTAAATCTCTGTGCCTGCCTGACAGAAGAGCGATACTGTGACAGCTGTGGAGGTACAGCCGTCGCCTGCTGTGGTTTGTTCCTCTGCACGCGTGGGGAACGTCAGAGTTTGTTGATCCAAAATGAGCTGCTGAAGCTGTGATCACAGGCTCGACCTGGAGCAGGTTTTTGTGTATATTATGTATATTATTGTACATACTGGTCGCCCTCCTCCTACACAGTGTCTGTTTTGTGTATTTCTGTATATACACTTAAAATACACACATGGCTGTGTAGGTACAATCTGGTACTCTTTCACCTTCCTGAATACAACCTTGGCACAAATCACAATCATTCATCATTGCTGTGTAAACGAATGTGTTTAATCAGCGGCGGTACGCTGCCT
Source organism: Oreochromis niloticus (assembly GCF_001858045.2). NCBI lineage: Eukaryota > Metazoa > Chordata > Actinopteri > Cichliformes > Cichlidae > Oreochromis > Oreochromis niloticus. Next base: position 44,750,847 of record NC_031986.2, read on the forward strand.
GTCGGGTCTCTGGTACTAGTCACAGTTTCAACGAGTTCATGGACGAAATGATCCGCTTGTTTCAGTTGGTTAAACCAAAGAGGCGTTCAGCTGACTGAGTGTCCATAACAGCTGTGTTTACAGCTCATGCCCTTCATCAGATCTTTGGTCCCATTTAAATGGGCTGGTTCATTTAAATGTAGCGCTTTTCTACCCTTCTGAGCAAAGCGCTTTATACAACTTGTGCATTCACCCAGTCACACAAGCACATTTTCTAACTAACATTCACACACTGATGGATGCATTGGAGAGCAATTTGGGGTTAGTATCTTGCCCAAGGATATTTCGCATGCAGACTGGAGGAAGCCAGGAATCGAACCACCAACCTTCTGATCAGTAGATGACCTGCTCTACCGCCTGAGCTACAGCCACCCCACCCCCGTTTGCCGCCTCATCTCAAATATCGCTTTAGTCACAAATGATTATTGTGTTCTTTACATTTTTTATCCACCTAATATGTAGTGTGTGAGTTTCTTGTATTTATGGACTGACGCTCACATGGGTGGAAGCTCTAGAATTGTAGTTTTCTAGAGTTTGGCACAATCAATCCCAGCAAGCTCACAGGTTCATCAGCCAGCTTACTCTGGTGGTTCTTTAGCAGGTGAGACTCGATCATGAAGATCATGTCAGCTGAAAAAGCCACTTAAGCTTTGTCACACTTTTCGGGACGTTTCCTTCGGTACGTCTGTATTTCTGTGTTTTCAGCTCGTGTACGAGTGCTTTGCTTCTGCTTCAGGTCCGAGACTTTAATGAAACCTCAAAGGGGAGATGAAGGCTGCCTTGTGGATCAACTCGAGTCTTAAATGTTGCTTCGCTGTAGTCTCGTTTCTGTTTTCCAATGTGGAAGCCGGTCAGTCACGTCCCTGTGTACGGTGTGTGTGGATTTGTTGCTTTGCTTTTACACATATTTGTTGGACCTGTAATGTGTAAATACTTTATTTCCTCTGCCAACTTTACACTAGTCACTTTGGATAGTAGCATACTTGAAAGGGAAAATGAATGTTGAGAATGCGTCTTTGTTGTTATGTGAACTTTTATTTAGTGAAAGCTGTCTAATGACATTTGTAGCACTCGGCAAAACTGATCTTTTTTTTTTTTTGTACCCTTTTATTTTATTCACTTTGCAACATTTAGAATGACCTGCGGACACAAACTGCTGAATTAGAAACATTTAGTAATAAAAAAGTCTTGAAATAATTTGGTTTGTTTTTCTCCTCTGTGCAAAGCGTTTGGAACATTGCTGTTTAGTCCAAAGTCGAGGACGCAACTAAATTTGTGTTTACTGGCTCGCCGTGCACGTGCAGCGTATAATTCTGACTCATATGCACTTTTATTCACTGCTCGTCAAAATAATCCTGACCACCCAATTAGCTAGCACCCGTGCCATTTCCCAGTGTCTAGGAGGTGCCGTGGCGGTGTTATTGACTCTGTGTTTAGACGACTTAATAACAGTCTATTCCCAGACGAGGATCTATTCAGGTGCTGCGGTTGAGGCTGTTCAATCCTTTCGTGGACATCGCTAACAGTGGGGCTGCCAGCTCCTCCCTTATTGTCATTCTGGCTGGGAAGACGCTACAGCAGCGGCCAGTTTTTATTGTCTGCTGTCATTAGTGGCTTTCCTCTGTCTCCTCTCGACAATTATTTTTCCAGGCTGCTTCCCCTGCGGAGGGAAGCTGCGTTTTAATCTGTCTTTGTTTCTGTCTCAGTCCTTCCACTGCTCTGCCCAATTCCTGTCTCCCTGTTTCTTCCCGCTTCTCTCATCCAGCGTCTCCAGTCCATCTCAGCCCGACTGATTCACAGCTCGAAGGCGGTTTATGTAACGCTGTTTGCAGGAAGTCAGGAGTCAGAGCCTGTTCTCGCCACAGAGTTAAACAAATAGATTCTCCGCAGAGCCCAGACGTGCAGACAAACATCAGACTGACTAATCTTGGTTTGATGGACTCTGTGTCGCTGTGGTTTTCTACTTGTTGTTCAGTGCGCTGCTTGCTGGAAGGAGCCGTTAGGTCATCATGGCTACTTGCGACCCTTGGAGTCATGTTTTTGTTGTCATCACTCAAAAATTATTTACCTCCTCACCCCCGCTGCTGTCGCATTATTACATAATGTTAAGTGCCAAATTTTGTGACATATTGAATTCTAATAAATAAAACATATACAAACAAATCAGCTGTTCTTCAACGTAAAATATTTTCTCATAATAAAAGAAATTGTTAAACTTCAAAATTTCCTTCAAGCTGCTCTAAAGTACAGCATCTTCTCTCCCATAAATAACTGGAAAAAAACATCCAGTTTCTTTCTTAAAATTTACCATTTTAAGAAAGCAGTTTGCTCATAAGTTGGGAGGTGGGGCTAGTTTGTCCAGCACGTCCCACAGATGCTGGATTAGATTGAGCTCAGGGGAATTTGGAGGCCAAGTCAACACCTCAAACTCATCGCTGTGCTCCTCGAACACTCCTGAACCATTTTTCCTTTGTGGCATTGCACATTATCCTGCTGAATACCGTTTCCATGAAAGGGTGTTCATGGTCTGCAGCAGTGGTTTGGTAGGTAGGTGGTAATCAGGCCCATCAGTGAGCCGCTGCTGGTTCACCACTGTTCCTTCGTTGGACCACTGCAGACCTGGAACGCCCCACAAGGGTTGCATTTTTGGAGAGTCGTCTGGCCATCACAGTTCGGCCGTTGTCTAACAGGTGCCACGATGAAGAGATAATCAGTGTTCATCACGTCAGCTGTCAGTGGTCATAATGTTTGATCGGTCTATGTTGCTGTAAAACCTGTATATACCTGATGGTGCCTTTCCAGATGTGCAAGCTGTCAATTCCATAGGTACTAATTCACCCCCATCACCAGAGATGCAGGCGTTTGAACTGAGTGCTGATAACAAACCAGATGGTGTCTCTCGTCTTTAGTCTGGAGGACGTGGTGTCCATGTTTTTAAAAGGAATTTCAAACTTTGAATCACTGAAGAGATTTTTCTTCAGTCCATTTGAAATGATCGTGTTCACATGTGCCTGCTGTAAGGCACAGAGTCGTGCCTGAGGGAGTGAGGGACATCCATTATTCATTTTCAGCCTCGTCTCCTGCACACACAGATTTCTCCAGATTCTGAGTCTTGTGATGATATTATGTACAATAGATGATGATCACAATTTTACACTGAGGAACTTTATTCTGAAATGGTTTCTTATCTCCCCGCATAAAAGACAAAACACATTTAAATGTGTCCACAGACCCCCTTTGATATCAGTGGCTTTGTGCACATCTACCAGCATTAATACCAGTTTCCTGTCCTCTGTGCACTATTCTCCTGCTGTGTGTGAAAAATGCCTCAAAAATTGAATTTCAGTTTGGAGGAGATGAATTGCAGTAAAGCAAAATCTTCAAATCTGGACAGGTGGTGAGTTAAGATCGTGTTGGTGTGATTAAAAAACAGGCTGAGGAACAAACTGCATCACCCAGTGAAACCCACAGCTCCCACTTTGAGCTGATTATGGTTTAACAGGTAGATATAATAATTTCATGCAAATCGATGAGAGCGTGAAAGTCCAGAGGAAACAGTATCTGCACAAAATGTGGCCAAGGAAGCTTTCAGTATGGAGGTCGAGTGGTTTCACTGACACATGATGTTTTCATGCTGTAAGGCTGACACAAACGCAGGGGGGGGGGGTCTTGTAGCCAAAACATTTTTTCAGCTTTTCTCCCAAACCGTCTCGTGACCTTTTCGTTTCATTTGTCAGCTGCAGCGTTTCTAAACCTGCATCCTCAGCATTGTCCTGCTCGCTGTGTTTGAAACTAATGCTATGAAGGAATGTGCTACATGTCTGCTTATCTGACGGCTTCTTCATCGCTCCTGGCTGACACAAGGATCCTCTTGTTGAAAAGACACAAAGCAGACTCTATCTGTCCTCTTTTCAAACACCCAAGGTGATAACAGGAACACAGCCAGCAGTAAAACATGTCTCTCAGCCAAGGCTGCTTCAGATTTGGCTTACATAACCTTCTTGGCAGGATGTGGTGTATTCTGGGAAAGGGAAGCTTGTGCGGGATGCAGTATTTTGAGTTTTGACTGTTATCAGTGATAAAGAGCGGAACAGTGAAGGTCACTGGCCTGAAACAGCTTGTGTGCATGTATGTCTCTGCAGGCACCGTTTCTCACGAGCTGTAAAGTACGATGTTTATAAGCGAAGTTTTGCTCCACATGAATGAGAATCATTGTTGCTTCAACCCTGCTCATCTGATCCTTCATCTGGGATCAACAAAGGTCCCTGTGTCGGGGGAAATGGTGAAAAGGTTATACCAGGTAGAAATCAGATCAGGTGGAGGGCTATTGTTCTGCTGGAAGAGACGCCTCAGGTGAGTCGAAAAGGCTCCGATGGATTATAAAGGAAGTGTGCTCTGTGCTGACTCGCCCTTTGTGCTCACAGGATTTGCATTTTGCAGTCAGCTACAGCCCGGCGACTGTCTCGTTGGTCCAGTTTTGTTCCCGTGTGCCCGAGTGCCGATTACACCATATGAGGAAGTGATGAATGGCCCCCATTGTCACAGATCAGCCCGTTGAAGAGGAGCGTAAACATTAGAGTCTCATATTGTCATGTCTGAGTTTCGCCAAGACAAATTTGCGCTCGACTACAAACAATGTTTAGTCTGAAATGCACCTGTTATCTTACCGAGGATTAGATGAGAAAACTGACACCGCTGTAACACCAGTGCGTGTAATTTAAAGCCTGGGCACAGTGCGAGAACACAAGCAGTACTTATCTGGATGGTTGGTTCAGATGTTGGTGTCAGTTTGTCTGTGCATCATCAGAAGGGCTTCATTTTAAAAAGGATGAAGGGTGGGCTCAGAAACTGTGATCTCACAGAGAAACCGAAAACCCGATTGCTCAAGTAAACAGTGCGGAGTCATTCCCGTGTCCGCGGGGTCTTTTGTTCCCCTGGACCGTTCAGCACATCAGGTGGAACCTGAAAAACACGTTGCCCGGCTCCGTGTTTGCTATTGTTACAGTTAGTCAGAGGCTTTAGGGGAAATCAAAAGAACCAATGATGACCATCGCTTTGTCATCCTCATGTAGTTGTTTAATTGCTTTTATTATTAGATACTCAGAAAGGTGGATTTGTTCATCTGGACGTTTGAGTGGGTGAAACACGAGCCGAAGAAGTTCGTACGAGTGGTTGAAGGTTTCTCTCGCTCACAAAAACGTTACGTCCAGATGAACAAAATCAACATCAAACATTATTAGATACACCCTGCTAGTACTGCGACGGGTCCCAGAACGGCCTTCGTTCTTTGTGTTATTGATTCAACAAGGAGTCTCAATGAGACTCTGCTCCATGCTCACAGCATCTCTCACCCTTTTTGTTAATAGTCAACGGTGCAATACTTGAAATGTGCAATTCCCTTGTATTCTTACAAGGTCGGTGCTGTGCTTTTGGAAACCGAATTTTCCCAGAGGAACCCACCCGAGGGATTAATAAAGTTTCATCTCATCTCATCTCATCTCACAGCTGCTGCACATTAGTTTTGAATCTCTTGCTTCACCACAGCCCAAAGGTGCTCCGTTAGAGGCTGTTTGACTACAGTCATGCTAAGTTCATGTTAAAGAAACCAGCGTGAGATGATTTGAGCTTTGTGCGTTATCCTGCTGGAAGCAGCCATCAGAAGATGGACGCACTAAGGTCATGGTCAGCAACGATACTCGGGTAAACTCTGGTGTTTGCTCGGTTGGATAGTTTCTCTTTTTCTGACCAGTTTTCGGATCATTCTCTGTTTGGAAAATCCCAGAAGATCAGCAGTTTCAGGCCAGCCCATCTGGCACCAACAACAGTTTGACCAAGTCTACATATCCCAGTGCACTGAGGTGCTGCCATGTGATTGGCTGATTAGATGTTATTCCTCTAACATGCAGTTGAACAGGTGTGCTTAGGAAATCTGTTGGATGAGCTCATCTTTGTGTTGGCCGTCTTATTGTTAGTCTCTATGCCAGGCTATATGAATAAGCTGAAATGAGTAATTCAGTGATTGAAGCCTTTTCTTCCATCACATTAGTGCCAAAGTGCATTCCTTTAAAGAACGTTGTTTCCACTTCTTAAAGCTGATCAGTTTCCAGTTGTTTCATAGCCAATAAAGAGCCTTTCAACATTTTACGAGGTGATTCTCTGTTCGCAGCTTTAAGCACTTTTCATCTGTGTTTCAGGATGCAGTATTGTTCAGGGCTGATGCAGGGTGGCTGGGAGGTCTCTGTGGCATTTCAAAGAATTAAAAAGAACTTCCCCCTCTGTGCACACGCGCACACACGCACTTATTCAAACACATTTTCTGGTACCTAAGTCCAATGCTCGTGGTGCCAAGGCAAATTAGCCTCCTGGCAGCAAGCATGGAAAACCTTCTTCATGTCAGAATGTGAAGATGTGGGCAATTTAAGAAGCTAAGTCTCTCCCTGGAAAGACCCGGGGGCTTTGTGTAAAAGTTTCTCGCCATTATCAAAGTTGTTTTTGAAAGTCTGGAGAGCATGTGTTATGTTTCCAAGTAAATGGCAAGACGTGGAGGGGGAGGGGGGCTGCATGCATGTATATGTAGGGTAAAAGGGAACTTTAATGCCTGCAGGAATCCTTATACGCACAGAGTGATGTGCAACAAATCAAAAGGGAATAAAAGCGAGCGGAGAGACGCTCTCACCAGGTACACATCAGGTAAACAAGATGCACTTTTGTTGATGGTGCACTTAAACTCTGCGTGAGGATTTGTTGTTTCGAAGAATGCAGCCCGAGGCGGTGCACTTCACTCCAGTCAGACCATCAAAGCAAACGAAAGCTGTTTCCTTTGTCTGCCTTTGTGTCCTGCTAATGGTCTGTTATTTGAGATTTTCTTTGAGTACGTCTCAGCGTTCAGAAGCAGCTCTCTGGGTTTTGTTTCATAGTCTTTTATAAATGTAACTAGAAGGTGAGGATTTAAACAGGGTTATAAATCTGAAGGATAAACAGGAGAGAATAACTGCATCGGCACGTCCTTCCTTCATCCTGGAAGACAGCGGCGCTCCCAGTGCAAGTGCAGCTCAGCTCTACATGGGGGATCTAAACACAGCCTCTCTGATTTAGGAGCTGGAACGGAGCAGTCGCCAGCCTCCCACCAGAGCTGGCAGGATCGGTTGGCTGTCTGGCGGCTGTTGTTGACGAGGGGAAGGCGGGTGGAGTGGGGGAGTGGAGACGGGCAGACGCTGCCAAAAGACCAAAAGGCCACTAACTGCTGTAACGGCAAACACCAGACTAGGACAAAGCCGGGCGGATTTCCTGCACACAGGAAAAAATAATTTTGTTGCTAAAAATCTGTTTATATAATTACTCAGTAGTACTGCAGTAAATACCTCTATATAGTTACAGCCCTGCAGTTTAGAAATGAATCTACAAATCCAATGAGAAAAGTTGTCACAAAGCTGAGACCATGACTGAAAAAGTGTGAACGGGCCCTGAGACTGGAAATAATGCAAATTCCCCCAAACTCAGCGCTAATAACACAGGACACCTCAGCCTGATGCAGGCATATCAGTTCCTGCGTGCACCTGAGCTGTTCGGCTATGAGTAATGTTTATTCAGAGCTGGTTCCTTTTGTTCAGCCACTGCACCCATGTTTGAGGGAGGGAGTTGCATGTGGGTGTATACAGTTTGCTTCAGGTAATAAAAGCAGTTTGGCTAAGGTTAGATCAGGATATTAAAGTTAAACATTAGCAAAGTCATGCCTCGCATTGCTGCTGACTGACCTTTAAAGTATTCCCTATTCTTTATAGGCAAACGAAAATTTAGCAGATGTGTTCATTAAAACTTTTCCATCTTATGTTGAAAAGAAAAGCAATCAAAATGTGGCTTCTTCTGCAAGTGTTAAACATCCATTTCAAATCATGAGCAGCTGATTTCAGCTCCTTTAAATACTGGTAGCATCGGTCCGTGATCAGCGGCCCTCTGGGTTTAAATGCCTTGTTGATGCCAGATGTGAGAAGCGAATCTCCCGACTGTTGGAGCTGTTAGGAAAGCAACAGTAACTCTAATAACCACTGGTCACAGCCAAAATATGCAGAAGAGAATCTCTGAATGCACAATGCAGAAGACCACACCTGTCAGCTAAGAGCAGGACACTGAATTCCCTCAGGCTCACCAGAATTAGGCAAAATAGAAGCTTGGAAAAAGTCGCCCGGTCTGATGAGTCTCGATTTGGGATGGTGGGATCGGAATTTGACATAAACAGCAGGAAAGCATGGATGCATCTGGTCTCGGCACAGCTTAATTACGTATTGTTTAAATGTCACACTCTACCTGACTATTGTTGACCACAGTGCACATGTCTTCTGACGCCTGCGTGTCACAAAGCTCACATCATGTCAAACTGGTTTCTTGAACTTCACAGTGAGTTCACTGGGCTTAAATGGCCTCCACAGAAAACTGATTTCAACAGAAGATTCACAAGGTGTACGACAAGTCTGCAGCTGTGTGATGCTATCGTGTCACTATAGATGGCGATTTGACTCTGATGACCCATCACGGTGATGGACAGGGTTTAAGGCAGGACCACCCAGAGTCTAGACGAGGATGGTGATGATGATGATGAAGACTGAGGTGGAGATGAGGAGGAGCACTGATTTAAACCATGAGAAGCGGTGCCTGATTGGTTCAAAGAAGGTGGGCGTGAAGATGATTGGACTAGAATAATGATGTCGGTACTGAGATTGACAGCGTGGGAAAGCGGTAGTCATGTAAAGAACAAAAGCAGGCAGATGACTGACTACAGATCTTTCTTCCTGAACTTAACCACAAGCTTCATTTCTATTAGACAAAGAGAGACAAAGTTCAGTTTACAGGCAGACGCCACCAAGTATCTTTTGCTCGCCTCTTGACCTCCGGCACAGTTAACACAGCTGTGTGTGTCCTGAGGTTTTCATCACCTCAGAATTTACCTTATGCAACAGAGGCGACACTGTCAGCTGTGAAATCACTCTTCATCGTGCAGACATGTGAACAGCAGACTTTAAATCTTACCTACCCAAACACACAGTGTCTCTTTTGATCCATGGATCTTATTTCAGGCCATTAAAATGTCATCGATTTTTGGCACAGTGTCGCGGGGCATTAAGTAGGATCATACCTTAATGTCTCTCAGCTCCCAAGGAGAGCTCAGTCATCTACTGTAACTTGCACCCAAACCTGTTCCACACAAAGGCAGACTGCTCTACTGTTAATAAAGAAAACCTCTCCCTGCTGTTTCTGCTCTTTATTCTCGAGCTGTCATTCCTCCCCTCGGCCCTTTGGGAAATGCTGTGTGTAACCAATCAGACAGCAGCAGCTGGGTCATCGCCTTCTTTGAACAGAACCTCCTCAGTTCAGTTTCCTCCTTGCACAACGCACCCAGCTACAGTGAGATTTGTCATGAATCATTCAGCGTTTTGCCTTCTGCTTGCAGCGGCCGGCCTCCGCCGGGCCTTTCCTCCTGACTGGGAAATCATTTTTGTATATCAAAAGCAGAGCGAGCTTCTCAGGGGAGTTTGAGGGGTCTGAGATGAGATGCAGGTCACGATGCTGCCACATGGCACCTTCTGCACTCACACTTGTTTGTCTGTCTCTATATGTGTGCATACATCCATGAGACAGTGTGCGTTAATACAGCGTGTCTGCTTCATTAGTTTTGTATAAGCCTCTGCGCTCTGCTGTGAATGAGGAGGGAGGACGACACACGTCAGGCCCAGACACAGACAGATGCTGCTGACACATCTGAGTGTCTCTCTATTGTATTATTCATCCTCGGTGTCACGTCTCATCCGGAGTGGTCAGCCAGACACGGCTCAGCAGAAGGGGTCGCCTCGAGCGCGCACGCACGCTTGTGGTCTGTTTTCATAATTCTGTTTGGGTGTGACTTTCTGCGGCGTGCGTGTGTGAGAGAGGGCGGGTTTAAATCTGCTCCGCCTCCGAGGCCTTCTCATCAGGCTGTGGATGATGCTTTTGATGTTCGTCTCTCTGAGCAAAAGGGGGCTTCTGATTGGAGAGGCTGTGTGTGTGTTTTTATGTGCGTGAGCATAAATTTGTCACCTCAGGCAACCTATCAACCCCTTCCATGCCGACCCAACCTTGTGCAACCCCCTCCTTGAGCCTCGCTCCGAGCCGACTGGGAATTCTCTGTTGTATTAATGAGACTCAGAGGAAATGGCAATTACATGAAATAAAGTCTCAGTTCATGAGATGAAAAAAGGAGCTTTGCAGTGTTTTTAGTTGGTAGAGGAAGAGAAAGGCGTCTTTTTGTACCACACGAATCCAAAAATGCCCGGCTTGCCTGGAATGTCCGCTGGCCCGACTCTGCTCTGCCCACAGTCTTTGCTCATCGGCTACGATCGGCGGATGAAGCCATTGTGTGTTTTTTCCTGTGAATGAAATTGTCCCCGTGTTGAGCTGTGCTTCAAAGGATAATCTGCAGATTTCTGTCAGAATCTGCAGATTATACAGTACAAATAAAATGTTCACGTTTCTCCAAAGTTGTCTTCCCAACAGTTTCACTGACATCTACACTGGATGGCCAGGAAGCGTTCGCGATGTCTTCTCCGGCGCTGATAATTGGCGTCTGTCTCGTGTCAGTGACGGAAAAGACGGATTTAATGCGACATGACCGTTCAAACAGCAGTCGCTTTCTAAAACATCGGATATGTATCGGATTCAGTACCACATACGAAAGTGACCCAGATCGGATTTGAGCCGTTCACACTGTCATACCATGATCGGATATGGGTCGCGTAGGGTCAGAAAAGTCGGATTTGATGCGCTTTCGCCTGCAGTGTGAACGTAGCCATAGTGACGTGATTGCATACCGCTCCTCTACCAACGCACATGCTTCACATGGTCCTCCCACCTTTGTCTTCAAAGCAGAGGAGAAGAATCTACAAAATACTTCTATCGATTTTTTTTTAGCAAACATTTTGTTAATATCCCATTTTATACAGAACTTTTGCTTGAAATCATATCTTCTTAAAGGAGAAAAGCTGAAAAACATCAATAAAAGTTTTTGCACTTTTCTCACAGTTTTGCTGTTTTGTGCAGTTAATTGAATGAAACCACAAGACGCTATCAGAGGAACCGTCGCTGTGCTGCACGTGCCAGCAGCATTAGTGCTGTATAAAGACAGCTTTGCAAAAACCAAAGTCTTAAATATCTGCAACAGATCGGTGACGTGTCCAGGTTAAATCCTGCGTCTCGCCTCGTCATAGGATCGGTTAGAGTTAAGGTTTTGCTGCAGGACCTCTGCAACTCCAATGTTTAAGAATGGATGAATTTATATCTCCTTTCTTATATATCATCAGTTAGATAAATGTAGAGGAATAAAAAGTGTAACGTTTTCCCGCCATAGTAGAAGCACGAGCAGGAAATGAAAATACTTGAGTATGTATACAGCACCCCAAAATTGTACTTACAGTAAGTGCAGCACTTAGTACCATTTAGTCTGGACCAACCCACAATCAGGGGTTGTTATCGTCATGGCGACTTGAAATTTGAATCTGCAGGCAAATAGCAGTAAAACGCAAGACGCTTGTTTGGTGGAGCTCGAGTCTGAGTGCAAGGAAGCAAATATATGAAGCCCGTCAAAGACCTGAAAGCTTTGGTGGGCTGTGTCCTCCTCTCCTCTCCTGTCCTCTCCTCCTTTCGTTCCCCTGCAGTTTACTGGGTAATTGTTCCATTGTGTAAACAGCTATTTCTGTGGCAAGTCTGAATGCGCCCTTCCATCACAATGCTCACATCTCCCTCCCTTCCTCACTACACTCACAAATTAATCTGGTGGAGAGAAAGTGAGAGAGGGAGGGTCACAGGTTGCTAGCACAAGTTTACAGAAACAGACGCAGAGTGAAATGTTTATACATGTGAATGGAGTTTTTTCAATACCACGGATGCATAAATTCAGCTGCACAGCATGTGTGTTTGTCACTGAGATCTTAATTAAAGGTGCCAAACAACACTGTATGCATAGGTGTTTACTTTTTATTGTTCTTTCCATTTATAGAAACCTTGGAGGACGTCAACAGAAGCTGATTACAGGCTTCTTGAAAGTAAACGTCATGGCAGAACACCTGTATTGGATTTCATTAAACTCTACCTAAAAATGCAATTAAATAAAAGCTTTCACAAAGCTGCAGACTGGAGGTAATAAAAGCTTACATGTAGGAGTAACTAAGTAAACAACGAGTAAGTAAATAACAAGCCGTTACCAATAACAGCGATAGTCATACTTTTAACTCACAACAATAATGATCACTGTGATTTTAGGCTATAATAAATTACACACAAACAGCTTTAGACATTTTTCATAGTTTCAGGTAAATGTTTTCACGTCCCCCCCAAAATAAAAAATTAACACAGTATAGTAGGTGTATAATTAAAGAGGATAGAAACCAAGTATCCATCCTATCGCGGCAGTATCAGTCCAATATTGGTACCAATACCGATATTGGTATCGGACCACCTCTAGTTTTAAGACTAAATTTCACCTCGTTAAATCAAATATCCTGTTTTTTAATGTATATTTACTTTAAATTCCAAACACACAACACTCTGCATATGGCTCAGTCTGCTGCCAGCACACATTTAACTCAGGAGATTCAGCTCTGCGTGCTTGGCTCTAGCCGACCTGTCAGCTCCTCAGAGCCCCTCACACACACACACACACACACACACATACACACACACACACACACACACACACACACACAGAAAGCAGAGACGAGACAACCCCTGCATTCGTTCCAGTGGTTAGACTGGCTGACTGGCTGTCTATCTGTCTCACACTCTGTTTACTCCTCATTTGCTTACCCAGCCAGCTCTGAAGCTGTGGAGCGGCTGCCAGCAGAGATGCCCACAGCTATGGAGGGGGGGGGGGGACAGAAGGACAAATTTTACACCAGTAGCAGAGACGGCACAGACACAGAGACAGGGGACGGCATTGTTTGGTAATTGTATACTCTTAAAGGCTGGACAGGCTTGTGGTCATTTTCTCAGTAGTAAAACGAGATAGAGGTGAGGCGGGGCACGGTTGACGAAGATTGATTTGTGCCTGTGCAACAAGGGAGACTTGTGTAAGAGTGAAGGAGTGAAGTTTCCTCCCTTCTGCAGTTTCTGCTGATTTTTTTCAGTCCTGGCAAACTTGCACATGCAGAAATTCCCCTTGTGCGTCTGCACTTGGACCACATATTTGTAACTTTTGTTTAAAACTATTGCAAGTTTTTGTTTGCAGGTTGGGGGATTATTTTAAATGTTATTGACAGGACAGTAGACTGGAAAGCAGGGAGAGAGTGAGAGGAAATGACCTCAAACCCAGGTCACCTAAACCAGGTAAGTTATAACGGTGCCATTCACGTTAATATCTCAAGATCATAGGAAACCTTGAAGCATCTTAAGATGAAGATTTAAGCACTTGAACAATCTTGATGCAGACAGATAGCGCTGATTTATTCCCCTCTGTAGCGTTTTAAATTCAGAATTAAAGCTCCTTTATTCTCCGCTCAGATCTGAGCTGCCCAGAAGGCCTTTATTGATCCATCGATCGGGCTTCCCCCCGCCAACGCGTCATCAAGGCGTCTCCTTTTGTTCCTGTCCAAAGCAGGCACGGCCCCCAGCTGAGGGGGTCTCAGGCCAGCAGACGCATGCCGATATTTGGGTGGAGAGGCAGAGTGCAACGTCCCTGTCCGTTCCACCTCGCTGCTCCTTTTCTTACGGGTTCACAACAACCCCCCGCTTCACACACAAACACACGACCACAGACACACATAAATGCATATGCACACCAAAACCACACACACATAAACAGAGACTCCACATATCGTCCAATCCAGTCATGACAGCTCATCCAACCTTCCATCCCCCTTTCCCAGTTTGTGTGTTTGTGTCTCTGTCTGAGGTTCTTTTGTCTCCAGCGGACTTTGAAACGTCTATTTATTCGCCGTGGTTTAATTGTGTTGTCGGCAAGTTCTGTTTGAAATCGCTCAGTTTAGCATCACAATAGGAGCCACTGACCGACCGGCTCATCCCGCCGTCCGGTGCCAGCTCTCCTTTCAGAGAGGCCGTTTCATCTTTTTATGCGCCTTTGCATTGTTTCCAAAAATTCATAAATTAACCTTTTGATGAATCGGTGGCACAAACGTGTGCACATGCTTGACTGGACATGGCCCGTTCCAGACACGATGCAACGGCTGCAGAGGGACATTTCTCTTTGCTTACATCCAATTAACAGCGAACTTTGAAGTTTCTTCGTCTGTCTTTGGAATATTTTAACGACGCTGTTGCATTATGTCACTCGCTCTAGGCCAAAGACTGAACATGTTGGTGTACAGCGAGTCTTTTGGATTCAATGTGCTGCCTTTTTATTAACCTTTTAGACATTTACAACTATGCAGACAAGAATTCAATGTTAAGAAACTGAAAAACCTTCAGATGATCTATTTTCCCGTCTCCCTCTTTGTGTCTGACACTCTCAGGCCGACACAGGCGCACTCACTGTTCATCCATCTGTCCTTCTCAAGCATTGTCAAGGTAGCTCATTTCATCTCCACTGAGGCCGAGGCGAGGAGAAAACAGAAAGAAAAACAGAAGGGGATGAAAATAGTGACGGTCTAAAATGAGAGCTAGTGTGTTATTCTGCAGCCAGAGGACAGAGAGTGAAAGCTGAAGAGGAAGCTTGGAAAAGCTGGACCGTGATCTGTGATTTTCCACTTTTTTCTCAACTTTGTGTTTGTGAGATCAGGAGTCTGATGCCATCAAACTGTGACAATTACGGTTTCTGTGTCCAAAAAGCCAAAATTAAAACACTGTCACCGTTTGAATGCTTGATTCACGAGTGCAGGTCATCCAATAATACAGTTGCAATGTTTTTGTTTTAATGACAGGTGTGTGTGTGTGTGTGTGTGTGTGTGTGTGTGTGTGTGTGTGTGTGTGTGTGTGTGTGTATTTTCTGTTTTGATCTAGTTGATCTATGGCTAACTTAAAATCTGTCATTGTGGAGTAATTCAGTAAATAAATATATCAGGGTGTGTGGTGAAGCTGTGTTACACGACTTTATGCACTTATCTAATTTACAGATTTAACAGCCAACCAAGTCTCTTCAAACTTTCTGTTATCTTCTAAAACACCAAACAAGTCAAAGTACAGACAGAGGTCCTGCTGCCCGACTGTTTAAACACCTCAGAAGTGGAAATCCTGCAGGTTTGTTACAAACCTGGAGCTTGCAGGCAGCACACTCACAGGCTCCGCCCTCACATTGAGCGTGGGTACATTCCTCTCTGGTGGTTCTCCTCCCTCTTCTACACAAACGTGCCAGCCCCACTTCCTCCCACCCAACGCCCAGACTGCACTGTTTGTCACGTAAACGTGGCCGCAGAAGCGTTGTTATAGAAGGAGCATCTCCTGACTGTTGGTGAGAATCATCAGGGTATATTTTAAAGATCTGAGTGTTATCGCAGCCTCGCCTCTGTCAGTCTGCCCCAGGGCAGCTGTGGCTACAACTCTAGCTTGCCCTCACCGGTGTGTGAATGTGAGAAACTGTAAAGTGTCTAGAAAAGCGCTATATAAATGCAATCCATTATTATTATTATTTGTTATAATGTTGATTTTAGAAGGTTTTTCTTCTCCGCTTCACATACCATGTGATCATGACACGTGATATCGTCAAAGAGATAAACTATGAGCAGTTAATCTGAGCGGCGACTCAGTGCACAGAGAGAGCAGGAAGGAGACGGGGTGTTTGGTAAAATACCAAAAGCACTCCTAACCTGCATTTGGAAACTATCTGAAGCACCTGTGTGATCGTGCAGCTGCCCGCAGCGTTTTTAATAACACAGCTGCTGAACTCCAGTTCTCCACAGAGGATGAGCAGGATTCCAACAAGATGACATTTATTGAAGAGTAACAAACTATAGAACAAGTAGTAACAGACTGTTTTAGTAATAGCTTAATATATCAGTATATCTGGAGTATACTGCGATACATTGGAGACTTGCACAGAGAGCAAATTAACATATTTTTGACGATTTGCTACAAAAAGGCTTCGATTACTCACACGACCCGACCGGGTTAAGACAAAAGATACAAAATTAAGACAATTAAGAGAGTTGTGCAAATTTAAAGCCTTCTACAAATGAATTACGAGGCAAATGTACAAAACTATATACACTAAAGACTTCTGTAAAGACACGAAAAGAAAAAAACAATATTGCAGCTACAAGGCTAAAACACTAAGTTTTGTTTTTTAAGTCCACAACAACACTAAAGTTAGCTATTCAGGTTTTGGCAACATTTCTGTTTCAAATATGACCGATGCTTTTAAGCACAATCATACGTTTTCCACTTGGCAAAACGACATAAAGAAGATTTCCAAAATTAGAGTTTGTATCACAAAAAAAAAAAAAGTACATTCACTAGAAAAAAATCTGTTTTCAGAAGACCGATAACAAAAGATGTAACCCTTCCTTTAGCAAGTACACATGACCCTGAGACAGAAATAAAACAGAAATCATCTGAAGCCGACACAGACGAGCATCTCCTTCGTGATGGGCCACATTCCCTCTTTTTTCTTTCTTTTTTTGCGAGCTTGTATTTTCAGTTAGGAAGAGGATACAAATTTAGCTCACCAAAATTGAGGGAAGCCCAAGTCCAACTTCTAAAAATACAGACAGGAAGATTGTTTCTGTTCACAAAATCATACACTTCCCCAAACGTCTTCTCTCCCTCTCCACATGCCGCCACAGCAAAGGTCTAATTCAGTCGGAATAAATTACACCTGAGTAAACAGTGTCAGGAGTGGGCGGGGGCAAAGAGGGACATCTCGACTTCCTTCTTCGCTGTGAAACAAGCTACAGTGTCAGTTAGAGCGGTGATGCACTGGTGAGATGATGCACGTCTCCGGACGAGCAGTGCAGGGCTGACAGAGTGACAGCAGCTACAGAGAGAGAGAGAGAGACGTGCTCACAAGGCCCTGCTGGACACACACCAGCGAGTCCACTTCAGATTCGGGGACAACACGGCAAAGTTACACAAGAAGCACGAGTAAACACATCAGGTAAAAAACAAAGGTCTCTGTGCCGTTTCCAGGCCTTCACTCCTGTGCAGTTGGAGATAATGTGAATCAGTCTGGAAGGAGAAACGACGGGAACACGCAAAACCCTTTCCTCTTCCTCCTCCTCCTCCTCGGAGCCGCTGAAGGGAGGCACATTCCTGCATACCAGACTCCGTGGCTCATCTGAGGGAAAAAGACAGAGAGGGATTAACGTGCGGGTCCCGTGAACTCTGCTGTACAAGGACCCTGTATGAGAACGCCGGGCACATGACCAGAGGGCCTGGACATTCTCAGGGAGAGGAACGCAGAGACCTCCAGGCTACACAGCAGCTTATCACTGTGCTATTTTATCAGGCTGTGGCCACAGAGCATTAATATTACCTCTGAATGCAGCAACACTTAACCACAGTCCTCCTGGCATGTGAGATTAAGCCCCCCCCCCACACCCTTAACCATTTTTGTTGCTTAGTAATGAATATCTGAGGGTTGCAGAAGTGGGGACCTGTGAGTGAAAACAAGCTTCAGTGAACTCAGATAAAAAGCACATATTCCAAAAACCATCTGCTTTATCTCGATAGGAGGCTTTATGCTGCAATTTTCAAATTCCTGCATCTGCAAGCAGCATTTCTTTAAAAATACAAACACTGTAATGAATTCTTTGGAATCTCATATTCCTCTGCAACCTCACTGTCTAATTTTCCTCTCGTTGCGGTATGAGGAAGTCGTCCTCTGGATATTTGGGACGCTGGACAGAAACCTGAACCTGGTGGTTTGCATACTGCACATTTGCAGAGATACTGATAACCCGGCCCCGGCCGCTGCAGCGGGAGGCAGCGAGTTCGTACTCGGGCTCTGCTGGGGGTTTGTTTGGATAACCTAAAGACTCTAATTTCCACGGCTGACAAAGTGCGATGATACTACAGAAGCCTTCACTGATCCACGCACATCTGTGACTGTTGTGAATACTTTGCTGAAGCGTAACAGTAAGACTCAGTCGGAGCGCTGTGCTACGAGAACAAGAAACAAAGAAGTAGTACGAGAATATTTGTTTGCACATTTAAACTCTTGATTGCTGTGATAGGCTGGAGCTGTGCAGGCTCTAGTTGTTTATCGCTGCGAGCGTGCTGACTCCACCATGGCAGCAGACGTATTGGTGACATTTCCACATCTCTATAAAACCTTCTTTTGAAAAGGAGCTTTATTGTTATGCTGCATTCCACGTCCTGATATTTATTCTTGAACTCTGTCAGAGTACTTTTGCCTTGTGAAATGAGCCACTTTTGATTGGCTGCTTTTCACAAACGGAAGATTTTAAAACAGCAGGTGGGTGGAGCTCCAAGCGTGGAAAAGAAAGAGCCGTCTGAAATCGAGCATTTTAAACAGCCTGAAGTTTGCACTCATTACTGTATATACACAAAGCTTGGCTTTGTTAAATTGTAACCACTATTTTATCTTTTTTAGCTTTATTGCAAATAATCATATGATTCCAATTTTACATGTTCATGGTTCAGTAAGACTCTAGGCTAGGCTCAGCTAGGCTCCTCAGCTAGCTTAGCTCATCCTGCTTTGAAAAGCAAGAATAGCAGCACTCATTGCATCACATGTAACTTTAGGCCTCTGCTTTCTCTGTCAGTGCACATGTGCATGGCTCACTGGCAGCACTGTTTGCTGTGCAGATGGTGAAACCCAAACACGCAGCCACTTTGCTCCGACTGTGGCAGTTCTGTTTATCAAAGCTTCATAAGAACTGTGGCTGTATATTTGGACCTTCAGGCCATCGCGTCCAGGGTACGATGAGCTGAGCCGCAGGTCCAGACAGTGAAGAAAGTGTTTAAAGACACCAAAGCAACAAAGAGCTAATGTACTGCCGTGGTTAGTTCATCCGCTGAGAGATAATATCCTCGTCTCACATGACCAAACTTTAGCTCGCTGTCATCTGGGATGAGCTCCAGACCGTCACTTCCTTATTACCCGTCACATCAAGGTCAGTTTTGCGCAACACCGTGGTGTATCGTTTACAGCGTTCACCTTTTGCCCACATTTCAAAGTATGGCTCCTGATTTAGACACGACTGTAACCCAGGCATTATCCAGGTGCTCTGTGTGCGTCCAATCAGGAGCAACCGCCGTGTGCCACTGCAGATGGGCTGGGACTAAATGCTGCTCTGCTTGGGTCTGCCACTTTGAGGTTCACCTCATGTTTTCACAAAAGCTTTTGTCTCATAAAATTCGACAACGTCCAGTTTGAGACACCTGGAGAGGAGCGGCTCACAGAGTGAAACCTGGCATTTTGCAAAAGCTGCATTTAACTAAAACCCACATCTGCATCTTCTAGACGCCCAATGAACCAAAGCCAGTCCTTTCTTTAGCCCAGTCCTTTCTTTAGCTGTCCCCTGTGTGCAACAAGGCCTGTGCCATGTTTACTAATGACCACCTGAAACTGCAGCGTATTGACCGATGCATGAATCGCAGTCACTTCATTTACATGAGTTTGCATTGTTTTCAGGGATGCGTGAAGGACTCTGGGAATGAGCTCCGGCTTACAGGCATCTTGGTACGGCTCTAAAGCATAATGAGGCGTGCCTGATGAATCGCTGCAGAAACTCCAGTTTAAGACGGGAACAAAGAACATCTCTGTGACTGGACGAGCCTCACTTTCAGCACCACTTCAGCAAATATTACGCAATTCGGATTAATTACCAGGCAGACACACTCTGTCCTTCCCCAGCTGGCTCTCTGAGGGGGGCCGCTGTAACTGTATGACAGCTCGTCTCTTTTTAAGGGCGTAATCAAATTAGTCTGGGTGATTATTCAGCCATTTTAAGCATCGTCTTCCCTTTCCCCCTTTTGTTAGTCCCAGCGTGGAGAAAAGACCAATAAAAACACCATTAGGTTTATGCAAATTTCAGCATTTGTGCTGAGGGCTGTAATGTGGCAGATTGATTACTCGAGGGACCCGAGACCAAGTGTGCGTGCACGTGCTAACTCTGACTGTATGTGCGCGCATGTGTGTGTGTGTGTGTGTGTGAGCTGGGGGGGGGGCCTTGTTGTACACAGATGCCACAATAAAAGCTTCATTCAGCCCGTGCTCCTGGTGGCCCTCACAGCGAGGCATTAATAAAACATTAGTATTGAGTGACTGAGGCCTCTGCTCTCCTCCTCCCCGATCCCACCGTGACCTTTCCATTTCACAGCAGCTGTTTGAGGATGAAGACAAACCACCAAGGAGTCCCTCGGTAACCTCTGACCTCTCCAGGTGTACCCTATCACAGAGGGCCATGCCCACCTCACAAGAGTGTCGGTTAAAGCCGTTAAAAAGCTGAATTGGGGGGGGGCAAAGGCTCAGGCATCATAACAGGCATTTCAAAGCTATTACAGTTCAGTGGTTAGAGAGCGGGATCTCCTGTTACATGTTGTCTGCCTGTAGTCTGGCACCCACGACTGACCAGGCTATCCCCCCGGATGCCATCCAGCTTATCATTTCCCAGAAGACGCACTAAACATACGATCAAAAGAGTCTAAACAAAATTACGCGCGTTTAGTTCTGCGTGTTTTAAACCCGTCTGTGAACGTCACAGGCTCTTACTCCCATTCCCAGAACAAACACGAGCCGTAACGCTTGAGCCTTTACAAATACTCTTCCCCCGTCCACAGTGGGTTCTGGCTTGGCCTTGAAGTCTGCGGTTAGTCACATCTGGTGGAAATGCACAGGGCAACAAACTGCAGTAGGTGGTGACAAAAAAGAAAAAGAAAGGCACAGCACGGCTGGTAATCCCATACAGGCCACGCAAACCACAAGGCGACATTAACAAATCTTTACTAATGGGAAAGCAAGCCACACCTTCATTCCTCCCAAATTAGAGTGAGGACGGCTGGCTTTTACTAGGAAAGGCAATGCCAGCAGTGTGTGTGTAAGTGAAAAACAAGTGATTTTACTATTGTGTAAAGTCTCACCAGACTGCTGGGAGGGAACAAACACACACTTGCAGAAACAGTATTCTTCTCTCTAACCCCGGCTGAAAGTTGAAAGCTCTGGAGCAACGTATTTTTAGGCAGGCGTTAGACTCGGCTGCCAAACGGTGGAAAATATAGCTTTGTTTCTCCTGGTCTTACTCACTTATCTCCTCCTCTCCTTCAGTTTGTGCGTACGTTTGTGTCAGTATGTTGCTCCAACTTTGCCCCCTCCTCCTTTCTTGGGTGTGTGAGAGAAAAAGTCAACAAGGGTCTGGGGAAGAACTGTGCTTAACAAGCTGGAAATCTGAGCTTTCTCCATCTGTGCAGTAATTAAACATAAAGGCAGTCAGCAGCAGGACGGCTACTGTAACTGCGAGGGTTCGTAAAGACGCGGTTCCTTGATCTTTCACAGGCAGCCTGTCTGTCTCCATCCCACCCCAGAAACCTTGGCTACCATGGATACAGTGGCCCATACCAGCAGCCTCATAATGCTAAGCCCCCAGCTCCATCATCTCCAGCTGTTTACTGTCGACACAAGTCACACATAAGCCTCCACTTCTGCTTCTGCTTTACTTTCAAACTCCTCGGCAGAATAAAAAGAGGAGGTGCCTTTACAGTTGTTTTTGCACTGTGGAGGATTTACCCAGGATGCACCTGGGTCTGTCAAACAGAAAATAACAAAATATGCGCATACGTATATAAGTGAGACGGCTCTATGAGAATTTTAACTTGAGCTGTATCAACTCTGGCTATTGGCTAGCCAAACATTCGTCAAGTACATATGAGAACAGCTGTATTTATGTTTATCTGATCGAGTCCGTCTAGTTTCAGTCAACTTGGTTCTTAATCACGATCTCTCAGTCTCATGGTGAGGCGCACAGCATATGAAGCAGGAGCCAGGAGACCAAGCAGTAACCCCCCGGCTGGAAAGTGAAACCAACGCAAAGCAACAAAACCTGTAGTTTCTCAAGAGGCCACTTGAGTCTGGCCCCAAAAGCGAGTCAGTCCACTTATGCCTGGATTATACTTTGAGGATACGGACAACTGGAGACCTGAAGGCCAAGCAGTCATTCCTGCTTCTCTGAAGTCTGCTTGTTTTTTTGTTTTAATGTCCTCAGTGCAGGCAACAAAAACACAGATCCTCGTGTGACTGCTTAGGCTTCAGACTCCCATATTAAAACAGCCAGGAGTGAAAGCATTTGCTCTCTACAGACAATTTCAATTTCCATCACAACAGCTATTTTTTTCCATAACACGGGATGGCAACTGCCAGAAGACTGAAACTGAAACTTTGTAATTGACATTTACAAAGAAACAGGTGGTGTCATATTAGCTGTGTCCATTTTTTGTTTACAGTCTCTGTAGAAAACAATTAAGTTAGCATGAAGACTAAAAGTTAGTTGGACCTTTTCCAACTTTAGTTACTTTTACAGAGTCACATGCAAACACTTAGTTAGCTTCAGAGCAGATAGAGCCAGGCTAGCTCTTTCTACTCTTTGTGCTAAGCTAAACTACACGACTGCTGGCTGCAGTGTCGTAAAACCCCTCCTTGTTTTTTTCTTTACAGTTTTATTACTGTAATAAAGATAAAACCCTTTAATTTCAAATTCAATAACTGCTGCAGGATTCAGCTGTTTTCCACTGATCGCACCAGAACTGAAATAAGGTCACAGCACGGGCCTCGTGAAATTTCAAACCACTGGGAACGTGTGAAAAATAAATAAATAAAGCTGCTGACTGCGCTTCACCATGTAAAAGCTGAAAACGCCTCAGGAGAAAAGCATCAATCGATAGACTCGCATGAAACTGAAAACTGTCCCTGCCTTCCCTTCAGGCCAGTTGGCTCCATTATTCTTGAGTTGTTGTAGTCAGTCGTATTTTTATACCCTTTAGACTTTCTCTGTTCCTGAATTCCTGATAAGATGACCGGTTTGACTGTTTGTTACGGTGGAAAAAACTCATCAGCACGTATGGAATTCATCTTTCCTTTTTCCTTTTTTAAAATACTTCAAAACCTGGGATCAAGTCGAGGACTTGTTTGTTTCCCCGTCCTGTAAAATGTCGAAATCTTAAGTGTTGCTTCACACGAGCTAACAAACAGAATGTCTCTGATCTTATCTAAAGCACAGCGAACGTGACGCATCGACTTTTCAAACCGACTCGTTACAGGCACTCCGTTAGCAGCACCGGGCCTGCAGAGCTCCCTGCACCCTTTTGCTGTTCACTACAAGCACAGACCTGATCCCTGCCTCTCCACCTCGCTCCCGTCAGTGTCAGTGTCTTGTTGTGTAGCTCTCGCTCTGTAATTATCAGCACCGCTGACATTCCTCGTGCTCTCTAAACCAAGACTCCTCCATGTTTATCCGACACCCAGCCGGCACAGCAGCTAGATAATGTGTAACCACTGTAACCATTAGCAACCCTGAAAACACAGAAGAGTCTTTAAACTGAACTTGTACGATTTAAAGAGGCATTCACCTGGACTGTAACAGTGTAACACTGTAACAGTGTAACACTGTAACAGTGTCCTTTACGCTAGCCAGCTCCCATACATTATCTGAAGATTTAAGGGGGAACTATGAATAGCACACATACAGTAATTGACATCTTGTTTGTTTGCGTCACTTTAAGAAGCTACAATTACTCACCGCAAAACCTCCGAGAGTCAGTGCATCTCTATGCTGAGAGGTACTTCCATGTGCTGACGAAGGCAGTGGGAATGAGCGAGTAGGGCACGCTGGTCACGCTGTCCCAGGAGTCTGACGCTGGATCGTAACAGTCTAGCGTCTTGCACCTCTGAGCCCCAAAGTACCCTCCGACCACATAAAGCCTGTTTCCCGACGCCACTGCATGACAGCTGATCCGCTTGGCTGTCACGTCGCCAAACTTTGACCACTGGTACGTCTCGCTGTTGAACCGATAGGCCGAGCTGGCAGAGAATTCTGTGTCACCGCCGATCACGACGACGTGGTTGCCAACCACGGCCGCTGCCGTGTATCGCCACAGCTGTGGACAAGCGGCTGGCACCGACCACCGGTTCTGGCAGGGGTCGAAGCACTGCACCTTGGGGTATTTGTCTCTGTTTACGCTGGTGCCCCCAAAAGCGAAGAGTTTGTTTTTGGCGCCAACAACGGCAGCGTTGCTCACTCCTTCTCTGAGCGGGGCCACGAGGGTCCATTTATTGGTCTGAGGGTCGTACTGTTCCACCTGCTTGAGAGAGACAGACGGAGAGGCGGGGAAGGATCCGGCGAGGGAAGTGTGTCCTCCCACTACGTACAGCATGTGGTCGAGCTCCGCGGAACCGTGTCCGAACCTGGCTACCAGCATCGGCGCCGCTTTAGACCACTCGTCGTGTAATGTGTCGTAGACCCAGACATCTTTGGACGCTCCATTCTCAGACCCACGTCCTCCAGTAACATAGACCTGAGGGACAGAGATTGAAACCAAAGCGTGTTTACATCGTCGAGGGGTCAAAAAGAAAAATGACACATTTAAGTCGGTTCATTGCATAAATACCTTGCAACCAATGGCGCAGGCGCTGCACTCTTTCCTGGGACTGGGGATGTCTGTTTTGGGGGTGATCTCCTTGGTCTTGTTATCGATCATGTAGACTTTATCACACATGAAAGTCTGACCTCCGAGCAGCAGCAGGGCCTGGCTGACTTTTCTTGGACGCGCACAGAATCCGGTTACGATCCCATCGTTCTGGAGGATCCGCATCTTACACCGCACGGCGTCTTCGACGATTTCCCGGCACACCTTGTGGCACATCACCAGCTCCTCTGAAGCAACGTTCTTCAGCAGGTACGATTCAGGCAACAGCGCCAAGCGGACGCAGCGCAGCAGCTCGGGCAGCTCGCTGTGCCTCCTCTCCATGTCCGCCTTGACCCAGTCGATAACGGCCTCGTACACCAGGCTCTCGTCCTCCACCTCCAGTTCCTCACTAAGGATGAGCTCCTGAACTTTGTCCTTGGGGAGGCTTAGGAAGTCTTCTGTCCTAAAGAGAGTAGCAAAGTTCGCCAGGCACATCCTCCACGACAGCTCATACAGTCTCTGACACTGGTGGGCGTCGGACAGCAGCATCATCCCGAGACAGTTGGACTGGTGAAGGTTCTTTTCCAGAAACTCTGCTGCCGCGTCCCTGATGTCATGAAACTGAAGCATGTCTCCAGCTTCCAGCAGTGACTCTGCATTTTCCTCATTGATGATGACCCGGGCTGAGTAAGCGTAGTCAAGCAGGAGCTCCAGCACTTCCGGATGGAGAGAGTCGTGGAAGTTGACATCACCGTCGTGACTCTCTCTGAGCCCGCCGCTAAACATGGCCTCGAAGTACCGGCTGCAGGAGGCCAAGACGGCCCGGTGGCAGGGGAAGGAACGGTTGCCGGCCTTTAGCACGACATCTGTGAAGACTCTGCGTTTGCGTAGCAGGTTGAGCTGAGTCAACAGGCTGTCCGCGTGGGACGTCTTGTGGAAGAGTTGGATATTCATTGAGCCAGAACTAGAGCGAGACTTTCTGTTTTCGTGGTTGCTGACAGACATCTTGACTTGAACCTGGAACACAGAGACAAACAACCATGGATAAGTTACTCTTAAAGCTAATTCTAACATTTCTATTTTGATTACAGTTGGCCAGATATAAATGTCATGCAACATCTTTTGATGTGAACACTCCTCCCATTTGATGATTAAACAAAAACTCTGCCAACACCCGATGAATGGGCTCTACATGAAATACTCTTATCAGTATGTCGGGCTGCAGCGGAAACGGACTTCAGACTGTGGAGAGATGAAAGAAGATCAGATAAGGCGCACTCCCACGTAAACCTGGTGTGTTTTAGTGCACCAGTGATTTACACAGTGCAAAAATCTATAAAGCATGCATCACTGTCAGACCTGTGAGAACAACCGGCTCTTAGAATAACCTTCAACCATTAAGGTTAGGCTAGAAGCAACACCTGGGTGTATCACATCTTTCCACCCTCTTCCATTTCAGGGCTGTGAGTCACCTCCAAACACGGCAAAGCCAATAAATTCCTGCCAGCTTGTTCTGTTTCTCAGCTGGCTCACATACAGGAGCTTTCAAGCCCACATAAGATGTGACACCTCAGAGCAGCTCCTCTAGGATAAAATTATGTAACCGCAGTGCAACAAGAGAGAAACAGGGGGGAGCATTTTCTGATCGTTTATATAGGAAGCTTGAGTGGGAGTGACGTTATATGGTTTGTTTAAAAATTCTAGGAAGTATTTCAGTTACCCACTTGTCCTGGCACGGCGCGGTGGGCTAACAAAGAGCTCACATATAACTTGAAAACGACCAAATAAATATCTTCCGCTTTAAAGCGCCCATTGTTTCACGGCAGATAAATTTAAATCGGCTATTCAACCCAGCTGAAAGAGGGACGGTGGACTTCCGTGGGTGGGGGGGAAACAGCGTGAAATCCAATTCGTTTTGTGCAGTAAATGTGAAACTCTGGTCAGCACTTCCAGCATGCGCTCAACTTTCCTCCCGAGTTAGCAGCTGCAAAGCATCCAGGCTGCTACGATCAGCCGAGGAAACACTGTTACAGCTCAGTCATAACAAACACGCATGATCGCCGTGGTAGGACTGGATCTTACCTCGATGGGAAAGGGAGCGATCCCGACTCCTTTCTTTATCTCGGCTACAACTTCCTCCCGTCGTCGGGTTTGTGTTTGAAGTTGTGGCACACTTCAGGCGAGTCCGCTTCCCGACTTTAAAGCTGTATCACACCCTAAACTCGCGGGAGACGGTTCAGCCATTTGTCTGTCTTCACAATCTTGGGTTTGAGCCCGAAACAAAAGAATTTTTGGGAAGTTAGCCGCTCGCTGTTTTCTGTGGGTGAAGCCAAGCAGCGTGCCGGAGAGCGACGAGCTGAGCGCAGAGAGAAAGAGTCCAAGCAGCAGTGGTGGTGTTTCCTCTGGCTCCTCCCACTCCTGCTCCCGCCGGCCAATGGGCTCGAACATCAGCGCAAAGCCTTCCTTTATTCTCCTGCCAACCTGGATCAGTGTCCGTCATTATATTCAGAAACCATCGCCATGAATCACCCGAAACACCTGTCACTGTATGTTTCACCTGCCTGCTTTGTTCTCGCCTTTCCTTGGCTTGCGCGTAAAGAAGAAAATCTCCATTTCAGCGCTATCAATGAACGCCGAGTAGCCTGTGTTTGTACAGGATTTAGCGGAACAAGACAATAGAAAGGGGGTTTCTGTGAAAAAAGACGACATAACGATAGACAGAAAAAATCACTGGGAGGAAAAACTATCCAGGGCGGCATCATAAATACGCACAGCGTTAAAAATACACGTGTAATACAGGCTGATGTTTAGGAAAGGTTTTCCTGAAA
Organism: Oreochromis niloticus; assembly: GCF_001858045.2. Lineage (NCBI taxonomy): Eukaryota > Metazoa > Chordata > Actinopteri > Cichliformes > Cichlidae > Oreochromis > Oreochromis niloticus. The sequence continues at coordinate 44,778,263 of NC_031986.2, forward strand.
GTTGTTGCTGCTGAGATGTTTACACTTTGATGTCACAAAACAGCTCTAAATATCATTTAAAATGACCTTCATTTCACAGACCAGTCTGCTTACCCAGCTTTGAGTCAAATGAGACCAGGATGAACAGTATAAACACGCTTTCATGTAATAACTATTGTTACTGGAAAAACTCAACCCAGAATTGCACTGGTGCGCATTGATTGTGAAAGACAGCGGTGTGAAGTTGTAAATAACCAACCACGAAAAGTTACGTGGCGGTTACATCATGTAAGATTTAATAATCTGCTCTCTGGAAGGTTTTGTAGAAAGTCACAGGGCCATCCAGCACACCCATCCCCACCCACAGACAATTCAGACCAGAAACCACACAAACATTTTGCCTAAATTACTGACATTTTTTCAGATTTTTATTCCAACTCGGTCAGCTATTGCATTATTTTGCACCATTTTTATAACACAGAGGTCTCAGTGTTGCACAAATCTTCCATAATAAACACTGTGGCAGTAAATTCCAAAACTTTTGATTATTTTTAACACAAAACTAAAACCCACTAAAATAGCAACCATGTAGATAATAGAGCCTGTTCCATGCAGTGGGATGGGCTCCAGCAGCCCCCTCCTGATGCCGAATAGGATAAGTGGGAGAAAATGGACAGATCAACTATGTGTACACTTTAATTTTGGAATGTAAACTATATACAGGTTGACAAAGAATTTAAAAATTAATGATTAGAGTAAGAAAACTGCATACTGAAGTTCTTAAAGGATTTTCGCACACCATACAAGACGGCCAATCAGTAAAATTTCTGGAACAACAGTCTTAATGATCATATGATTGCAGGTTGAGGGCTGTAAGATTGTTTCTTCAGCTGAATTCTTGGCATTTTCTGCAGGAATTAAGCACTCGTGAGGTTTGCAAGAATTCATAAAGAATGCGCCTCGGTTCCAAGCAGCCTATCAGGACGAGAAGCAGGTCAGTTAGGAGTCGTCTAAGTCAACCCCACTTGTACTTGTTTACAACTCAAAGTTTTAGAAAAGAGACTAAAGTGAGAAAATGTAACAATTAAGCATCTGTGTGAGTACCAGCCTTTGCTGGGACATGTCAGGGCATGTCTACATGTGTGATTGATGATGTGAACAATTTATTCTGTTAAGGTGTGTCAGTTTCACAATGTTGCAGTGGCTGAATTTAAATGGATTTGAATTTCTGATAATGTTATTAGTGATTGTCGTGCTTCAACAGGCCACAGTGTCTGCTGTGGAAAAGCGTAATAAAAGACTTCATGGATTTAAACAACACTGGTTTGTTTGTGCACCAAGAAGACTGAAGTCCACCAGAGTGGGTGCCACACATCTCGGGTTTCCTCTGCCTCTCTTCCTGTTTTGAACTCCTTCTTAGTGTCGCTCAGCAGCTGCTTTTGAAGATTACAAACTGCTGCTGCTGCTTAGCTGTCAGAGTTTGTGTGGATAAGAGAAGCAGTGTTTTAAGCCGTCTTCCCTTTTATCCACCATTTCCTCTCCTATTATTTGCTTGACAGGGGATTTACATTTGAGTGCATCTCATTTATCAAGTAAGCAAATGTCTGTTTCTTATACACCGGAACGTCCTGGAGTAACCTAACATCCTGGTGCAATACCTCAAAGTCTGACCGTCATAAACTGGCTGGTAGTTCTCATTTTTATAACCATTGTAGCCGCTGCTCATTATTGCTGGCAGAGCCAAATGCTTTCATGCACACAAGTGTGCCTGAAGGAGATTAAGCATTTAAGAAGATTAGATTAATGAACTCATGATTGTAATCTAGGGTTAATTCATTTTGCTGTACTTTAACCCACTCCTCCCCTCCCCCGGCCCTTTCCACCCCCAGGGCTTGAAGCCTAACCGGTCTGTGGAGTGTGTGTGTGTGTGTGTGTGTGTGTGTGTGTGTGTTGTTCCAAGCATTGTATGACTGGTCATTAATTACTGTTGGGCAGGCGCAACACTAATCAGACCCCCTACGATTGTTCATCAACACCCCCGACAGTGCAATAAACCACTCAGTGAGCGTCTGTTTAGATGACAGTAACCGCCACTCCATTGTTGACTACACTGTACCACTTATTTGTTCGCTCAAGGCAGGTGGTCTTCTTAGTGAGGTCATCGAGTCTGAAACATAAAGCTGGGGGTCCTTGGAGAGGCCATCCTTAACCCTGGGCCCCAACGCAAAGAGCACAGAGCTTCTTCTGACTTTCTATTCCTGTAGTCGACTCTGGCTTTTCATTTATTTTAGTCTGCAGTAAATGTTTTGGCTCATGACCTGCTTATCAAGGACAGCTGACATGTTTAGTCCTAACATTTATTGAAAATGATGTTATCTTTAAACAAGTAGATTTGACAGAATTGTCCCTCCTTTTAGAGTGACAGCCCATCCATAGATGGAAGAGAAATGCAGTTTAGTTATTAAAAAGATGAAGTGTATCCTGATCAAAGTAACACACAGAGGATCAGGAAAACTTGTGCTCAGACTACAATTTAAAGACTGGCTGCTCCTTTTAAAGGATGACAGTGTGTAACTATTTAATAGTTACACACTGTCATCCTTTAAAAGGAGCAGCTCAAAATCTAAATCTAAGGGGTGCATTAAATACTTTATTATTATGTTTTTGGTTAATAATAAAAGAAATCAAAATTATGACTGATGGGTGGAAAATAAATGAATAAAAAATTAATTTCAGTAGAGGAAATTAGCCTCGTTACAGATTAAAGTCATTGTCTTATTATGTGGAGTGACAGGAAAGTTGAGCTCACATAGTGTTGATCTGCACAAAGAATATCTGCTTCATGAACGGTCACAAATGTATCGATAACTGTTGATAACACACTGTGAAAGAGCCTAACTGAACTTAGTCCAACTCGAGGGAGTATTTAGCGGAGAACAGCTCCACCATGTGGCAAACAAAAGCACTTTTGTTAAGGTGGATCAGGTGTTAACCTGTTAACCGTAGGGGTGACCAGATGCCTTCATGTTGGACTGCACCGCATGTTTTACCCCTTGCGCCGCTGTCCCGCATATTGAGACAATGTCCCGCACTTTGACCGGCTCTGCAGGATGTGCACTTTTTAAAGTCGGGTTTTTATGTCCAACACTCTAATGCGCTAACTCTGAAACCAATAGGGGAGAAGTCACCTAAACGTTACACGCTTTGCAAATTTTGAATCAAATTATTCAACAGAAAATTTAGCGGCGGTTTATATCGTTTTTTTCCTCTGGATAATTTCTTCACTTTCACGCAAGGGAAAATATGGCGTAAAGTGACACTACACGTGTCTCTTAATTGGCTAGAAAAATGCTAACGTTGGCTCAGTAAACATTGTATAGATAATGATGATGATGATTAACAGACAGGAGAGCAGCTGAAATAACAGGACTATGTAAAAAGTATTGCATAAACTTCAGCTCCGCTTCATCCTTATTTTATTTACTTAGCAAGAGAGCTAAATAGTTGCTTTTAAATACCATTTATTTGGCTTTTACATGCTAAATGCAAACCTGCACAGTACTTCCCTGTATCGCCAACATGGTCCCACAAAAATGCCGTTTTTAAATGTTAAAATGTAAATAGTAGTACTATACCTGATCTGTAGGAGAAATGCTACTTGTAGCAGTACAACCTTTGTTGGGAAAAAAAAACTACATTTCCCATGACGCCGAGTGGCTCACACGGAAATGACGCAACAGGCACAGCTTCTGTCAAGGGCATCGGAAACTAACGCCGGCTAAGGCTAGCAGCGGCTGTTTGCACGTGTATTGGAAGAAGCTCCGCAAAGGTGAGTTTGAAGAACACGACTGTGGCGGAAATGGACGGCTTTGGTTCAGACTTCTCAGCAGGAGGGTCCGGCGGAAAAATGGACACCGGTACCATCATGGAGCAGGTCAAGGTCCAGATCGCGGTGGCTAACGCTCAGGAGCTGCTGCAGGTAAATCAATGAACACAGCTGCTAAGCTAGCAAGCACACATTGAGTAAGTGCTGAGTGCTTTTACCTTTACGGGTCAAAGCTGTACAATGGCTTTGTTCTTCGTCCTGTGTGTAAGACTATTTTATTTTTTAGCCCGCAATAACTTCTGTAAGGTTTATGGATCCTGTCAGCATGTTAATACACGGCTCATATAAACACACGAGCCGAAATGCTGCTGACATAAAAAGATACTTTTGAGCCAGACCAACTTTGGAGGGTCTTTTTTTTTTTTTTAAAGTCATGCAAATATTCTGCGCTGCTGCTGTCAGAGTTGTAAATGCTAATAAAAGATTGTTTTTCATATTTCAGAGAATGACCGATAAATGCTTCAAGAAGTGCATAGGCAAGCCTGGAAGCACACTGGACAACTCTGAGCAGGTATGCACTGGCGGACTGAGTTGCTTCAGTGATGCACTGCTGCTCCGAGCAAAGAAGTGATCACGTTTTTAAGAAAACAGGAGGGCATAACGAAAGTGCTGCAGGGCTCTAAAGGCTTACCTGACAGGTGTTTTTGAGTGGGTCAAATGCAAGCGCAATACCAGAAACATAAGGTGTTGCTGAGGTACTCCATCATCTTGTAGAATAATATAACAGGTTTATCGTAGGATAAGATGGACCAACATGTATCGACTCCCGAGTCTTCATCAGTGTCTCGTTTCCAGGTTAGAGTCGATCTGCGTTGGTCTGTCTCTCCCTGCAGAACTGCTCCTAGGATAAACTTGTTATATATATATTTATATTTGAAAACAAGGAGGAGTGCATCAGAAACATTTTTTTGGTATTAATCACAGTTTTAAATTGGTTAAATTCTTTATAGACCACGAGTGGATTATTTCTCTGGACTTTTAACCCGTGTTTTTTTTTTTTTGCCTTGTCCCTAACAGAAGTGTATCGCCATGTGTATGGACCGGTATATGGACGCCTGGAACACCGTGTCCCGAACATACAACTCCAGACTGCAGCGAGAAAGAGCTCGCATGTGAACTCCTCTCTCTTCATCTTTCCCTTCTTCAGGCTGCCGCACACAGCGAGGGCCGATGCAGTGCTCTGCAGGAGGGCCCACGCTGTGCACGAGTTTTGCCACGACAGCGGCGCAACATCTTTCACAATACCTGTGACAGGCAGAGCAGAGCCTGTGGACTGCAGCCATACCAGTGTCTCTGTGGACAGTTTTTCTGCTCTGAGGAACAGTTCACTACCAATGTTAAATCGATTGTGTTTTACGTTAGAAATATAATAATTCATTTTCTGCGTGTTCTTGCCATGTTGATTGGAAACACTAAATTACCTGCTTAAGTGTGAATGTGTCTGAAAGTGTTTGCTGACGCTGCGACAGGAGGCTGAGCCTGCTGTGCTGCTAAAAGGACTCCAGATGCAGTTTGGCTCAATAGGCCCGCCTTACTTACTGTGACTCATCTGCCTGCCCATCGAATGCTTCTGCCTGTAATACCAGTAACAGTAAACTTCTCCCAGTCACTGCAGACTCTCCTTTAAACACTGTTTCACATTCTTTGCCGGGTGATTGAGCTTCGAGACTAAATATTTCCTGGAGCCCTTAAAGGAAAGAAAAAAAGTGCTTAAAAATCATCAGGAAGAATCGAGGAGCAATTTGGTGTTTTCACCAGCATGAATTTGACATTTACAAGCCTCCAAACAGACCTATATCAAAGTACAGCTGGAGAACAACACTGTTTTGTCTGACATGTTTTCTGGTTGTCACTCTATCTGCTGCCCTCCACAGTAGTGGGTTTGTTTCAGCGGGGTCTCCCTCGCCCTAGACGGGGTACTGCACCTTTCTCAGCCTCGTGTGCATGCGGTTTGTTAGATATCTGGGAACCTCCTGAGTTTGTGTGAGGAGCCAGAAAAGCTCTGTGAACATCTTTTGCAATCAGTGATATTTTTTTTCCCCAAGAAAAAATAATAAATCTCATCAATCAGGTGTTCTCTCGTTTCTGATCAAAAGAGCGAATATCCACCAACAGAACGACACCGAGTCCCACGTCACTGACTTTGTACAGAGTAGACTTTCCCCACAAATCCACCTTACAGTAAAAGATCACAATACCATTATATTGACCCATAAATGAATGTTCTCCACACAAGGCCATGTGCAGTGTGTTTACCATCCATGACAATAAATAAATGTAATAAATACTCCAAATGATCCGTGCTAGCTGAATGTTTAAGCCACAGTTCAGGTGGGAGGAGGATGGGCCCAGTTCAGGTAAAAGCACAGCACTACCGACAGCACCTGTGACCGGAGGGTCACAAAGGTCAGTGCTGTGTACACTGAGTATTTGTGTGTGGCTGTTTAGCATGACCTCAGTTCTCTGCAGACACAGTTCTTCCTTCATCAGAACGGTAGGTATGTGGATATCCAGCTCCTGATAGACGTCACACGAGTGTAAACTCCCGGGAAACCGACTCGGCCACATCCGTGTCCCCAGCTGGTTACTCCAGCAATAAACCACTGACCGGAGGGCTGACGGCACGTCAGCGGCCCTCCAGAGTCTCCCTGCAATATCAAAAAACAGATCAACAGTTTCATTTGGAATTTAAATAACTTTAATGCATTTATAAGAGCAGAATAGCCGACTGAAGATGAGTATGGGAGCGGGGGAGTAAAGAGAATGTCAGTCAGTCTGCAGCTGAGCCAGGTGCTCTGACCGAAACAGGAATGCATGAGGGTTTCGTTACATAAGAAGATTATGGAGAGGGTGCAAAGGGGTGGCCTGCCTTTGCTGTGAAAGAAAGCGTACATTTTCTATCAGATCAGCGTATGTTTGTGAGGTGGTCACATTTTCTAGATTTATTCTTTTTCTTTTTTCTCTTACATCTGATTCTTGTTTTTAAACCATAATTTATCGTCAGCCTGTTTCCAAAGGCGAAGCGGAGAACCCTTTAAAGGGTGAAGATCGAGGCTGACTTTGCTCCAGCCTGGTTAACCATTCACTGTAAAGACACCAGTAGCACAGTCATATTTCCTCCAGCCTCCGAGCACTACATGCAGTGCACCAGCCTGATGTTAACCAAGTCTCCAGGTTAGGAACTTTTTAACGATTGTAAAACAGGAAGTGTGAACATCTTACCAAGCAGGTGTCCCGACCTCCCGCCATGAATCCCGCACACATCATGCTTGAAGTCAGAACGCTACCGTATGATTGCTGACAGTCCGTCTGGTCAATGATGCTCACGGCAGCTTTCTGTAGCAGGTTGGTCAATGAACCTGTGGAAAGAGCATTATACACAGAACAGGTGTGATCGCAACAGTACCAGTTTTTTTGTTGCTATGGAGACTGACAAACATCCATATCCACATTGTCCTGTTTTAACAGCAGGACTTTCAGAGGTAGATAAGTCAGAGGCTAAGCATTCATATCACATTCAGTCGTGAGAGGTCGAACAGCCCACGCAGCTATTCCTGCTTTTCTTCTTACCTCTGAAGGCTGAGTTAAGTCAATAACGTGAAAATGATCTCGCCTCTCGTGCTCCCCTGCCTTTATTTCTTACTAAAGACATTTCATTTCTTTTCTGTGTGACCTCTAAATGCAGGACGTTTAGTTTTGTGGGTTCATCTCTCACCTCCCTCTCTCATGGATCCCCACCCTGTGATGTAGCACTCTGCGCTCTTTAAGAAGCGGTGTACTGGTGATGGAAGACAGACAGACTGGATGGTGTAAGACATCGGGGCTGGGACGGCCAGCTCCAGCAAAGCCACATCATGGTCCATGTTGGTGCCATTAAAGGCCGGGTGGATGATTACCCTATGGATGGGAACGACCAGGGCTCCTACCCCAGATCGCAGCACAGATCCCAGGCTCACGGCCCAGTTATTGGGAGTAGAGTCACTATAGATGTAACTTATTAATATTAGAATCATTCCTGAGCTTTCAGTGAAACGAGTTTTGATATAAATGTATGAAATACCTTTTGAAGCAGTGCGCTGCAGTCAGTAACCACCTATTGTGAATGAGGGTGGCACCGCATCTGTGAAGCCTCTGGTACTGAAGACTCCCGATCCAAGGCCACTCTCCCCTCCGAGCCGTGACTCCGCCCACGATCCTATGGGAGCCCAGTGCAGGGCGCACGCCGCAGTCTTTAAAAAAAAAAAAAACGCAGTTAAGAAGAATGACCCTTAAATTCCTCCTCATACACCGTCCTTCGTGCATTTTAAGTTTACCACAGTTTCTTTCATCGGCCCCGTTGGGACAGTCTGCGACTCTGTCACACTCCGGGTTGACCTTGCTGATGCAGGAAGTGGAGCTGCACTTGAAGTTTCCACTGCAATTCAAGGCTGGAAAAACACGGAGAGATTAAATAAATGAATCTCAGTAACTGATAAAGCTCTTAAGATTAAGGAGCTTTCAGGCTGACATTACCAGACAGCGGCAGCGCTGCTGCAGACGACACGTTATCAGCTGAGGTCCTGGGTGCTGGTGGGGTATTAAACTCTGTCACAGTGGGAACATAATCATGAACCGAGGTGGGATCGGCCCGGCTTAGAATCCAGTTACGGAGCCTGGTAACACGGGAATAAACCCCAGGTCTGTTGACCTGAGCGCAGCCCACACCCCAGCTCACTATCCCAGCCAGGAAGAATCTTCCCGGGGCCCCCTCGCACACCAGAGGTCCTCCAGAGTCCCCCTGCACAGGACACACATGATACTCTGAAAAGTGTCATCTTTGGTAACTTTCAACTATTCAGCATCAGGTAATCTGCTCTGGCTGGTCAGGATGTTAGCATCATTAGGCTAATCACCACGATTTTAAGCATCAGCTCTGAACCTTGAAACTCACTGAGCTACTGCGAGACATGTCTAAGAGCATTTTGTCTTTCTTAGGGAGACAACACGACCAAGAAGGGGAACGATATCAGCTGTCTTAATTCACAGTTATTGCTTTAAATGTTGAAACAATTATGTAATAAGTGCATTTTACACATTCTTACAAGTTCATATTTTTGTCTAAAAAAAAGAACATTTTACATACAGAGAAATTAATTTTTCCAAAACATGTTACAAAATTTATGCAACATAAGATATTTTGAAGTGGATTTCTCTAAGACTGAGCCTCGTGTTCTCACTGTATAATTAACACCACACGGTTATGCTGAGATGAACAGATGGCTTATAGGTCTCAGTTTTTAAGGTGAGAACGGTGTGAATATTTTTAGCGATCCTCAGACCTTCAGATCGTCAGTGTACGTATCGAGACGCCCCCTTTCTCATCCTGTTACAGCCACCGCATATGAACCGTTTCCACCACTGACCTGACACGAGTCCACCTTGCCCTGCAGGAATCCAGCACACATCATGTTTGGAGTGATCGCTCCTCTGTACACAGATGACTTATTGCACACCTTGGAGTCAATGACTTTCACCACAGCTTTCTGCAGCGTGGAAGGCAGCGTGACTGCAGAAGAACGCACGACACACTGATTACTCCCACTTGTCATATTTCACCTTAAATGACAAGACGACAGCTTTCAAGAACAAGTTTTTAGGATTTTCTTGTCAAAAATGCAAGAAAATCCTAAAAATGCAAAATGTCAAAAATGTCAAAAATGCAACTTCAGGTGTGTGAAATAATCACCCATCGACCTGTTTGACAGTCCTTCTTGCTTCTTAAAGTATATCAGGAAGTTTTGACTCTAAATGACTCGTCTGTTGTGTTTTGTGTGCACTCCTGCGGACTCACAGCTAAACTGGTGCACGGCACCCCATCCGGACACAATGCAGCTCTGACCAGGTGCAAAAACATGAGATGGGGAGGGAATGCAGACAGGCTGCACGGAAGAGCTGAACGTGAGCGGCGTCTCCAGCTCCAGCACAGTTACATCATTGTCCGTGGTCATGGGGTTGTAGTCTGGAGACACAGTTATGGACTTGATGTTAATCGTTCTGGACTCTGGCTCCTCACCGCTCACCAGCGTCGCCCCAACCAGGGCTGTCCATTCTTTGGGGTTATTGACCCTAAAACCAGAAGAGGGCAATCATAAATTATGGTGTATATTCATGAAATGGGATTGTTGTTTCTTAAGGACTTCTCTAGCATCAAAAGCCAGAACAGAATATTTGATCAAAAACAGAAACTGAAAATCATTTTCAGGCTCATGTGCAGTCATGTGTCCTAATACTGATTTATTGCACGACAGCACATGAGAACATGTGTTTTATGTAACTGATTGCAAAGTGGTGAAAGAAGCATCATAGCCCTGTTTAAGTAATAGTGGGAAAACCTTAGGATCAAAACATTCCTAGAGTTAAAGCACCCAGAATCATATACATCATAATTAATGATGAAGTAATATGTAAATTAATTTAATGGTGCTCTGGTAGAGAACTTTAATTACTTGTGTACTGCTGGGTATCTTTATCAGTCTAGCCCCGCCTTACCTCTCTGAGCTTCTTCATCCCCACACACCCTGTCGGTCTCTCAGGTCAGCTGACCAGCTGCTCCTGGAAGTACCGAGATCCAGGAGGAGCTCAGAGGGGGCGGGGCCTTTTCTATCTTTGCTCCTAAATGATGGAATAACCTGCCCTTGTATGTTAGAGGCCCCTTTACTGTCCACCTTTAAAACACATCCTAAAACCCATTTTTATTCTTTGGTGTTTGACCTCAGTGAGACTTAGTTATTTATTTAATTATTTTATTTTCGCTTTTATTTATATCTTATCTAATTTTATTATTTAGTTCAAATGTACAGCACTTTGTGTCAGCTGTGGTTGTTTTATAAATAAAGGTGATGATGATGATGATCTGCCAACAAGGCAAAAATACTAGTAAACGTATGTTTGAAAAACAATTTATAGTTAAAGCTTTAAAATGAACAGCATGGACAATCAAGTACAGTATTTACCTCCAAAATAGTGTGGAAGAAGCCAAACATACAAATACTACAGTACTGTATACAGTAAGTACATCAGTGCTGTGCTTCTGTAAAGCACCTGTAAACTGCAAGTTACATTCACCTCTCCATACTCTGATCCAACGGTATTGAGCATTTGAAGGCTGAAAGCTTAATGACTGTACTGATTACCAAGCAAAAATACAATTTCAAACTATTGTTTTTAAATGGATTTAAATGAGAGCTACCTCTCAAAGCAGTGTGCTGCACTGACGAGCCAGCGTTCATTGATGATGGTGGCTCCGCAGATGTGCTGCCCATGGAACCTCAGGCTGACCTGCCACGGCAGCTCCCCTTGCCGTGCGTCCTCACCGCCCACCACCCGACTCCCCATGGCAGGACGCGTACCACAGGCTGTGGGTTGGGTGAAGAAAAACTAGTGTAAGTGATTAAAAGCAGATATGTCGCAGTATAATCTGCTCAGGTCTGTGGTAACGATGTACACTCATTAATAACAGAGGGAATAACGGAGCTGCTGTGGTTAGCTATGTCTTCTGTAGTTTGAGGAGGAATTCACCACAGCGAGCTTCATCAGATCCATCTGCGCAGTCTGGGACGAAGTCACACTCTGGGTTTACTTTAGTGACACATTCTCCGTTGTCACAGGTGAAAGTGTTGTCAGGACAGCTGGCTGGAGAGCCAAAAAAAACTTTCAATATGCATAAAATAAATGAATAAATAACAACAACAGTGGATAGTAGAGTTTTTGCAAAACTGGTGACTTATCAAAGTTACAATTCTTACTTCTATAGATAAATTACTACATTGAAAACCTGCTGGATGAGCTGGAAAATGGACTGTTTCAGAACACAAAGGCCGATTTTTGGCTCCTGAAAAGCTGAGACTTTGTTGTACACGATGCACGATTTAACAGGATAATTAATTAAATGGATGTTTGGGAGGAGGACGGATGTCTGTGCGGCAAATCCTTTCATTCCAGATGGAAGTGCCATCATTAGGTGAACATCTGAGTTTAGCTTGGCTAATAATAAAAGAAATGAAAAGACTTTGAGGTGATGGAAGTCAGATATAGAGTTTGATGTACCTTTTTCTTGTACAAATAAAGATGTAAATGATAAACTTTCCACTGCTATAAATTTAAAAGTGTTCAAATACATTTTTACTGTTTCATTTACAGTAACTTTACTTTCCTATAAGTACTTTTACAGTAATTTATTGGCATCCAGCTGGTGGTACATTACTGATGTAAGTAAGCACAAATGTAACTTTGGTTTTGTGCCTGTGTGTAACTTACCTATCATACTGTCTCCAATAGCATAAAATGACTTTCCACTGGCTCCTACAAAGAAGGAGGAATGTTAGCTCCACGAGGCCTGGAAGCTCTCAGCTGATGTACTAAACCTTTGTCACTCCTAACAAACGTAAAGACTCTGGTGACAGCTTAACTACCCAGCAGGATGATAGTGTCGATCCGTCCAAACTCAGGCACCTCCAGCGGTTTCCCGTGCATCAGTGAGCTGAGCCCTGCACTCAGCAAGTCCTGAACAAAGTTTTCCGAATACTGCTGGATCTTGGACACCCTGAAGACCAGTCGGAGCGTCGCCATCACATCTCCATTAATGTTACTAGGAAGGAGAGAAAAAAAAACTGGCAATGTTCCATCTTACATCCTGTTTTTGTCTTGAATAAATGACTCAGTGCTTACCCATAGGCAACAACGCTGCAATCAACAAAGTGATGTGTTATGGATGAGGCGGTGAAGACATTTTTAATCTGAAGGTGAGAATTAGTAACAGTTGAACACCTTTTAAATAAAGACCTGCGCTCTCATTGTGTTGTGAACCAGCACTAACCCTGGACTTTAAAACTGAGGACAGTACTATGGAGAAACCAGAGCTCTTATCCTGCAGTGCAGCATCGTACTTCAGACCTCTGAGCTCCACCGTCTCCACGAAATGATGCTGCTCCTGCACAAGGTACGCTGGGGGTAAAGCAGGACAAAGTTATCAGTAAGTGATCGCATCTGCAGTGAAATCTGTAAACGGTTCATGCTGGATCAGTTTAAAAACGTCTGATACCACGAAATGTCACAAAACATTACACCCAACATTCGTGTGCAGGCTCACCTATAACCAGGCCCACAAAGATGCCAATAATAAGGAAGAAGAGGAGGAAGAGTATGAGACCGCTCCTGTAGCAGACAGAGCTGGAGGGAGCGGGAGGCGAAGATGACCACGGCCCTCGGCCTTCATCCTTCTGCGCTTCCATGTTGGATTCACAGCACCGCCTCACAACTCACCGTCGACTGTCTCCAGCACCATAATGCCTCACAGACAAAACGATTCAAGCCTGAGTGAAAGAAATGTGCTGCGTGTCACTGGATTTAGTGTGACATGAGACTGGGAACATGACTTTAATCAACAACAGACACTTTTATGATTAGGCTAATATTCCTGAACATAGAGACTAAATAACAGTGCTGGCAGAGACAGGAATGAAGTTTATCTGACATATATATCGACCTCAGACCCAGCTTATTCATTTATGTTCCCTGTAATGAACTTTTGTTTGGGCTACTAAGTCCTGGTGTGCTTAATAGAAGACATCCTGGCCTTTCCACTGATGTCTCATGTGTTTGTGCGGCCTCTTTTAGCTTCAAAGAGTAAAAGACACACACACACACACACAGAGTTAAATGTAAAGATACGTTTAGCTCTCAAAAACTGTTTGTCAGTAAAGAAATAATGATCATAACTACTCAAACTATTCAAAAGTACAAAAAAAGGTACCGCCCGGCGGCGCAGACTGAGGAGTGCGTAAAATAAACCAAGGGGGCCATGTTGCTTGGCAATCACAAATCCGATGTGGGGAAAGGTCACAGTAAAGACAAGAAAACGTCCGTAAATCTTTGCAGATAAACTCCACACAGCGTCTCAGGTACGTCTCACACCGCGGAGCGTTAAACAATGCAGGCTTTATGTTCTGAGGTAGACTCACTCACCTCTTCATCTGTTGCTCTCAGCACTGACATTTACAACATCCCGAAGTTCCAGCAAGAACAGACACGGAGACTGAAGACCGGGCGAGGAGACCAAGAGGTCCGCTATTTGTTCCTTTAGCCAGGAGGCGTGCCTTTTTCCCGTCCCGCAGGTAACTCACCTTTTTCTGTTTGCCTTTAAAAGTCGGTAAGTCTTCACAAATCTCCGGCCGACCCTCCTTCCATCCTTGTTGATCCCTTTGGTTACACCCCGGTGTGCACAGGTGTTTCTGCCGTTACCTCACAGCGTCCACAGTCTCCAGGTAAATAACAAACACGCATCCTTCAGTACAACAAGTTGGAACAAAGCAGTGATGAAAATGGCTCGAAACGCTCCAGAGCGGCTGAGGTGCTGCTTGTCAGTGCTCCACTGACACAGTGACTGAGCAACAGGAGGAGGAGGAGGGGCCAAGCCTCCTTTAATTCGGCCTTTTTGTTCCTGGCTGCAAGTTCTGCACTCACAACAAGCTGGCAAACCATTAAGGCCCACAGCGTCTCCAGTCTGTCACTTTACTGACTTCTTGCATGGAAGTTAATGGCGTCACAAGTTTAAAGTGTATTTAAGGCTTTATTCATAGTTTCCATAACTGTAAACACAGTTTAACTACTGTGTAATTATTTGAACAGTAACAGTTGTCCCTAATTTCAAAGCACATGGATCTACTTTTAACAAAAAAAAATAGACACGTACTGCTGTAAACAAAGAAATGCTCCGTGTAAAGCTCGAGGTGCAAACTGGGATTATCCCCCCGCCCTGCGAAAGCACTACCCAAACTATTCAAAGCCACAACAGCCTCTTTGTTGCTGCGTTTACAGGCTCGAATGGTTTATCTTCTCACACTCAACAGACACTCCCAGTATTTCAAAACTTTAAGATCACGAACGACATCATCACACGGATCACTGAACATAACCAGGTGACTTCTGTCAGGTGTTTAAGTACAACGACCACTCTCTGTGAAGTCAGGGGGATGAGGAGCATATCAACAGAAATCAGCTCTGGCCTTGTTTGTTGTATTTTTCTGATTTCATGGTGCTCCAGATGTTTGCAGCTGGTGAAACTGGACTGCACATTGATCAGCACACTGTCTACTATGATGCTGCTGTAATAGATTCATGTGTTTCAGCATCGTATTGCTGAAATATGCAAGGCCTTCCCTGAAAAAAGACACCAGTGGATGGGAGCACGTGTTGGTCTAAAACCTGTAAGTACCTTTCAGCATAGATAGTCCACGTCCACAGACACTGACACCCCCCTGTAACATCAGAGATGGAGCCTTTGGAGCTTGGTGCCCACAACAAGCCCTCTCGTCTTTAGTCCAAGTTTTCAAATAAGAATTTTAAATTCAAATTCCATCACACTGAGTTTTCCGCCAGAGAAGGCCGGGATGTTTCTGGATCGTGTGGCTTTCTCTTCGGATGATTTCTTCTTCTCTTCAATGTGCATTTGTGGATGACGCAGTGTTTTTGAACCCGTGCAGTGATTTGCACAACAGGCACATGTCTGTTTTTAATAAAGTTTTTAATTTTTGGCATTCCCCAGATTCGTGGCCTCTTTTGATGACATATTGAGTCTTTAAGTTTTAAAATTTTCAACAGTTGTTTCTTACAACTACATACACACACAACTTCTGTTTCGTAGCTGCCATATCAACTTTTCTGAAACATGTTGCTGCCATCACATCTTAAAATGGCACATTTTCTTAGAAAACATCACGTTTAAATTATTTATTATGAATAAAATACAGATTTATGAAATTTGCAAATCATTGTATTGTTTTTGTGCACATTTTAAAGAACATGCCAACTGTTTTGGAATTGGCGTTGCATTATTAAGCGTTTGACGTATTTTTTTGCCGGCTAAGCTGGACAGCAAGCAGTGATGCTCAGCTGTAGAGCAGTGGGTCCAAAAGTGTGGAGCGAGCCACAGAAGCTGGAGTCTGGATAAAGGGAGAAAAATAAAGCAGGAACTCATTTCAATAAAGCCGTTTTTAGGAAGGATAAATACGAGACTGCTGATGCAGTCACACCTGTGTCTGTATCTCTGAGTCTTTGCTTGGTTTCACTGAATGATTAAAAACTAAAAGTTTGGGGTGTGACTTAGTTTTTCCTGACATGTGGAATGGCAGAGAACCCGCGCCGTAGAGGAACACGTGAAACTCAGTGTATGAGATAAAAATGGAGCCATATCTAACTCGCAGCAGCAGCTGAGTCATGCTGACGATTTTCAGGAATCTCTAAATCACATTTAAAGTGGTCGATTTCACAACTGTAATTCTGAATGTAAAGCTGTGCAGCCAGGAGAGTAGAGCAAAACTTCCAAAAGTCGGCATAATTACATTTTCACTTTATTTTCTTATCAAAACAACAAAGAATAGTAAAAAGTTCACTTATTCTGGATAAAAAGAAAATGGTACTGTTTACACATCCCACATTTATGGGCTCTTTACAACACAAATCTTTACAAATTTGCACATCAGACTGAAATAAAAGTGAAGTGCATTCAAACGTTTTTTTGCTGCTTAACTAAATCGGCTTGGCTCCATTAATGATTACCGTTATTGTTAAAACGAAATAAAAACTAAGGGAAAGAAACAACTAAATATTCAAGCGTGTACATGTACGTGTAAGTGAGCAGGGGAGAGCTTGTGTGTTAGCCGTCCTGCTGCTGTATGAACGGGTTTGGTATGGCTTCCATGCCATCCTGAGGACAGATCAGCACTACGGAGGTTCCTCTGCAGACCACCAGCCCCAGCTGCCTGGTGTCTTCTGTCAGCTTCAGCTGGTCATCTGGATCTAAACATAAGAGTTGCAGGAGCACACAAGTAAGCGTCACATTATCTACAACAGCAGCCGATGCTGCACGATCAGTTTAAATATATGGCCTGTATTTATAAATGGCCTGTATTTGTATAGCACTTTATTAGTCCCTAAGGATCCCAAAGCGCTTTACACATCCAGTCATCCACCCATTCACACACTGGTGATGGCAGCTACGTTGTAGCCACAGCCACCCTGGGGCGCACTGACAGAGGCGAGGCTGCCGGACACTGGCGCCACCGGGCCCTCTGACCACCACCACCATCAGTTTTTTCAACCCTAACTTCACTGTGGTGTCAAAACCACCAACTAAACTTTAATTTAACTCAGCTGGGCTCACACTTGCACCCACACGCTGACATGACTTTAGCACAGAAACTCCTCAGTGTGACTGAAGGCTGCAGCAGTCATAGCTCAGCCGACCACCAGCCTCAGTGTGAGCAAAGCTTGGTTAAACACACAGCTCGACTCAATATATTAAATAAAATTTCCCAACTATGGGACCATCTAAATTCTTTCATCATATATTCATCATCACCAGCAGTGTTACTTTACAAGTCTGGGTCCTCCTTGAGTAGATGTGATCACAGCACCACTCAGGTTAGTCTGGGCTCTGCCTCAGTGTTGCAAATGATTCATTTGTGTTCAGGTTAAAGGAAACGCAAAACACTTTTCAGTGCTGGCGCAGTCTTGTGTCATTCTTTGTCCCTGTAAATCCATTTTCCCCTTCCATGGTCTTGACATTAAAGCGCACACTTACCGCGCATGTATTCAATAGTGCCGTCCAGCACCAGGTTCAGCAGAGGGTCAAATCCTTTAAGGACACCGCTGGCTGAGGAGGAAACAAATACATGGTGTAAAGTCTCCATTAGCTGCTTACCTGTTAGCTTGTTATCATAACTAATCCACCTACCTTCTCGTCCTCCTTGAAACTTTACACGAATCGGCTTATCGATGTATTTGGACAAGTCGAAGATGCTCTCCTTTTTCTTTTTGTCTTTATCCTGCGCAGAGAAAACAAAACACGCCGTTTGTGAGTCGCGTGTGTGCTAACCGCGCACACAAACACCAGCTGAGCATGAGCCCAGTTAGCTAGGCTAGCCGTGTTAGCTAACGTGATACAACAAAAACACCTTATATTACTTATAATGTGCTGATTTACATCTGTGGTTACGGCTGAAACACACACTCACGGGCTAACAGCATATCTGACAACGTCAAAGGGTGCAAAGGTAGAAAAGTATTTGAATGCACGAACTCACCGCCATGTTAGCTGCGTGACACGGAAGTGAAATTTCGACCTCAAGAATGTTCCACCAATCAAAACACCGAGCGCTTTTACTTGACGTCACTGCTTTTTAAAAATAGTTTTATTGACTCTTCATGATTTAATTTAATATGGATGGTATCGTGAGTTAGTTTTTATATTATAACTCACAGTTTTATAATCAGCATCTGCTTTTGGATCTGACCTCCTTTTCCTTTGCCAGACGTGGGTCGAGAAGGGGAAAGTCTATTAATACCACCAGCTGGTGTGTTGGAGAGCAGAGGGACGGGGAGCCGTGTAGAAGACAGGAGGAGGGGTGACTGTTTGTTGTGACATGGCTGACAGAGGTGACCATGAGCTGAAACTGCAGAGCTTTGAACTGACGCTTGTATCAGAAGAAGAGGATGAGTCTGCTTCACATGTGAAGGACTCTGAGGCTGATATAACACCTGATGCTAGTCTACAAGTAGAAGGAGAGATTTTTTATGTCAACCGCCAACATCTGGCCCTGCAGAGCCCTTACTTCAGGGCTCTGTTCTTTGGCTGTGGGTTGGAGAGCAGCAAAAGGCAGGTAGAGATTAAAGGTGTGAGTCTGCAGCATTTCAGGACCTTGATGGAATATACCACAACATGCAGCCTGTCTTTGGACAGAGAAAATGTTACGGGCATCCTCGAGACGTCCGACTTTTTACAGCTGGAGCGAGCCAGGCTGCTGTGCTGTAAGTTCCTGGAGCGTGAGCTGCACCTCAGCAACTGTTTGGGGATGATGGCCTACGCCTGGCAGCTGGGTTGCACTCAGCTTCATGCCGCAGCACGACAGGTGGTGCTCACTCACTTCTCTGCTATTTCAGCTGAAGAGGATTTTCTGTCACTCTCAAAAGAGTCCGTAGCAGATCTACTTGCCAGCGATGACCTAACCATCCATAAAGACGATCTGGCTCTGGAGGCAATACTGCGCTGGGTGTCATTTGACCCTAAACGAGAAGAATATTTCCTGGAGCTCATTGAGCTGGTGAGGCCCGAGTCTCTGTCCTTGCCTTTTATCACTGAACTCTTGACCAGAATGAAAAGCTCTGACCCCAGAGCCAGGCTCATCCTAAAGCTCAATGAACATTTCCCAGCATCTTGGTCAGTGGGCCGGTCAATGAGGAGGACCAGGGCCAGAGAGACCCTGTTCGTGCTGGGCGGGCCTCATGATCAGGAAGAACAGGCGCTGTACCAGTATCACCCGATGAATGGTAGATGGCAGAGCTGCGCGCCTCTGCAGAGGAAGAACCTCACACAGTACTCCGTGGCTGCAGTGGGTAATGGATGCATAATGAAGATAATATGATAATGAAACTGGCAAAAGTTAGATTGTGCTTATTTTTCATGTGCAGTATTTTTAATATTCTTAAGTTAGTTTTTATTATCTTACATGAATATTGGACATTACATTTTCACAGATTTTTGTAAATTTCCTTTTTATTTAGGAGACAGTGTGGTCGTGACAGGTGGCTACTTCCGGGATGTTCTGTGGTTCAGTGTGGATTGGGTCCGGATCTACGAATGTGGGAACCAGCGCTGGGTGGACGGGCCAGCCCTGCAGAAGTCCAGACACAGCCACTGCTCCATAGGGCTCGAGTCAGTCCTGTACGTCCTGGGGGGAAGTATGGACGAAGGTCTTGTGGATGATGTAGAAAGGCTGGTCCTTGGGTCAGAGGAGGGTTGGGAGGCAGTGAGCCCCATGGTCAGGGCCGTAGAGAGGGCAGCCACTGCTGCTCTGGGGTCGTGTATCTACGTGGCGTGCGGCCTGGATGAAAACGGCGAGGTTTATGGTGGAATTCAGAGGTATGTGGTGAAGCAGGATCAGTGGGATGTGGTCTCCTACTCTCCATTTCCACGGTGAGTATCTTTCTGATACTGCCAGGTTTACATTCTTATGAAGTTTGAAATGTCAAAATAAAGGATACAGGATGATTAGCTGACAATTAAACAGAAAGATTCATATTTTTTTAATTCTTCTTTAGATATGACCTGGTTGCCACGGAGCTCAACAGTGCCCTCTACCTGTTCGGGGGCCAAGCCCTTCGTTTTGACATGGAGACAGATGAGTGGATGGTGCTGGAGGAGGAATGTCTGAACAAGAAGTTCTTCTGTGGCTGCTCCTCAGTCACTGGGCAGATATACCTGGTCAGCGAGAGAAAGAGTAACAAAGCATTCCCAAACATGGTGCTGCTGGACCCTTACATAGACACCTGCATTGAGGTCGATGATGCCATACCCTGTCCCGTGCCCCTCAGAGGGTGTGTCACCGTAAGAATGCTCCCATGATGCTCTATGATGAATGTGGAATATTGTGCAAATCTCTCGAGCCATCCCTCTTTCTTTATATTTGGTCAGGAAAATGGGAAATGGGTGCAGCAACTTATGTGCAAACATGAAGGGAAAGTCAATATGTGGTCTGACCACCTTTAAAAAGCACAGGCTGAACTCTCAGGCAAGCTTTAAGTAGTCTTCAGGTATAGTTCTCCAGGCTTCTTGAAGGACATGCAAAGCTCTTCTTTTATTCCATTCTCTACTAAGATGATCCCAGAGATCAATAACGCTGAGTTCCAGGCTCTGTGGAGGCCAGTCCATGACTGATAGTGTTCCAGTGTGTTTTGTTCTATCAGGTATGCTTTTACTGCATGGTTGTAAAGTGTGGTGAGAGCAGGAAGCAGGCGGAAGAGTCTGAGCAGGTGGAGGTGTAAAAGTCAGTAGAAGCAGAATACACATGTGTGAATGAGAGGGAGACATGCAAAGAGCAGTGATAGTGAAGGTAGATCAGTTTAATATCAACCATCCAAGAAAAAGGAGAGTCCAGAAGAGAGTGCAGTCAGGGTGGAGTGGGTGGAGACGAGTGTCAGGAGTGATTTTAGACAGAAGGATAGAAGCAAGAAGCTACAAGACCTGCTGTGATGTATAGGTTGGAGAGACTAGCCCTGACAAAAAACTAGAAGCACGTCTGGAGGTGGCAGAGTTAAGATTTTCATTTGGAGCGACGAGGACTGATGGAGCTAGAAGTACAGTTGGAGCTGCCAAGCAGGAGGCAAAGAGGACGACCTCAGAAAAGATTCATGCAGGTAGTGAGGTAGGACACCCCAACACCACTGGCTGAGACTCAAACCGTGACAGAGCCTCCACTGTGTTTTACAGATGGCTGTAGACACTCTGCTGTACCTCTCTCCTGACCTCTCCTGACCTCTCCTGTACACACTGGCCATGATTTGAACCAAACATTTCAAATGTAGATTCACTCCACAAGACTCGTTGCCACTAAGTTTAAGTCCAATTTGTGTGTAATTTGGCAAAGCTCAGCCTTTTCTCCCTGTTTCCTTTCCCTAAGAATGGCTTGTTGACAGCCACCCTTCCACTGAGAACATTTCTGATGAGGCTTCAGCGAACAGCAGATGGATCAGCTGACGGGCCAGATGCATCTCTCAGGTCCTGTGTCAGGGCTTTGCTTGTGTGTTTTTTTTTCATTTAACTCTTTAGGACAGGACTTTCAGAGACTGTTCATGTGCTGTAGACAGGCCCGCCACCTCTTTAATCCTCCACTTGTCCAATTTGTTCAGATGTTTAAGGACACACTGCACAACATAAAAGTGAATGAAAAAGCAGCCAACCTCCAACCTTCATGAAGCCTGGAGCAATATTGCTCAAGAGCACTTTAAAAACATACCGAGACAGTCTGTCACCTCGATAGCAAAACATAAAGAAGCTTTTGCACAGTACTGTGTATGGTTACCTGTGTGTGTGCGTGTGTGCGTGCGTGCGTGTGTGTGTGTGTGTGTGTGTTCATTTGTATGAACAAAATGTAAGTGTTTCATAAAAGTTTGACTCAATTTGTACAAGTTTTATTCAGAAGTCATTTATTTAAACTTTTCAAGTTGTCACAAATCAACACTCATAATAAAACAGTCTTCTTAAAAACAACCTCCCGGTGGGTCTCAGTCTCATTCACTGCATCGACCCTTTTAGCGCTCCAGCGTTTCACTTTAAACCCCCTGTTGTGCGGTGGGCCTCAGTGACATCACATCCCTGCACAGACACGCCCCGTTTCTAGCCCTATCACAGCCATCGTTACATAAATGATGACTGGATGTTCACCCAGTCACCTTCACCAGTTCCCACTAATACAGCGGTAGTGAATTACATGATGTGTTCATCTGCAGCAGCACGGTGGGAAAAGACATGTATGCAAGCATCAGAACACAATCTGGTAAATATTAAAAGATACAGCTCCTAATATCTCTACATTCATTTTAAACAGGAGCATTTCATCTATGTATTTAACTCCACTATCTAAAATAGCTCAATAATGCCCATCTGTGTGAATCAGGTTCATGGCTTCCAAAGGTAGAAATGACAACGCAAAAACACGTAACACACGTTACAATAAGGCCTTTCCTGTGTGTTGTTTCAAAAAAGGCAACCCTAGTAGCTCACAGACTTCATATCATAGTGTTTAAAACACAGCAGCCAAGGCACAAAACTAAAGACCCGATTAGGAAATCATGCTGCCTGTGAGAAAAAGACACGATGCACAGACACACACGGTTCACGTCCGTGTTTGTAGAAGAAATACTTTTTGTAAAGGCATCAGAAAGGGGCAGCGTCTGCTTTGTGCACCAGGGGGCGCCACAGTTCTCCTAAAAAATCTAGCTCTGTCGCAGAAAAATACAACTTCTTTAATCATAAGAGGGATTCAAATACAGAATACAGTGAATAATGAATAAAAACAGCCTATAAAGTGATTTATCAACAGATTTACTACAATCAGAACTGTATGCATGAGCAGCCATGTGGACAAATCAGTCAGAGTAGTTTGTTCCATTTAAAATAGATTACACCACATTATACACAAGAGTTAATTTGTTTTAATACAAACAATATTTTTTAACCTCTCACTCAAAAAAAGCAAAGATGAACTAAAACGCTGTTCTTAATATTTACACGTTTTTATAATCCAGGGACCAGAAACAGCATCAATAAAAAACCTGCAGCACACTCACGCAGTGATCACACGCTCCCATCATATGTATTTTTATATGATTTTTGATATTAGTGTTATGAGCAGTGGCGTTTCTTCCTGATGTCACATTCGGTGGATCTACAATCATCTGTGCAAACCTACCCTGACCCGAAATCATCAACGGACCTCGTTGGAGACATGGAAGCAGAAGGGATTAGGATTTCTTTTTCCTGCGAAGCTGCGGACTCGATGTGAAGCCGCTCCACTATCTGGTTTTGGGTACTCTGCTGTTTATATTTGTCTGGTTGGTCAGGTTGTTCAGGACGCAGTTGTTAGCCAGCGATGCCAGTCTGGAGTTAATCGCATCCTTCCTCTGCTCCCAGCTGCACTCACCCCCATCTTCCTCTTCATCATTGTCATCAACCGGACTCTCCTCATCGCTGCGAACATCACCCTCGATCTGTGGAGAAGAATAAAAGAGTTAACCATCCGATTCCTCCCTCGTTCCCTCCTATTGCTGCCTCGTTAAACAGCCCCTCGTCTCACCTTGCCCACGAAGGCAAACCTGTAGACCATGCGCAGGATGAGATAGGCCCAGTAGACGTGCAGCGCTTGTAGCACGAACAGAAGAGCGTTGAAGAAATAATAACCAAAGAAGGGCTCGAAGAACTCCATTGAAACGATCAGGGTGGTGTGGATGATCCTGGAAAGCAAACACAGACACAGAGAGGCTGAAATCAGCTGTTCCTACAAACTCTCGAGCTTCAGAGCAACGTGTGTCGTACCGATAACGGGAAACTTGCTGTTGGAAAAACAAACTGTACATCAAACCTAGTTGGACATTTACATACCAACATATGAAAATACGTCTGATTTAACAGTTTCTTACCTGCTTGGAAAAACATAGAGCCTCGTGACGAGGAACACCAGAGCAAAGAGGACAAACAGGAAGTCGCATGTCGTCGTCCACAGCGCGTAGTGCAGCATCTTACCCACCTGTCAGAAAAAGGAAGGTAAAAGTGTAAAGACGTCACCTGAGGTTATTGACTCAAATGTTATCTCTTCTTTCCAGGTGTTTTTAGTGCATTACTCAAAGTGCAGCAAGAGAGAAAACAAGTGGGGGAATCACGTGATGTAAGGGTGTGGCTGGCTCGAAATCAAACCTCAGACTCACTGATGAACTCACCTGCACTCGTGTGGTATGTGCCGTAATGAATCATCTATCGGGTTTGAAGCCAGCATCGTTTTCCCTTTATGATTTTTATCAGCGGCCAGGCAACACCCTGTCATGCCCGAGGTGACACGACTGCATATTTCCTCATCTCATGTATCGCGAAAACAATCATCATCGTCACTTCTTATCATTGAAACAGCCTCACAAAACCCACGGACAAAGGAACAACTGTCACTGAGGGTGGAGGCCGTAAAACTATTACAACCGCGACAAGTTTTTCTTTTTTTTGCAACAATAGAACAAAACCTCTCGTTGTGCACGGCTCACAGGACGTGTGTGCTTGTATGAAAGAAGAAGGAAATTCACAAAAATACACAATAGGCTGAATTCATGTCAAGTTCCCCGTTTGTGCAATAATCTGCCATTTTAAACGTTTGTGTGCGAGCATAACGATGCAGTCTCCTCCATACTGCGCTGTGCAAAAGTCTCGAACCACCACTCATTGTTTTATATTTTGCTTCCAAGATGCCAGACAACCTTGGAGTTTTTAAAAGTAGTCTTGAGCAGCAGTTTTAAAGTTTTTCTCTGGACATTGGTGGCTTTTTCACCCGTTTTCAGTCCAGTCCTTGGACCTGAGTCACTTAACGCTGATCTATGAATTGTTCAAGCATTTAAAAAAATGCTCCTAACTCAAGGGATGAACCAGTGTTGTGTCTACACAAACAGGCAACTTGGCAAAGAACCAACTCAAGTTGTACCTCGAGGCACTTACAGGTTATTAGCAGCCTGCTGAAAAACCCCGTGTCATTAACTCCCATTTCTTTTGTTGAACTTATGAAAATGCCAATCATAACAGAGTTTGACAGGGATATTTCAGCATGATGTGAAGTGTCTCTGTGAATATTTATAAATGACCTGAACACGTGGAGGACAAGAAGAAATCATGTCCTTCAAAACTTGGGAAAAACCAGCAAAGACCTGTTCCGGGACCTGAGGGATACACCTGTCCCTTCAGCTGATCGTCTACTGTTCACTGAAGCCTCCTCAAAAATGGTCTCAGTGGAAGGGTGGCTGCCAAAAAGTTACTCTTCAGGCTGGGAAACAGGGAGAAATGGGTGGGGTACACCAAATTACACAAGAAATGCAAAGAAAATCGGTGTCAACGAGTCCTGTGAAGTGATGAATCCACATTTGATCCAAATTTCGATTCACCATTTGGAAAGCATCCGATTGGCAGCTCTGACAAACAAACTGCCACTGCAGTCAAAACAAACCTAGATGGAAAAACATGGACTAGCCTCCCCAGAGCCTGTTCATAGTTTCCAGTGTGGTATCATCCTGACAGGGAATGGAACAAAACACAGCCAGCATCTAAGAGGAGAGCTTTGGGATGTGCCTCATGACGTCCCGGGGACTATTCTTTAAGTGTGCTTAAAGAAATCTTGCCTCACAGACAGTGTTGGGAAGGTTACTTTTAAAATGTATTCCATTACAGAATACTGAATACATGCCCCAAAATGTATTCTGTAACGTATTCCGTTACGTTACTCAATGAGAGTAACGTATTCTGAATACTTTGGATTACTTAATATATTATCGTGCTGTTTAAAACTACGTGAATGTCCTATTGCTGTGATTTATTACTGTTACTGAAGGTCCGCGGCTCCGAACCGTAGTAAAGGGACCTCTGGCTAATACTGTGGGTTCCGTGTCGGGCTGGTAGCCGAAAAATAGCTTTACTTTGTTGTCTGGGTCAACTTTGCTTGCCAGAGACAGAGAGAGGCGTTGAAAGGCTGCTCCAACGGAACTTATTTTTTCCGGAGGAAAACACGAACACAGTGTACAGTTGAGTCTTAATAGCTTACTTACAGCTGGGCTCGTCAGGCACTCTTCTTGGCTGCAGTGGTTATTATTATATTTACATGCTTCCAGCTCCCGTTTTTGCTCCGTGACAGCTCGGACTTTTCCTTTCTCTCCCTCCCTCGCTCACAGACACATGTCTGGCAGTCCATTCTCGCTGCAGCACGGACTACACTGCCCATGAGGCTACATTCTTTAGAGCTATGCCTGTAGCATTCTGCCTTTTAGCTTAGCACAAAAACAACAAAAAAGCGCTCTCTCACCCAGGAAACACGCAGAGAGAGAGAGAGAGCGTCACCCTGTTACCATGGCAACCGTAACGCTGCCGCCTGGAACAACAGAACGTAGCTGTCAAACAAACCCAAACAGTCCTGACCCGCGACAATATGAAACAGGGAAGTACCGCCGTGTATTCCATTTATTTCAACAAAGTAACTGTATTCTGAATACCACCTTTTTAAACGGTAACTGTAACGGAATACAGTTACTCATATTTTATATTCTGAATGCGTAACGGCGGTACATGTATTCCGTTACTCCCCAACACTGCTCACAGAGTTCAGGCTGTGTTCCAAAATGAAGGTGGTCATACAAACATTGACTTTCATGCTGGTTAGAGCGCCCTGCTGTGGCAGACCCTTGTGAATGAGGCAGCGTATAAAAGTAAAATATGTTTGCAAAGTGCTGCACTTACTTCTCCTTTGTTAGAAAACAAAGAATGAAGTAGTGGCTTTTGTACACACAGAGTATCTGGAGTCAGGTGTGGTGTTTTACCTCGAGAATAATGTCGGAAGAGTCGTGAACCAGCATCACCAAAGTGCCCACCCTCACATAGTTGGCGATGTAGGAGAAACCGATGAGAAATATGGTGGCAATGTGATGAACCACCTGCTCCTTGAAATCCTAAAACACAAACACACATGCATGCACACGTAAAAACATGCAGCAGCATCAACAGCAGCTCCACGTGTGCTGTTTAAACCAGCAGGGTTAAAATATCAGAAATGATTGTCTGCACTGATTCGTTAATTTAATATGAAACAAATCTGACAGCAGCAAAGCGTCCTGAAGGACAGAAGCACTGAAATGAGATTATCTGACTGTGAATATTTATAGTATTCAGTGCAGTTCAGCTTTCTGTGGAGAGGATGGATGAAAACTGGACTGAACTGATTATTTTGTTAGATGATGACCAAAGATTTAATGCAACACTCAAAGTACACAGAGTTATGATGTAATAGCAGATAATCCAGTGCGTAAACTGCATTCGATATAGTTGCAGGAGGGAAAAACAGCATTTGCTTTTTTCACCATTGGACTAAAACGTTACATTTCAGGGATAAAATGGGGAATAATAACCAGGTTACAGGTGTTCTTTGTGTGTTTTCAGCTAATACTCACTTTTCGCTTCACATCCACAGAGACGCTCAGGAGCAGCGACAAATAGAAGCCCATCTCCAACATGTAATACCAGTAATGAGCCTCAGACACAGGCTAATGCATGAGAGGGAGAGAGTGACGGTAGGTCAGTGTGATCATTCAGTGGTTGAAACAGAAGCTTTTCAAACACAATGGTGATGCACGCAGCAGCATTCACAGACAGATGTGTTTGATTGTTAATCACTGAAATCTAACTACATGCTTTTAAGGAACTGAAAGAGTTTAACAGACAGTTTTCTGAACTGATTCCTTTAAGTGTGCTGAAACAGGTCTGGGCTTTTTGGGGTAGTGGAGGCAGGCATTCAGCTCTGCTGAGCATTTACAGCTTCACCTGTCTGAAAGGTTCAGGGGTAAAGTCTAGCAAAAGTTCAGTGGCCATGTAAGAACTGCTTCTTGCTCTCATTTACAAGCACAGAGGACGTGCTTTATGCACAGGAAGTCATGGCGTAATCTCAAAGAAAAACATTTGGAGAAGACTCAAAAGTCAAAGTTTGCAGCGACACAATGACAGGACGTTGACTGAGGTATTTACCCTAAAAATACGTCTTTTCTACCCGTCTGAGAAAAAAATGAAGTCTGCAGTAGCAGAGCCTGCTGCTTATCAGTCAAATGCAGATAAAGAGAGAATGTGTGCAATCATCCACACGGCAAGTTAAAAACTCAGGCTGAAAAGAAACCACAAAAGCATTCAGAGCTTTGCCGTCAAGGAAGTCGGAGTTGAAAAAGTCTGTGTGGAGTCTGCATTAAAAACGATCTGTGTGCTCCTTCTGCACTTTCCTCGCTTTAAGTAGATCCTATTGTTTTTAGCCACTGCTGTGTAAAATGATCAGAGTGATGCAGAGACCGGCTGAAGCAGATGTTCAGTTTTAGCACAGCTACAGATGTCACGTAGTTCTTCATGAATGTGAATGTTAACAACAGAGAAAAGAATCAAATCACCATGAATGAAAGAATCTACGACTCATTTTACACATGCTGCAAACCCCAGCATTTACACCCCAACGGCACTTTGGAGAAAAGGTGAAGGAAATCTGTGTCCTACCTGTTTGGGATAACCCCTCCAGCACTCGCTCTGGTCCCAGAACCACGGCGTCTAGAAGATGGAGGAAACGATAAATCTCTACACGACAGTAATCTTTGCCTCGAGCTTATTTAAACATCGTAGTAAGCAGATGTAGATTCTCAAAATTCAGTGAAAGGATTTGAATCTTTTAAAAGAAAAAAGTGACACTTACATCAATTAAAGAGCCGAGCCCTGCTATGAACGATGTGAGGTAGAACACAAAGCGCCAGCTGCACAGATGAGAACAGACGCCATTATCAATCAGAGCTGGGATGTCAAAACGGCCCACTTTGATTTTAAATGAGCGAGACGAGTGACAAGAACTCCACATTTAGTCTCTGAGATGTGAAAAACAAGGTCAGAGGTCTGACAGCTCGACTCTTTGGGCTTTAATCATAAGAAATAAATGTGTAAAATTACAGAAAAAGTTCTGGCAGCTCATTGGCCAGACTGCCTGTAATTATAAAAGAGAAAGTTTTTGTTGATTGACAAAACTATCATGACCTGGATGATAGTTTTGTAGATGAATCTACACAGAGAGACTGAAAATGTCATTTATATGGTAGTAATTACTTTGGTGTAGCATGAAGCTCCGATGTGGAGGTCTTTATCATTCAGAAAAGCTATAAAACTAAAATGTTGTTAGAAAATGTAAAAGTTCAGTTCACATTTTCCAAAGCCATCTAGTGGGCCAGATCGGTGTCTTTGCTGGGCCCATTCTGGCCCCTGGGCCTTATGTTTGACACCCCCATATTAGCAGATATTGTGTAAATGAACTATATTGTTCTATGAGATCAGACAAAGATGTAACCAGGCACAGGTGTGACACCTGTCCAACAGGAAATGGCTCAACGACTGAGTGACCAATAGGAAAGACTCACGAGGCCTCGCAGAATTTTTTGGTGTTGCTGGGTCTGTCCTGGTTTCTTCTGTGTCTAAACCAGGTCTGGATCTTTCTCTGCGAGAGTCCACACTGCTTTCCCAGGCCCACCACTTCACTCTGAACACACACACACACACACACACACACACACACACACTATTTAAATACGAGCTGCTTTCTCATAGCAGGCATTGTTACAGCTTCATCACAGCTCTCTCGTCCTGCCAACGTGTAGCTGCGCACCCACAGAGATAAATGTGCTTAATCTAAGCATCTGCTAATGAGCGTGAAACACGACCGCTGTTAGTGTGATCTTCCCTGCCCCCGGATACTTCACACAGGGTTACATCACAGCGCCGAAGGTCCCTCTGCTGAGTGAAACCTAATTACAGGGTTAGGTGTGACACATGCATGTTTTTATTTGGCTACACAGCCTCTCTGCACCCCCAGCCCCAGCACGGTATCAAAGGATAAACTGTGACACCACACTGAGCAGTGAAATGATTTTCCCACGACTGCGTTGTGCAATAGAAATACAATCCTTGTATTCGGGAAATAAATCTACTTTGTTTCACGTGTTTGTGGCCAAGGTATTTACACGGGGAACAGCAAAGTCGTTAGTTGCTGCTGCTGCTCGGGGCCCCATGGAAATATAAGATGTGCAAATAAGCCAGAGCGCGCACACACACACACACACACACAGGTGTAAAAACAAAAAACAATATATAAAGGCGCTCATGGAGCGGTGCGTTTCCACTCGATGTGTTCAGTCATGTCTCGTCCTGACAGGTGCACACCCTGCTTGTCTGCACAGGAACACGGCTGCTCTGCTGCAATGCCAAATTACACCAAGAGGAGGATGGAGGACTTCCATGATACGGAGAAAAGTAACAGTTACAGACTAATAGCGCCGTTTTGTTCTCAGATTTTAACTAATTATTCTGATTATCGGCAACATAAAGGGAATGATGAATATTAAAGCGACAGACAGGATTATGTTTAAAAGGAAGAAAATTGCTTCTCTCACAGTGCAGCAAACACGCCTGCTATAAACTGAGATGCTAATTATTGCGTCTTTGTAAGCACGAGCCTCGTAGCCTGAATGTGACTCAGGACTGAGCCGCATCTCTGTGGGGACGACCTGTTTTTAAACTGTTCCTTGTTCCAGAGGAAGCTGGCACACAGTCGTACCTTTTTCTCCTGGATGGAGCCACACCAGCACGCATAAACTGTTTCTGTGACACAAATAACAGATGTTCCTATTTATTAGGGACACACTAAACATTAAGAGTGCCTGGCTCAAGGTGAGATTTTCCATTTAAATTTGCATTGACTTTGCAGGATATTTACATATTTATACAGATGATCATGAGATACAGTTTATGTAGTTGTTCTTTAACCAAGGCGGAGCTCTGGGTACAGATGTCATTTTTAAGCTCAGCATAAGTATAATCCTAAAAAATAGGAAATACTTTGTAGGTTTTCATGTTTTTAGCACACTAGAAAAATCTGTGTGCATCTGGGATCATCACACTGATCTTTAACCTATTGGGCTGCATGCTTATAAGTGACTTCAACAATTCATTTATTCATATATTGGTGGAATATTTACTGTATTGAGAAACTACAGATGACTGTCACATTTAAAGCAATGACTCTTCCTTTGCATTATCCCTGTTACGTGTACCATAATTACAGTACTCCACTCCATGGACAGTTGGAGGGTCCTGTGAAGCACCAACCTGCGATGGCTGCTGGCTGTGCTGTTTATAGAAAGCCTCCAGCTTTGGGATGGAAGGGGCTCGAATCCGATTCCGATCCTTCACACCTAAGACTTTGCTTAGGGGGATGGCAATGACCCTGAGAAGACAGAGACCAGAAGAGATGAGGAGGGGAAATTCATTTTTCTGATGTTTTACATATATATATGTATATATGTGTATAATAGCAAATGCAACCCTGTTAATAAAACAAACGGGAGTAATTAGTTTTGCAGTACTTGAAGGATTAATGTGTGATGTCATCAACAGCTGCTCAATGTGCTCCAAACACAGAACAGCAACAAGATAGCTCATTACTCCTGACAGCCTGTAGAGCTGCTGCCATGGGCGGTTTGTGCCCAGACAGCCTTTGTCATTATCCCATCAAGAGACACTTGATCTGTGTGTGTGTGCGCGCGTGTGCGTGTGTGTGTGCACGCGTGTGCGTGGGCGTGTGTGTGCGCGCGCGCGCGTGTGTGTGTGTGTGTGTGTGTGTGTGTGTTACAGACGGAAGGAGACAGAAAGATCAACAGAATAATACAATATGAGGGTATCAGCAATGAAGAGATGTTTAGATAAACATGTGTGTGTGCGTGTGTGCGTGCGTGTGTGCGTGCATAATCGTGTGTGTGTAATTCTATCTCAGAGATAATGATCCTGAAGTGGGCACACAGGGAGAGATTAGAGAGAAGGTCAGGGCAGCTTCACAGAGGGACACACAGTGCTCTGGTTACAGGAACACACACACACACACACACACACACACACTCACACACACACACACAGCTGTGGTCTGAGAAGATTGCGTGGAGACACACCTTCCAGCTGGCCGACGTCTACGCGAGCACAAATGAAAGTGCCCACCTCTACGACTCGCACACAGCGCACGCCATCATCCTCCGAGCCCGGACTACTATTACAGCTAATGTTACCAATCTGCTACAACATCGCTGATGAAGGTACAGACGAGGATGCTAATCTTCAGCTCACACGAAGGCAGCTCGTGCATTTTTTGAAGACGCACAGACAATACAGCAGCTGACAATGATGATAATGATAATGGAAAGGCGTGCAAGCTGTGGTCATGTGGACCACGTCCCTGCCAGCCCAGAATAAATTCTTGTCCTGTTACCAGAAGAACTAGTTACCTGTACAAACAGGTTTACTGTGATGATTCCTTTTAAAGCAGCTTTGCTCACAAGCATAAATGTGATCATATATTTATTGGCAGAACACAACAACAGCTTGAAACATTCAATGCTGTAAAACCAAGAAGGTGTTTGAGAACACTGAGAACTGACGACAAACGCATCATCAGACCAGATGATCTCACTGATGAACTGTAGCCTCCAATTATTATTATTTCTCTTTAATTCATGCAAATGGGCAGCGTGTTCAAATGGTTACGTTTAAGTAGAACGCTATGAAATGCTTATAAAGAGGAGTGAAGATCTACTTTCTTGTAACTGAAATATTTGAAAACCAAACACAGTCTTTTAAGAAATGTCAGGTATCTGAAGATAACATTCAAATCCCTTCAGCTGTGATAGCAGAAATATTCTGACCTTTTCTAGGGAATCTGTTGAAGCACCGGGAGGACACATATAATAAGCACTAGTAGGATTTTCTGTGCCATCAGCCCGGCAGCAGTCAGTGAGTGGTTGGTGTGGACTATATCTTACAGAGGCTGCTTAGAGAGAATCAGCATTAGTAGCCATGCATTGTGGGGCCCATCGTTAAGCCTCAGCTACAAACAGATCACTTCTGTAGTCGCCATAAGAGGTATTTTCCCTCAGAAACACTCGCACACACTTTAACACAAGGCTGGAACAAGCCTGGGAGGAGACGGGACTCTCACACAGTATATAGGACATGAATAAAGGGGAAAGGAGCCGTTCTCCTCAGCAGCTTAGCAGCAAACACCCTCCAGCCAGTCACCAAGACCAAAACAAGTCAAGCAGAAAATTACTTTTACCCCACAAACAGCATCATACTTAAATGCTTCCTTCAACTAATTAGGTAAAATTGAAAAGGACAAAACTGTGCGCCAAAAAGCAGAACTCGCATGTGTGAATTTCACGCTCCGGCCGTGACGGTCTCACCTCTCAAAGATATATCTGAGGGCTATAAAGATCAGAGCTAGTGGCAAGGTGTACATGAGATCCCTGGGTAGAGGAAAGTGGCCCTCTCCTTCCTTCATCTCCATGTCTTTCCAGTGATTCCCAGGAGGAATCCAGAACTCCTCCCGCCACAGCCACTCGTTCAGCAGGGCCTCCATTCTGTGGGGCAGATGAAAGAGGAAGAGGTGAGTATTGTCTGGTCGCAGAAACACAGTTTACCAGAAAGGGAAGCGTATTCAAATTTATGACAAAGAGGACAAGAGGAAACACTTTGTTTGCTCACGCACAGAAATGATGGAAAAGAACAACTGCACTGTGTCATCGCTGCTGCTGCATCAGCTCACATGGCAATATGATTTCATTACATGATCAATAACAGTGATCAATAACGGTGATTTCACCTCGTTACATCTAGTGTATCATCAGTGCGTTATTTTCCCCAGAAAATATTCACAAAACATTTTTAAGCAATAAATTAAAAAGCACAGCAGCAAATACAACACCAAATGAATTGGAATTATTTCATGTTTCAGGCTTTAACAGGTTACATTTCCCCACAGCGGCACAGCTGCTTCCTGCCACAAACAGGGATCAGATGCAACCTGCTGCTGATTACGTTGCCCCTGATTGAATGGGACAATCAGTTATCAACATTTTAAGTGTTGGACAGACAGAAACCTGGTGTTCAGGTCCAAACACCTGAGCAGCGTCTTACAATGAGGCGCATCGATATTATCGGCAGACGTGTCTCTGCGTGCTTTTCAGCAAAATCTATGCAGCGCAGCCTTCATGCATTCAAGTCTCTGTCTGCACACACACACACACACACACACACACACAGTCATATGCTGTAAGCTGGCTACTGTTATTCCCTGTAAACAGTCGACGGTTTGCACGGTCTGGGTTTAAAAGCTGCTGCTGCTGAGATCCAATCGATCCGCGTATCGATCAGGTCGTAGCTGTGGAAGAACGTGAGCGCAGATGTGAAAGCCTGCGCAGTCAGATGACCAGACAGACCATAACCACTGTGCGCCGTCTGCACGGCGAGCGCATCAAATTAAAACACGCAATATTTGATCCATCAGCTGTTAGTCGCGGAAGCACAGCAAACCCACGGGCCCATCAACCATCCAACAAACCACCCACTCAGCTTTTAAACGGCATTTATGTATCTAACACACCGCAGAAAGGAGATGTTGTGCTCACCTGTCCGCGATCCTGTGATGGAAGATGGAAAGCGAAGGCTACAGCGGCAATTTAGAGAGGAGGAGCGTGTGGACGCGCCCCGCTCCTACCAGCGAGGGCGGAGAGCGGGCAGTCGGATGGAGAGGCGTGTGCTGTCATCATCATCATCATCATTTTCTGCACTGGATTTTGTGCCACAACATGAGGATCATAGTCGTTTCTCACCAGCCAAAATCTGCTCAGCCACTCACTGTGACAATGCCACGTGCTGCCGACAGGGGGCGAGAGGAGGAGGCTCACGAGATTTTCTGCTCGGGTTGTAATTTCACTTCTGTTTATTTGGGGGTGTTTCCTCATCGCTTCATAGAAACAAGACAAGATATCGCAATTTTGGTGGTTAAACGTGAGGCCCGGGGGCCAAAACGGGCCAGGGATAACTTCAGTTCGGCTGCTTTGGAAAATATGAAGGAGGGCAAAAAATGGCTTAACTGTATTTTAAAAACAAAAGTTTTACAGCTTTTCCTGCTGACAGAGATCTCCCCCATTTATACTACACCAAATCAGTCAAGCAACAGTTTAACAATTAAATGACAGAAAACAGTTTTTTACTGTCTGCCATCGACAGTTTGGCTAACATTTTCATCAATCAAACAAAGCTTTATATTTTTTAAATATGGGAGAGTCTGGACACTGAGCTACTAGAAACTGTTCTGTCATTTTACACAGTTATTATGTAGAAAATTGAGATTTAAAAAATGATATTAGGATAACTTTTGGATGTCCAGTTAAACATCTTTGCACTGGCGGAAAGAGTTTCAGTGGTTTGTGGCCCTCAGTGTAAAATGAATTTAACATTCCTGGTCTAAATGTTTCATGAGGCAAATAGAACATTTTAAATTAAAGAGATTTTCTGATTGTCCTGCAAACGTCTAGAGAAAAAGAAGAGGCCCAATGAGAGCTAATATCTTCATTTTGTTTCATGTATAATTGTATTTGGCTGTAACACATCTGCAAATAAAATCTTTACAGTTACCCAAATATTATGAGCGGTCAGCAGGCAGCTTTTAACAAAGATTACTCGTGACCTCACGGTGCACTGTCACACAGTTTTACGAGTGATGTTAAAGATTATGTGCTCGTTATCAGCAGACAGGAAACCAGAAACAGAAGCAAGGCAGAGAAAGAAATGCGACACATCCTGTCACTGCAATCGCTTATCAACCTGTGTGTTACACCAGAAAGCTGATAAGCTTTATGAGCATGCTCACATGATGCTGCCTTTCATTCCAGTCATATTTCAACAGCACTATGAATGAAAGAGAAACGCCTGGTGGGAAGAGCCCCACCCAGCAGTGCCTTATAATATACAAAGCTTTATTTTCTGTTTATTCACTGGGTCAAGTTCACTGAATTCAGTGAATGCCAGTGAATTTACTTTGACATCTAAATATGTCACAAAACTTGCTTTTCTGCTTCTCAGCTAGATAAAAAGTGATTATATAACTGGCATGATGCCAACAACGAGAACCTGCACAGGTGCCCGATCACATGTCGAAGGTGATTTTGTTCTCTTTATTTGGAGCTGTGAACTAATTCAGTATATCAGCTAAAAGCGATTGACTACATGCTATAGTAAATGTGTTAGCTCTGTTAACATAAAACACACGATTCATGTGGTGTCGGAAAATCATTTATAGTAAAAAAACATCCCCAAAAGTTGATTCTGTTCATCTGGAACAGAATCAACTTGAAAGTTGATCATAAACTGACCTCACAGCCCATTGTTCCCTCACTGGTGCTAGTGTCAGTCATTGTGCAAAAGTCCTGTTTATAAGATGTAAACCTGCAGTCAGCTGAGACTGAAGACGTCACCTGGATGAGCGACCAAACGTTTCTCCCACTGAAAACATCCAGATGAACAGAATCAGCTTTTGGGGATTTACCTGGATGATTGAGCACGCATCAAGAAGTAAAAAAAGACATGTTTTCTAGCACATGTCAAACTTGTGTGTTGCTTTTGTATCAGTGATAAGTGGTTTAATCCACTGGGTTTGTTCTGTCATCAGTGCATGATTGTGGTGTGGTGTCATGTCTTGTCATTTCCACATGTCACTACAAGTGTTTTATATGCAGCTATGCCTGTAGAATAACCTGTTATGTTCTCACGAGCACACCCAGTCCTGCACAAACATGTTGCATAAATGTGCAGCTACACTCACATGTAGTCATCAGCACATCCTTTTAATACAGGAAATTCAGTTATTTATATACTGAAATGCTTTAAAGTAGGATGTTAGCAAAAGTATGAGGCATTATTAGGTAATTATTGACATTTATTTGATCAGGTTGGACCAAAGTAAACAGAAACATCACGGAGCTGAAATCTGGACTCTGAACAACGTCATAAACGTGAGCTGTTTGAACGCGACTTTATGGATTTATGGAGCAGTTTTACTATGAGGATTGGTGATGGTGTGGGCACGCGGCCAGTTTAGCCAGTATACTGTTAGGTTTGTGTGTGTGTATAATGACTGGAACACTGGCGTTCAAATAAGCATGACAGTGAGTTCGTTTCCTACTTTAAAGCCAATCACATCATGTGATGCACAAACACTGCACAGCTGTTAATGAGCCAAATATTAGAATAACTGTATTCAAGCACATGTTCAGAAATGTCTGCTGTATTTTCAGCTGCTCTCAGCAGTTCTGTAATGACCTTTGTAGCCTTATTGTGTTACATTATTACATTCTGTCCTGTTAACCATCCTCTCCTGTCCTCAGGGATGAAAGCTCTCTATGCTCTTTTTACTTTCTGAATGTTTGGTTTTGTTTTTTGATTTTTTCCCTTTTTGAGACCTGAGCAATCACGACGGGATTACATCACAGCTTTAATTTAGAAAAGACTCCTCGTATAAAGAGACAGCTCTGAAAATGGTGAGCAGTTTTCTTTATGCATTGCGACCCTGAGCCGTTCTCGTCATTGCCAGGTGTGTCTGTATGTGAGAACATAAGTGTTCGACATTAAGCAGACTTTATCCAGACTGCACAAAGTCTATAAGTTGTCTGACGGTGTCCTGGTAAATGTCCAGTGAAATGACAATGGATCATTGGTTGGCATCCTGTTCCTGTGTGCTCCATCCTAAACTAAACAGAATATTTCAGAAGTGAGAACCTGGTGAGGACTACCTCCTGCTGATAACTGCTTTGTGTGAATATGTCACCATGCCTGGATATAAAAAGTCATGTTAGCTACTAGTTATTTTTACTTTAGTCTCAGGTTATTTACACCAAATAGCTTTTTTCCCCCTTTTTTGGCCATTTAATCTTATCAGCGCTAAAGAATCTGTAACTACAGTGTAGAAATACATGAGTACATGAGTATATATACTTTTTTATGTAAACCTTTTCAATAAGGTATGATAAGATAAAGACTTTACAATAATAGAAAGAAAACCCCAACAATAAGACCGCCCCTTTTACCAAGCAGTTGGTGACAGTGGGAAGGAAAAACTCCCTTTTAATAGGCAGAAACGTCCAGCAGAGCCACGCACAGAGAGGGGTAACCATCTGTTGTGAACGGTTGTGGGTGATAAACCTCAATAAAAATAATTCAAATCTACAACAATCTACTACTACAACAGCAGCAGACTGCAGTGTCAGGTATGTCAAAGGTAAAATTGTAGAATTCATCCAGGCAACATGTTTTTAGGAATGTAACCCCTGACCTGTGAACGCCAAATAAAAGAGAATACATTACAGTGTCACAGGTGTTTTCCACAGCATGTCTTATCCTGTCTTCCTTCTCTCACCCCAACCGGTCGCAGCAGATGGCCCCGCCCCTCCCTGAGCCTGGTTCTGCTGGAGGTTTCTTCCTGTTAAAAGGGAGTTTTTCCTTCCCACTGTCGCCAAAGTGCTTGCTCATAGGGGGTCATATGATTGTTGGGTTTTTCTCTGTACCTATGAAGCGCCTTGAGGCGACTGTTGTTGCGATTTGGCGCTATATAAATAAAATTGAATTGAATTGAATAGGTGTTCACTCACCTGCCTTCAGAAGCCTGTGAGCTGATTGGCAGATGGCAGTTTTCTTTCAATTTTTTCAAAGTACTATTGGCTTGTATATACTGTGTTTTGGACAAATTGTGAAATGAGTAGTCAGTCATTTATTTCATGAAAGTCATTTATCAATCACATATGTTGTATAATTACCTGATGAAAAAAGTTTGGAAAGCTCAAATCTGAATTTTCCTCACAAAAACATTAACTTCATAAAGAACAACACAGCAGAAACACAGAGTACAACACGTGTGTGTGAGTCTGCTGCACAGATACATCTCAGGTTAAACAAGAGAGAAAACAACAGGCTTCTTTGCATGCAGGACTCTGAACACCAGGTATTTCTGCAGTTCACCACCTGTATTATTACGGCGAACAAGACACGCTTATGTTGCTGTGCACACACACCTGCATCAGCTGTAATCTGATGATGGTGTTACCTGAAGACTTAAAGAAAGAATCTAGTCACAGTTAACCTTAAGACAGACGGTTACCTTTAAAGCGTGTATTAGACTTCATATAAAACCATATAAGTGAGACATTTACTCAAAATGCAGAAAAGTGAGCCCCATGCTCATCTCGGGTAAACAAGTGTGGCAAGAGTCATGGTGGGAACCTTTGAACAGATTCTTATAACACTTAGAGTATTGAACATGAAGGAGAAGTTCTAAGTTGTGCCCCTTTTGTCTTGGCCAACAAAAACCCAGCCAGGGAGGCGGGGAATGTGGACAGGAAGCTACAGGAAGCTACACAGCAGCAGCTCTGAGGTTGGTCCCACAGGACTCTACGGTGTGATTATAATGTCAAATAAAGCCATATTCACATCTCATCTAAACCCATTCAGTGTTTGTCCAGACACATGAGCATGCATGGATGATTTGCATGTGCTACATGTTTAACATTTTTCTTCTCTTGATCCTTTTTTTCTTTGTTAAACACACTCATGCACGTACATTTAGCTTTGTCCCCTGGTCTCTGCACACCAAGACTTCTGTTCTCTTCTTGCCTGGAAGCGCTCCCTTTCACTGTTTCCCCTCTTTGTTTGTTTTACTATTCATTTTTGTTTTTCTCCATTTTGCTTTCTACTAATCTCTCTCTTCAAGCATTCTTTGTGCTCTCTGCTGTTGTTTTCATTGTTTTTAGCATTAGTTAACCCCAGAGTGAGACCAGTTAACTTTGTAGCTCTAAGACAACAGAGCGAGTCTTCGTTGTCTTAGCGCACACAGTCTGTCAGAGGCACAGTTAAAACAACAGCTGCAGGTTTCAGTAAAAACGGTGTTTCTGGACTAATTGGAAGTCTCCTTCACTGAGACTGTTTGACCTCATTCCAGCACTGACACAGATGCTGCTGTGCTCCTGTAGGGGGCAGCAAGCATCGTAGGTTAAGTAGAGCAGCATTGCACACACTGTGTTTAAGCATTGCTGCTTTATAATAACTGTGCTTACTTAAAAAGGCATAATCATACAATTTTAAAATGAAAGAATAGATTGGAAGTATTAAGTGTATATCATTTTAAACTGTATTTTTGCTTCAGTTTATACCGGTGCCACTCCAGCAGAGGGTAGGAGTCAGAGAAGAGAAAATATTATGTGCAGTTGTTTAACCCACAGAAGGCTCCAACCTTTAATTACTGAGATACACAGAGTGTAAACTGGATAAACATACTTTGTGTTAACAAGTTCTGCAGAACAAAAAGTGCATCGAAGCACATTTTCTCCAGTTTCTGGTGTAATAGTTGTATATAAAAGACTGTACTCTGCTTTTCTTTAAATGAGAAGTGGAATAGAGCCACAGGCATCAAAAAACAAGCTACATTTAAAAATTGTCCTTGTATATTTTATGTTAAACAAAAGACAAATTATCCTCCAATTAATTTCTAAAAAATCCTGAAAATACCTCTCCAAGAGATGACCAATAACTGTGAAGGTCACGGTTATTTTCAGGTGCATTTTGCATGCTAAGAGAATAATGACAGCATCGTTTGTCTTAATGGATTTCCCCTGTGGAGGCAGCAATAGGGAAAGAAAAGTGGATGTAACCCGGCCACCAGCTGTATGATTACGTGTGTCTGTGTACAGACATGTGCTCGCGTGCTTGGAAAAAGGTACATTTCCATCCTTCAAGGGGACCTGGAGAGGTAAACATCATTAGTCTTTGAGACGTTTGATGGTCGAGCATAAAGCCAGCCACAAAGCAGCTCTCGCCCACCTGTTTACAGACTTAATTAACAGGCAAACTTCAAGTTAGATGGAGGCTATGTCATCAGTGGAACCAGGCTGGGGGTCACGCTCTCATAGCTTCACTCTGGAAGAATTTAAGAGACCTTAAAGTCATAAAATATAACCTCCCAGAGAACCAACCTACGCTGAGTATTGGCAGCATTAACAGTAACAGAACTTATTGGTCTTATAATCAGAAAATCCGAGGAGGTAAGCAGACCACGAGGCAAAGCATACACGTTGGATTATGTTTCAATTTAGTTAGCAAAAGCTCAAAACGTCAGTTTGCTTTTCATGAATTTGCAGGTATCTTTTTATCCACAGTAAATGGAAACAGTCTGACTCGCTGTCACAGTGAAGGCTGATAGAAACAAAACCATTAATCAAAGGCGGTTCATATTTATATGAACCATTTTTCATAAAGGATTAAAAATGGACATGAAGTGAAAGGGCACTCTGAAATTAAACTATAGTTACATTATCAGGTTAACAAGGGATATTTAATCAAAATGTCTTTGCAGAAAGAGGAATTACTCTGTGCAAGGACGCGTGGCTTGTCTTTGGCTGCCATCTTGGAAAGTCTATTTTGAAGCTTTAGTTTAATTAATGTGACGTCCCGTGTGTTTGACTGATTTTGGTTCTTATGTTGTTTGTTATATTTCACTTTGTTTAGTTTGAGCCTTTAGGTCTCAGCTTCACTTTATTTCTATTTGAATTCTGGTTTATTTGATCTTCTATGTCATGTTTCCCTGTATCGTTACCTGGATTCTGTTCACCTGTGAACTCAGCAGTGCTCGTGTCCTCTAATCGCCCTCTTGTGTAGATGTAGTTGTGGCTTCCTCTGCGTTCTTGTCATAGTTTCCTTTTGTTGTTTTTCTGCCAGCATTGCTAATTTAAATGTTGTTTCAGTCTGACTCTGGGTCCTTTTCCTGTAATTTCTTAATTTTAGTGGTTAAAAAACTGTTAATCAGAGAAATGTGATAAATGACTAAATTTATGTGTGAATCAAAAATGCTTAAACTGTTTCCCGACTTTGGCCCAAAGAGGATAACGAAGCCTTTTGTCTTCGAGGTGATCCACGTCTATCATTGTTTGCTTTTGTCAAATTCTCTCATTGATTTCAATGCAAACTGTTTGGAGTATTTTTTTTGTTACCTTTTTCAAACAAAACATTTTAATAACATTTAGAACAAACATGCACACAAATGCATACAGACGCTGGACATTCATTTAATAAAAATGCATATTAACATAAATATACTACAACAGTCAACATAGGACTGAAAGGGAAAAAAGATTTGCATTAAAAAAAAAAGTTCTCCTACTTTATCAATAAGTTAGTCTTTCAACATCATTGCAACGCAAAAGCTCTCTAAGCCATGTTTCAGTGATTATGCAGCTGCACTTTTCCAAAATAACCATCAAATAACCGTCTCGGCTTGAAGCCGTCTGTAGTCCAAACGTCTGGTTTGTCTTGATCGTACCTAAAAGTCTTTTGAGGATATTCCAAGAACACAGAGTTTAAGACCTAAAGGGATTTTCATATTTAGTGTTTCTGACAAACATTTGAAATCTTTCCAAAAGTTCTGGATCTTTGGATATTCCCACAGCCAATGAAACAAAGCAGCCTTTTCATTCAGGCATTTAGTGCCCACATCTGAAATACTGGCAGCGATATGATGGGAGCGAAGTACGTTCTTGTCAGCCACTTATTCTGATTTAAGTTTAGTTTTCTCAGTGATCTCTTCGCCCATATCCATATTCAGAGTATTTAACTGATCCTGTAATAATTCATCAAAATCTTTGTAGTGTTCCTCATGTACCACTTTATACAGAGGGCAGTGACACTTGTAATGCTCACACTGACAGCGGTGTGTACTCGTCAGTAACATTTGCAACTTACATAGTAGCAAAGCAACATTTACTTTATTTTTCAAAACTAAACACAAAAATCTAAATGGTCCTTTACTGTCAAACAGCCTAATGTTCAAAACACTGTGTTCTGCATTCACACCACCCATAGTTTGACTGTTTGGTTGTTCATACAGCATCAGAGTACATGTCGCATGTTTCATCATGGTGCTACATGCAATGCTGTCATAAAAAGAAGAGCAGAGAGAACAACAGAGATCAGTGGAATAACTGAGTATATCTGACTGATGACATACACAGTAAATCACAACACGACCTCCTTTGAAAGAAAAGCAACAATTCTGAAATCTGTCAACTCTGTCACGCGGACTTGGCCACACTCTCTCATCCATGTCAGAACAAATGTTCTCATTTGCCAAACATCTTGGAAAGAACCTTCAGGCATGACGAATCCACCAGACTCTGGTCTGCTGTGATGTCCCTGCATGCCTTATCCACGGCCTGGAGAAGGGTCACGTGTTGATGCGGACGCCTGCCATACACGTTCCACCAAAATGTGGAGAAAATTCCTCAATAAGGTCGAGGAAAGCAGGAGTATCAGGGCGACTACACAGTGGCAAAGTGGGCCTGAAACCATTGCCTGCACCAGCTGAGATTGGTGGAACATGGAAATGTCCCATAACAAGACGCACTGTTTTTCTAATGTAGCCGCACACGGTGACACGTTGTCCGGGTACTTCCTCTTCCTGCTCCATGTTACAGTACTGCTACGTTGCTGTGGAAACCACTCAATAATACTTGTAGCTGAGATGAATCATCAGTAACAAACTGGTGTGAGTGGGTCTGAAGTGTAATTGTGTGGATGCTTTATGCATCCACACTATTGAGTTCCTGTTTCTCTTTATTCTTTATTATTATTCTACTTTATTATTATTCTTCAAGTTGCTTCCGTACGTTTTTTGCTGTTTAACTACTTCCACAATTTTCAGCCGATTTTCACCATTCAAATTTTAAACTATTCTGCTATTTCTGCTAATTCCGGCAATGACTTTTGGTACTTTTTGCTCTTATACTTTTTAAAATATTAAGCTTTTTTCCTTTAATTTGTCCCATTGAAATGAATGGGAAACTTCCACAATTCTGCTAAAACTTGCTTGTTTTTGAAACTTAACTACTTTTTCCTACTTTCACGTAGAACAACCATTCAAACTTTAAAATGTTCACAAATTATTGGGCTATTCATTAATGATTCAGCTTTTTCATATCTGTTACCATTTTCATCTTATCCCTCTTTAAGTTTTGAGTTGCAAAATTGTGATTTTTCACAAAATACATGCGTTGTTATGGTTGCTATGCAGTTGGTTCTA
Organism: Oreochromis niloticus; assembly: GCF_001858045.2. Lineage (NCBI taxonomy): Eukaryota > Metazoa > Chordata > Actinopteri > Cichliformes > Cichlidae > Oreochromis > Oreochromis niloticus. The sequence goes on from NC_031986.2 coordinate 44,822,246, forward strand.
AGTGAGCCACTGTACCTTTGGCAATTTTCTCTTCATGTCCGAACAACTTCTTGCTACTTGCTCAATTTTCACTCAACTTCCACAAATTATACATCAAAACGTAGGTATTTTTGCTGGCTTTCAGAAAATGTCACCATCATGGTTGTGAGATTTATAGAATTTTGGCAAATCTCCTCAGACCAACACAAACTCTGAAAACTCTCCATAGAAAGTCAATGGAGAGTTTGTTCAAAATCACCGCGTGATTTCTGTAATGAGAGGCATTTTCGAATCGCCATATCTCCTTAACGAAGCAAAGTTAAGACATAAGGCTTGTCCCAGTATATCTTCAGACACTCCTGACACTCACAATTCAAGAATTTCTTTCTCACCTATTACCATTTGGCCATGAATTGGGTTTGTTTGAGGGTAGGAAATTTGTCCTTCGCTCAGATTTCTTCAGATTTCAAACTCTGGAAATGAGACACTTTTTTCTCTCGTCATATCTTTTTGATAGATTTCCACAGAGACCTGAAAATTTCCATGACTGTTCACCAAAGCCTGCTGTCTCTTACGGTGAAAGAATGATATCGATACTCCAAATAGATTTAGAGTTAGAAAGCGTTGTTTGAGGGCAAGTCAAGGCAGATTTTCCTTGCCTCTACTCAGTTATGGTGCATTAGAAGTCAAATATCGTCAATAATTCATATTTTAATGATAAATTGTCAACACTTTAAGATTCCCCCATCTCTTCTGAACAAAACGGTGTAAGAATGACTGTTCTAGCCCCTACGGTTAGGAAATTATGGCCATTTGTTTGAGAGAAATCCTCACTATGAGAAATTCACTGCAGAAATCCTGTCTCTGTGCTCTGTGTGTGTAAAAACGGCTGCACCTGTTTTGGCGGGAAAAAGTACACAGCCTCTCTGATTGGTGGATTCAAATTTAGCAGCTCCCAGGCTGCTTGACTGAGCTAGAAACTTGATTTTCTCTCCCTGTGTGTGTGTGTGTGTGTGTGTGTGTGTGTGTGTGTGTGTGAGACAGAGAGAGAGAGAGAGAGAGGGCGAGAGAGAGTTTTTATTGGAGCATCTTATTGTATGATTTAAATTCAATATATTTAGACTGGTTGACTGAATTT